>NC_141917.1:7820984-8124015 GCF_057802395.1 Ceratotherium simum simum
TTAAAACCTTGAGAATTTGCTATACGTGTGTTTTGAATCTTGCGTTTTTTCAGTTTACATGGCATCATAATCAGGGATAGCCTTCATATTAAAACGCTTTATGGGGGCCAGCCCCATGGCCTAGTGGTTAAGTTTGGTGCACTCTGCTTCAGTGGCCAGGGTTTGGTTCCTAGGCATGGACCTACACCACTTGTTAGTGGCCATGCTGTGGTAGCAACCCACATACAAAATAGAGGAAGGTTGGTGTAGATGTTAGCTCAGGGCAAATCTTCCTCAGCAAAAACAAACAAACAAACAAACAAAAATGCTTTATGTATAGTCCCTCATCCTTATGACGACCATCCAGAACCGTGTCCTCCTTACCTGCGATTTGCCCTTGCTGTAACAGGCTTTCTTGGTCGCTTCATCACATTCCCACTCCACAGCCTGTAGGAAACACCAAAATGACAACAACTATTATAGCTGACTGAATAAAAGGGAAAAAATAAGAAGACACCGATAACTAGATTAGGAAGCATGGGCACACCAAGGCACCAACATTTTCATACTAATACAGAATTTACACCAAATACATGAAATTCAGTCATATGGCCTTATATTTAGCTTTACAACTGAAGTCTTTTAAAGGACTCACCCCCTAAGTATTTGCATTTAAGCAGTAATAATGTGACATTTAGATCTATCACTGTAAGAGAGGCATGTGCAATGAGTTGATGACTACTGCATTGATTACAGAAACTCTCATTTCAGTGAAATCACAGAATAGATCCATAGTAAGCTTAAAAGACAGGCCTTGAAACAAAATGATCTAAATACTCACTTAGACATTTATATTTCATTTTAATAGTATGTAATTTGTCAATATTTATAGATAATGAAGCAAGGATTTTGCATATCCTTACTCCCAAGCTACATATATAAATGATGAATAGTCAATAAAATAAATAGCTCATGCAAACAGCTCATCTACTATTTCTTCCCAAAAAACAGTAATTTTTTTTACTGTTATTGGCTCTGACTAAATATTTAGAGCCACAACTTTCACATATTTTTTATCAGATGCCCCAAATCTAACTCCTGCTGATCAATTTGACATGCATACTTTCACCTCTGATGCTAACTTACAAATGGAATCTGTGATTAGTTAAGATAATATACAGCACTTACTTCATAGGAAGAAATGATGCCTGAAAACATTAATGGCCTATATACTGAAATTGTGAATCATTTTTTGAACAAATTTAAGCATCTGAGTTGTTTATCTTTTCTATTATTATACAGAAAATGGAATTTTATAGGGTAAAAATGTTTTCTCCATCTGTACACCTGTTATTACAATTATGTTCTATTAGAGTTGGATTTCTGAAGAATTCAAGATTTCTGAAGAATCAGTTGAATCATTATCAGAAAAAAATTTAGGGGAGGAAAAATTTTTTGTTAATTTGGACGAATATTAAATAATAAACTAAGCCAAAAAATAAACTAAAGTCAAATATTATGAAGGAGAATAATCACTTCACTCTTACTTCTAGAAAGAAGATTTTTTCTAATTCTCCCAAACTTAGGAGAATAACAAAGTCAGGCTAACACCATTATCTAATATCTTCTGTCCTCCAAAGAATGTTACAAAACAGAGATTAAAACATAAAACACTGCATCTTGTATAGCTTATCTTACTTGGCAAATATGAGTCCATAAGAAAAGTATTCTAGAGAGAACCACTTCAGTGTCTTTCAAACAGAAACAATACTAGAACTGTTTTCCCTCATGCAGACTTAGAGATTTCTGTTAGCATCAACATCTGATATGAGAATTTGTTAATTCTTTCTGTGATGTTTTCCTGTTCATAATGTTTGATGGCAGCAATAAAGTCACAGCTAATCAGCATCTGATGCAAACAAATGACTTGAATTTCATACTAGGATGACAAATACTTTCACGAAAAGTGATGACACCCCCAGAGAAGAGAGAAGAGCTTCATGTGCAGTTGCATAACTATCTATCCCAGGAAGCACAGATAAAAATAGTGCATTGCTGTTATTCTGAGTGAAGCTTTCCTTTCTCAGATCACTTTATAAAAGCTCACTCTGTTGTTTTTATTTAAATAAAGATATCCTTGCCTTTGTTCTACTTAAACTCAGAACAGAATTGATAAACTGATATATTCTTTAGCAAAGTAGATCCCATTATAACTTTGATTTTATATTACCAAGAAGATTTAGTGTTATAGATCACAAAGAGGAATCTGTGTTATATAATTACTAGGAAAACTGTACAGTAAAATGCTTTAGATAAAGAGGAATTTGTAGTGGCTCTCATTGGTCTAGTGATTTTGTTGAAAGTTAAAGAGTAATACTCTCTTCAGTAAACTTAAAAGCTATGAGGAGGAGGGTTAGTCCCAGAGTTATGAGAAGAATATTTATCAGGGGCCAGCCCCGTGTCTTAGCGGTTAAGTGTGCGCGCTCCGCTACTGGCGGCCCGGGGTTTGGATCCCGGGCGCGCACCGACGCACGGCTTCTTCTCCATGCTGAGGCCACGTCCCACATACAGCAACTAGAAGGATGTGCAACTATGACGTACAACTATCTACTGGGGCTTTGGGCCAAAAAAAAAAAGGAGGAGGATTGGCAATAGATGTTAGCTCAGAGCCGGTCTTCCTCAGCAAAAAGAGGAGGATTAGCACGGATGTTACCTCAGGGCTGATCTCCCCCCACCAAAAAAAAGAATATTTATCAAATGCCATCAAACTTGCTCAAATCCTTCTGCCAGAATGGGAAACAAACAGCTTCCCCTGTCTTCCTAATGCCCAAGGACCCTTCAGATTTTCAAGATAAATATGGGCCAAGGATTAGAAGGGGAAAGTAATAGAAAAAACAATGTGAGAGTTTTCAAAAATATTTCATTACTTTATCCAGTTTACCAAGAAAGAGCAACTGCCCACACAAGTTTATTGGAGCAACAGAAAACAGGACAAATCTTACAGATTTGTCTGAAGACAGTTATTAAAAGTAGCAAAGTTACTTTCCTGAAGCATTTCTATTATAGTATCACTAGCTTTCCAATAATATTCAAATCCAGAATTAATTAAAGACCATGATTGTATAGCTTTTCTGTTGAATCACTTTCTACCCAAATAGAGGACAGGATAAAAGGAAATTACACTAAGAATGGAACTGAATTACCTATTGGAGGGCAGAACACATGTTATCGGACATCAGAATTTGAAAAAAATGGAGGGGGAAAATGTGTCTTTTCCACATTGGCCTAAAATTGGGTGTTCCAGATTAATCCCGTAGTATCTTTCTATTCACTCAGTGAACCAGACCTTACCTGTTTGACCACTTGGCAGCTATGGAAAAAACTACTTTCATTGGAGAGAAATACAAATATCAATGGAACTCTCTCATACCAGATCTTATTTCTCAAAGTTATTCATTATTCTGTTTGACATTAGATTATGTTTTAACCTGGTCATAACATTTTTATTTCACAAGATTTGTTCTAATCAATTAAACTCCTTTTAATCAAGCCTTCTTGCTCTATTCTCAATGGAGATTCTTTACTATTCTTTCGTGTATCGTAATTTTGGAACAAATCCTACTACTGACTTGTGAAGCCATCTTTCTGGTTGACTTCCTTTTAAGACACTCTTCTACTCACCCAAAACTATCTTTATGACAGTCAAAACAAATGCTAAAATATTCTACGTTCTACATTTCAGATCTCAATACAACATTCATGATCTTATTTTTTGAGTCTCTCTCTTTTTTTAAATCTTACATTTTTGTCATCTCTTGTCTTTTTCCATTGCACATAGCCCAGTGTATAAAAGGAATCTTAATTATCTATTCCATTCTGCATTTAATCTTTATTATATTTTTCAGCAGCAGATATATAGCAGTAATGCTGTGGTTACTTGGATATCCAAAGGCTATATATGCAGTAGGCAATGAGGTTGAAACATCTATATTTTAAAAGACACAAAGATTCCTGTTTGTGGTATAATATTTTTTTGTCTGTAAATACTTACAAATAACATCTGTGCTATTCAACAACTTACAGAAGTTTTGCTTTACGCACATGCATTCATTCTCTCTTTCATTTATAAATATTCACCAAATACCTACCAAGTACAAGACACTGTGCTAGATAACAATTGATGGAATGAAAAACAGACATAGAGATAATATTTGCACACACCAGATATGAGTTTACAATAAAATATAAGTGTCTTCCATCAACCTAGACAATGTCATGCTAAATCTGAGAAGGCAACAGTGGCCAGTTTCATTGCTACAGTAGCCACATTCATCTCAGAATCCAGTGATACACTGAAACTTACAACATTGTCAACTTTCAGGAAGTGACACTGCTACAGACAGACCTATGAGGAAATAGAGTAGGTTTACAGAAAACCATTTTATACCTGCAGAAACCCTAGGGATGTAAGGAAGGACCAATTCTTTCATGATACAGTGCATATCTCACTGTCATGCACACACACGTGTTCGGGTTAGGATAAACAGAGCTGTGAACTCATGAGTAAATCAGATGTGGGAAAGAAAATGATTGGCTCTTTTTATTGTACGTGTTATATACATACATATCCACAGTTCTCAGAAGTATATAAACAAAGTTGTGTATTATCACATTCCACAGCAAGAGAAGTTAATTAGACAGGGACCAGCAAAGGCAGATACTTTTCATAAAAATGAAGGGAACAACATTCTAGGCAGATGGGCCACTACACTTTCAGCAGATGGCTTTGCTAATTAGATACTGGCAAAAGATAACATTAAAAAAAACAGTTTAATTACACAGTGCCAAAAATTAACAACCACCTGAGGGCTTTTTTTTTAATATGTTTGCATTCATATGCTTATGTCATGCATTTCTGTGAAATGCTGGAGAATGTTAAATTGTCATGGCAATTATAAACAAATTGCCAGGGAATGTGAGACCATAACTTTGTTCAAAACAGAAGCAAAACGCAAGTGAGTTGGAACTTGCAATAAGTGTGATTTTTATGTGACTTGAATAAAGTGTCAATCTAATTATCCTTGAGCACAGACGTCTTCGCTAATTACCTTTAGTGGCCGCACATGCATGAGAGGTTCCAAACAAGCGCCGTTTGAAATGAAATGGTGTGCATTGAAAGACACGAAGGGGTAAATAGTTTAGTCACTCTGGAAGGATCTGTCCAGCATTTCTCTCTGCCTTGACTTCTTAGTGGATATTAAGTATAATTGTTCACTTTTAATATTAATTTGCAGTACACTGACATTTATGTCCACGTCAAATAGGCAAGTCATTTCACTTTTCTGGTGACCTCCAAATCAGAGAAGTGGAAGGAGATCTTAGTCATATCCTCTAACTACTGTTTTTTTGTGTGTGAGGAAGATCGGCCCTGAGCTAACTTCTGCCAATCCTCCTCTTTTTGCTGAGGAAGACTGGCCATGGGCTAACATCCACGCCCATCTTCCTCCACTTTATATGGGACGCCCCCACAGCATGGCTTGCCAAGTGGTGCATCGGTGCGCGCCCATGATCCGAACCGGCGAACTCCGGGCCGCCACAGCAGAGTGCGTGCACTTAACTGCTTATACCACCGGGCCTGCCCCTCTAACTACTGTTTTTTGAGTCTCATTAAACTTATGTCATCTAAAATTAGAGATATATCCTAACCTTAGAGAGTCCCATAAAAATGTGTTATAATCATTTTTAAAAACACAAGATTTTCTTCCACATAATAATACAAAATCAAACTGACTTTGATAATTGCACGGTGGAGTTCCCAACTTGTTAAATTCTCATTAGGCCTTCTGTTTTTCAACTGGGCTTTTTAAACGGAGGGCTGTCTCTTAGTTGAGTAGGCAGTGCATTCAATTCCTAGGGCTGTCATAACAATGTACCACAAAGTGAGTGGCTTTCAACAATAGTAACTTAGTCTCTCAGAGTTCCCGAGGCTAGAAGTCTGAAATCTAAATGTCAGCAGGGTTGATTCCTTCTGGAATCTCCAAGGAAGAATCCGTTCCTTGCCTGTCTCCCAGCCTCTGGCGGCCATCAGCAATCCTTGGTGTTCCTCGGCTTCTGTCAGCATCACTCCAATCTCCGCCTCTGAAGTCACATGGTCTTCTCTCTGTGTGTCTCTCCTGGTCCACATGTCCCTCTTCTTATAAGGATAGCGGTCATTGGGTTAGGGCCCAGCCTAGTTCAGTAACACCTCATCTTAACTAATTACATCTGCAAAGACTCTATTTCCAAAGAAGGTCACATTCTTAGAATCTGGTGAACATGAATTTTGGAGGGACATTATTCAACCCAGTACAGCCAGCGTGACATAAAAGAAAGAATCTGAGACTGACAATCAATAGGACACAAATGAGAGTCATTGTTCTGCCACAGATTAGCTGCCAAATCTTAGGTAAAACACTGATAATGATTTACTGAACTTTTGCAATATGCTAACCACAGTGCTAAGTACTTTCTGTACATTTATCTCATTTAAGTCTCTGTATAATATTATGTGGGAGATACCATTACTATATTACTATAATATTCTGAATGAGGACACTGAGTAAATAACTTACCAAAAGCCACAAAAATAATAAGTGGGGGCACTAAGATTCTAACTTGGTACCTTGGACTAGAAGCCTGTGCTCTGAACCACTCTCTCATCACCGAAATTGTCAAAGTCAGTCACCCTCGTTACTGATTGTCACAGTTTCCTTGTTTCTTTTTCCCATAATTTAGAAAGCTATATATCTAAATCACAGAAATTTGTGCATGTCTAAGTTCAGAGCTGTTAGCATTCAGTAAATATTAATTAATCATAAAAGGCATCAATTCCCTGTCATGGAGTGTATTCATCTTTATAGCCTCTGGACCCATTCATGGTCCTAGTATTGGTTTTAAAAGGGACCTGATTCATCTAATGAAACTCTAGCATCAACGACTGTAGGGCCAAGGTCTGACATAATAACCCTGGGTCAGTTTTGTGAAATTAAACATCTTGAATATGAGAACAGAGTCTGTTCTTGACAGAGCAGCAATGCTGCTTTCAAAATGCACTTTGAGATACCATCCCTCCTCTGCGACAGCCCTCCAGGGGCCCCAATTCTCCTGGAGTAAAAGCCAAAGCCGTCTGGAATGTTATGCCATATCCAGCCACTTATTTTCTCTCTGTCTCATTTCCTAGTACACCCCTCCCGCCCAGCACCACCACACACACACACACACACTCTGTTCTGGGAGTCATGGTTTCCTTGGTGTGGTCCTCGGACAACACAGATATGTTCCATGTGGCATCTGCATCAGTCAGGCCCGCTTCCTGGAACACTCTTCTCCCAGGCACAGGCTAGCCTCTGTGCTTCCTGCATGTCTATGCTCAAGTGTTATCTTCTCTTCGGGTCCATATAACTGTGTATGTAAACCTGCAATCTGCCTCTCTGGCCCCCACTAGAAGGCAAGTTGCATTTGGGCAGGCGTCTTGTCCCCTTGGTTCATTAGGTGTTCCCAGCACCTAGAACAATGCTTCACACACAGCAAAAAACTCCATAGACACTTATTGAGTAAATGAATGAATATAGAATGGTCTACACCCACAGCCTTGGAAGTGGCTCCAGCGTGTTCCTATGGGGCCCCCCATGTGGAATGGGCACATGAGACTTTGAAGCCCTTAGCTGGTTGGGTGACCCCACCATGTGCTGCACTTCTGTGGCAAATGCCCCTCAAGGATTCCTCTTCTGAACACCTCACTTCATCCTGACAATGGGAAGAGAAACATGAGTGTGGCTGCTTTCTAAGGAAAGGCAGAAAGGACTACAGCAGGGATTTGCACTCTTTTTCAGCAGTAGACTCATTTCTTTAAGTAAAGTCTTATGCATAAACTCACATAAAAGAAGGTAAAAGTGGAATTTACTAAATTCACGTTATAAGTACAAGATTATAGCATTAAATCGTTAGAAAAATGTGAGTCCAAATGACTAATGTGTCATAGCACACTCAGTGTCCAATTATTTTTGCATTTTGTTTTGGTTGCCTACTTTGGAAATAATACTGATTATAATATATAATAATATATATATTATATATAATATATATAATATTAAGCAGTAATAAATAAGGCCACCTTTGAGTCTCAGTTAGTTTGGGGTACAATTTGAAATAACAGCAGATACTGTATTCCATGCTTTACAATAAACCCAGTAATCCAGGTCATACAGTGAAAGTTAATTCACTTGAGGGATTCCAATGTCTTAAAATTTTGTATTTGGTATACATTGGTATAAATGATTTTTAAATAATAGTATTAAAATGTATGTAATGTATACAATCCCTGAGTACCTCTAGAATTCTTGGGTTCCAAGAATCATATCTGACAAGTCACTGTTTTCAGGAACCAGTGCTTCTGTAAGCATTTTAAAGTGCTTGGAATGGACCTGAGGATGGAGAAAAACAAAGTAATGGAGGATGAGTTCTATTAACCCTCCTCCTGGACATGGATGAGCCCCACTGGGATGATTTTTGGAAAAAAGTGCATTAGAACAGAGCCCAATCTCAAAGGACATTATAATATTTGACATAATATTTAAAATTATGATTGTCAGACACTGAGACATCAAGCAACTGTTACACTTCAAAAATGCTGCTACTAATAAAGTGATGCTGGAAGGTAAGGCTGGGAAGAACAGCTGCTCTTGGTTTCAAAGAAATTATTTTCATGGATCCAAGTGGGATTGGTTTGAAAAATGGCATATTGTCTAATTTGTTAGCCTAAAAGTAATGAAAAGAATCCAATTACTAGAAGAATGAGTATTTTTATACATAAATGTCCTAAAGAATTAATACAGAAGGAAGCCAGTTCAAAGTTATCAAGCATAGGATAAAAGTGTGGACATCAGAGTCGACTGACTTTTCAAAGACCAGCTTGCCTAACTGAACAATTCCCAAATGTGTTTGGTGGCAAAGCTGTTGCTTCTAATGTCATATTTTCTCTTTTTTAAAATATAAAATTATACCCTACATCACATAGATGATGCCCTTCGAATATCACAATATCTGTAATGCTCAACAGAAATTGTGATGTTTGCTGGAAATTAAACAGATGCATCACGATCAAATTCAAATTAGACGTTTTAGCTGATGTAACATTTATTCCGCAGATGCAAAGAAATACCCTGAAAGGAATAAATTCATTATAGAAAGTCAAGAAAAATATCAGACCAAGCTGAGCCTGTGAAGACTATTTGAAGACTCTGTGGGACAGTGACATGAAGTTTTGCAAAAAAAAAAAAAAAAGAACGAGCAGTGTATCGGCGGGCGTGGGATGCTCTGCAGGACTTTGACCAACTCGAGGGATAAACAGCCTGGTATAATGAAGGTTGTCTTGGAAATGTCCTCATGGGCTAAATTTGTACTATGGCTTTGACCAAAGCTTTCTTACACAGAGCACTTGACTACTGGCGATCACATTCTAGAGCCACTGGGAAAGTGAAGAGAAACAATTCTGGCCTTAATGCAGGAATGAGTTTCCCAGCCAGATGATGAGATTTCATTTGGGAATATAGTTAAAGGGTTCAAAAGGGACTGCAGCTCACAAGTAATATGAAGGACCAAGGTTTTTATTTTGAGGCAACATGAAATACATGTAGAAAACGACTCCGGCAAACACAGCATGAACGAAAATGAAGATGCAGAAACACTGTATTCTTTGTTTGGCTTAGAATTTTATTTTATTGATGTTAATAAAATATTTTTATGTTTCAAGAGAACTATCCCATTTATGATTTTGTATGTTAGATTTCTCTTGCTTGAAGGGTAAGTTCACCTATATTGGGGTCATCAGTTTTGGCTGTATTATTGTATATTCCGCCTAAAGGAAGACACCCTACATGAAGACACTCTGCATGAACTGTCAGGTTAATAGCCCACATAGACGTAAATAGATGGGCGTTTGTTTTTAGTTTTTCCTTCAATATTTTCTATTTTTCTGAGACTAGGTTCAGGAAAACAAACAACACTTCATACCTGATTACTTTTCTCCGCACTTCTGAGTTAGAATGTGTGCACTAGGTTCACTGGAGTACTTATAAAGCCCAGATTACAGATGCTTACCAGGGAATTATTTTATACTCACTGAACCACTCAGAATTTATTTATTATTCACATTATAAATACTTGCTTCCTGAGAGGCGTCCTACCACTAGAAAGACTAACTTTACTTCCAGCTTCAGAACATATTGATCTATTTGCCAGAATACTGAAAACACTTTTTATGAGCCTTATTCAGGATTATTTCCATAAATTTTTGTATGCAGCTGACAAAAATGAACATTGAAATTTCTTTTCTGGTGTTCATTTGGGCAATTGTATTCCTCTCTTATTTTAAATAAAATGTATAACAGGATGACATACTTCATTCAAGAAACACTATTTATAATACTCTCACAATGTTAAATGAGAACTTAATGAACATTATTGATATATTCATTTCTCAGTTAATATTTAACATTCTCATTATTTTATGAATATCTGCTTGAACTTATTAAATCAAATAAATAATTTAGTATTAAATAGTAATTTGTGATTTTGCCATTTATTTCCATTTCTCTCTCTTCTACAGTATAATCAATTGATTTATGTGCCAGGGGAAGTCCTAAAATGTTATCATAACTATCACTAAACTCTTCAATGAGAAAGATCTCTCCTAGTAAACAAGTCCGAAAGTGTTTCGAGTGTGAGAATAAGAGCTGGTGACTTTCTGAGATATGTAATATCTAAGATATTTTAATTTAAAAAGGATACGGTAGTATCCCCTTATCTTTGGTTTCGCTTTCTGTGGTTTCAGTTACTTATGGTCAACCGTGGTCTGAAAATATTAAACAGAAAATTCCAGAAATAAACAATTCATAAGTTTTAAATTGCACGCGTGATGAAATCTTGCGCCGTCTCGCTCCGTCCTGCCTAGGAATCATCCCTTTGTCCATCGGATCCACGCTGTATCCACTACTCGCAAGTTAGTCACTTAGTAACTGTCTCAGTTATCAGACCTACTGTTGAGATGTCACAGGGCTTGTGTTCATCACTCTTATTTTCCTTAATAATGGCCCCACATAGGCACTGTATCATCTCACATCATCACAAGAGGAAAAAGGGTGAGTACTAAGATATTTTGAGAGAAACGACATTCACATAACTTTTATTACAGTATTTTGTTATAATTGTTCTATTTTATTATTAGTTATTGTTGTTAATCTCTTACTGTGCCTAATTTATAAATTAAACTTTATCCTAGGCATGTATGTATAGGAAAAACCATAGTCTATATAGGGTTCGGTACTACTCACAGTTTTAGGCATCTGCTGGGGGTCTTGGAACACATCCCCTGATGATAAGAGGGGACTGCCTATATTTTTTGTTATAATTTTACAATAAATGGAGGTAAACATCACTCAGTTTCTCCCATCTCTTTCCATCTATTCTCCCCAGCTCTTTTGCTATTTGATTAGCCAGAGTTGGCAATTAATTACCAAATGTTGAAACTTTACCCAATTTCCTGTGAAGGAATTTGATTTTGAAGTGAATTCATTGCCTATAGCAATTAATTTTGGTCTATGGCTCTGAGTAGCACCCAGAAACACAAATTCGTGTGTGTCTGGGGGTGAGACATTGTGGTAGGCTGAATAATGGCCCCCACAAAAAATATCCACGTGCTATTCCCTGGAACTTGTGAATGTTACCTTGTAGGGCAGAAAAGGACTTTACAGACGTGATTAAATTAAGGACCTTGAGATAGAGAAATTATCCTTGAATGACCAGGCTAGCCATAAATATAATCAAACAATTCCTTACGAGGGAGGCAGACGGAGATCTGACACAGGCAGAGGAGACGGCAATACGACAATGGAGGCGGAGATTGGAGTGAAGCAGGCACAAGTCAAGCAAGGCCTGCAGCTACCAGAATCTAGAAGATACAAAGAACAGATTCTCCCCTAGAGCCTTCAGAGGGAGCATGGCCCAGGCGACACCTTGGTTTTGGCTCTGCGAGAATCATTTTGGACCACTGGCCTCTAGAACTGTGAGAGAATAAATTTCTGTTGCTTTAAGTCATTAATTTTGTGGTAATGTGTTATAGCAACCATTAAAAAATGAATACAGGCATGTGTACATGTGAATTACACCTATGCTAACACGTGCGTGTGCACATACACACAAATGATTTTAATGCCACCAGGTGGATAAATTCACCTCCATGTTTCTGTCAAACATCTGAGTTGGTCCCTGTAAATACGAAAGATGCAGTCTGATATCAAAGAGCTCTGAGAGGGATACCGCTGTGGTTTAGGGGGTATTGAGGGGGACAACTGATCCAGATGTGGCTGGAATGAATTGAGGAAAGTTTCCCAGGGCAGCAAGGCTTGAGCTGTACTATGAAAGAACTGATCAGTGAATGGAGGGGTGAGTGTTCATAAAAGTGAAGGAATCAGCCAATGCAAAGGCCTGGAAAGGGAAGAAAGTGTGTCTGTGGGAGGAACTGAGAGGCACTGGGACAAGGAATGGAGAAGGATGTGGCTTTCCAGATTGGCATGCATCTCAGGACGAGCCTCATGAACCATGCGAAGGAGCTCAGATTTTTTTCATGAAGTTAAGAAAAGCCATGGATAAGATGTTAAGCAAGATGTTGGCATGGTGAGATTAGTTATTGAGAAAGATCCCTCTGGGGGTATTAGAAGGCCGGCAATGGAGAGTGGCAGGTGAATAGGAGATTGATGTAGAGGCCACTGCAGGCAACCAGCAAGCAGATGTTGAGAGCCTGAAATAAGCAGGGACAATAGGATGACACAAGAAGGGATGGGTACCAGCTACTTAGTAGTGGGAAGAGCACTGCCTGCTGCTAAAGCAGATTTGTGGGAGGGTGATGCCCACACACCTGGCTTGACGATTGGATGGACTTCGGCAGCTCAAGTCTGTCTAATCTATAATATGAAACTAATTCCCATTCCTGTGGCTGGGTTTGGACTGAGCACCATGCATGATTCTGGAGTGCCTTCTTTCTACCTCCATAAGTAACTCTAGTCTTAGAAAAATAAAACTACTTTGCAATCCTGTTTGAAGAAAAACATAATAGGACAGTAAAACTACTTCCAAAATAACAAAATAGTTGACAAAAAAGCAAATCCATAAAGTGGGTTTTTTATTTATTTATTTATTTTTGCTGAGGAAGATTGGCCCTGAGCTAACATCTGTTGCCAATCTTCCTCTATTTCGTATGTAGGATGCCGCCACAGCATGGCTTGATGAGCAGTGTGTAGCTCTGCGCCTGGGAGCTGAACCCATGAACCCTGGGCCACTGAAGCAGAACACGTGAACTTAACCACTATGCTACTAGGCCAGCCCCCATAAGGTGTTTTGATCATCACACTTTTCATTTAAACATGCTTTCATTCATTGGTAATACATTTTGGTTTTTCCAAAACAAACAAACAAAAACCAATGAAACAAGCAAACCATATTAATCACATGAAAGGTGAATTCATAGTAGTTCAGTACAGAAACTTTTTTTCCAAAATCATATGATAATGAGTTATCTGCTTGGAATTCTGTGTCCTGAGTCAAGCAAATGAAACGATATAAAAGAAACATGACAGAAATGAAAAATGAGGGAATACTTCTAATCCTTGACTTACAAGACATTTAGCAAAGCTAAAGTTGAAATATTTAAGTGGAAAAAATAAGAAAGATAGAATAGCAAAATTAAGTTTTTCATATCTATTAGTCTTACATTTCTCTTAGATGTTCACGTATGCAGGAAAATTCTAAAAAGAAACATGCTATTAAAAAGCTAATATTTATTCTGCTTCCAAAACAGCAAAATTCAGAATTTACATTAGAGTTTCAGGTATTCTTGTGTCTCAATTATAATTCTCAATATCAACACAGGAAATTTAATGCCATTTTTAAGGAAGACTTTAGGTCTGAGTCTGATTTCTCCAGTTTTGACTTTGAGTGTAATTCCCTACTACCCACCTTTTGGATCAGCAGAATGAGTTCAACCAGACCCAACAGATAAATGTCTACTGCAGAAAGTCCTCAGTCAAGCTGGAGAGGATACAACGTCCCAAGCATAACTGGTACATTGAGAAGCAAAGCAACAACAGAAACCAAAAATCAGACAATGTGTGATGGTAAAATACCCTGAAAGAGCTGCCAGCAAGACATATTGGGGAAAATAGTTCAAAGCGAAGCAATTCTGGATAGGCACGATGCCTGGTGCCCTTCTGACCATCACTACACACCCTGCCCTCCCAACAGCCCCTTGAGGCAGGCACCAGGATTACACTCATCTTACGTGGTAGGTAGAAAGGGACTAAATCACTTACCCAAGGTCACCAAGCTATTAGGCAGATGACCCAGGATTTGAACCCAGACTATATGGCTTCAGTGTCCATGATCTTAACCCACATGCCATGGGCCTTCCTCTCAACGAGTGGAGCACCAGGACCTCCAGATTCCTAACTCCTTCCTGCCTCACCAGAGTGCTCTTGAAAGATCCAATTTGCTTGCTTTAAACTTGTCAGAAGAAATAAAATGCATTGTTTTCTCTTTCTAATAAAAGAGAAAAGATCCTTGGTGGGGAAATGGGAAATAAAATGGTTTGGTTGACGAGATGATGCCTCATCACTTCGCCATTACTGAGATTTTGACAAAATCGTGATGATTTCAATGTTGGTTCCATACAAACTCATTCGTTTGTAAGTGCTGGCTAACTTCCCCACCCACTGCCCACATCTGAGCTCTGAAAGATCATGGAAAACACAAAAGAAAATTTAGTTGAGAATAGTCTATTCACTCTGCAATTCTGTCTAATTATCCAAACCCACTTGAAATAATATCAAAGGCAAGACAAAGAGCATGTGTGCGTGGATAAGTGTGTATGTAATCCCATCTTCTGAAACATTACATTTGGGTAGAAATGATTAAACTATGTACAGGTAACTCAAACTGGGTTATATTCCCAAAGTGAGTTTAAATGTTGGATTTGGGGAAATAAAGAGAAAACTGTCCACAGAGATTTCATGAAAACTGAAGACCACCAAGGTCAACAGAGCCCCTAAGTCTTGGATATGGTAAGACAGACCCACTCATTATGAGGTACAGCAAAGAAAATGCACTTGAAATTCCTATCTGAGACTCTAAGATTCTATGTCCCTCCTACTGCAGTGAAAGGCAGGACCCTACCTCCTTATGTGGAATGTGGAGTTCAAGCCCCTTCTCCCACAGCACAGTGCAGAGAAACCAGAGGAGGTGTGAAGGGCCATTGAAGAGGTGACCCCAGGCCTGGGAAAGATATGGACAAGGAGCCAGGGGGCCTGGTGCGTTCCTGGGTTCTTACACTAGCTGGGAACTGGCTTACTGGCTCTCTCCCAGAAGATCACTCTTCCTTGTCCCCAGTCTCATGATTCCCCCTGCTGTCCTCTTACTGGAGGATTCAGCCCTTCAGAGCCTTCCTAAATGGTCTCAAGGCTGACAATAATGCCACTATTAAAGGGAGTAGTAGGGGCTGACCTGGTGGCATAGTGGTTAAGTTTGCATGCTCTGCTTTGGCGGCCCAGGGTTCGCGGGTTCAGATCCCAGGCCTGGACCTACACAACACTCATCAAGCCATGCTGTGGCGGCATCCCACGTACAAAATAGAGGAAGATGGGCACAGATGTTAGCTCAGCAACCATCTTCCTTAAGCAAAAAGAGGAAGATTGGCAACAGATGTTAGCTCAGGGCCAATCTTCCTCACCAAAAAATATTAAAAAAATAAAATAAATAAAGGGGGTAGCCAAACATTCCTCCCAAAGCCATCACACAGGCTGTGGAAAAGCACTGCATGTAAATTTAGTATTTTCTAGGACAATCATACCTTAAAGAGCTCTAACATCTCTGAAATAAGAAAGGCTAACAGAGTTATCCACCTCATTTCCTAAGGCCTACAGGTCTGATTAGGCTGAATGATTAAGAGAAGCTGTTTTTCCTCTTTGTTTTTCCAAATAGGATAACTTTTTCCCATACACATTCATATGTGCTCTCACTCAAGGGCAACTGATTTAATGAACTATGATGATGGATAATTAGGTCTCTTAATTATTTCTTAGGATTATTGTAGCTGTGAAAATCAAGCCACATACACATACATTCAAATAGCAATTATAAAATATTTAATTGCTTTTTAATTTAGAAATGATTTCTGGTTTTGAAAACTATCTCTGTCCCAGTGTGTTCATCATTTTCTTTGCATATTCAGAGAGCTTATCGTCTATTTATAATCATTTTGATTGGTTTACCTTCTATGGTGTTTTGACAAATGTCATTCTTAATTTGTTAGATTTGTGTTCATACTAATATACAATCTGGGTGATTTGACCAACACATAATCCTAATTATCCAATTTTAATCGAATCTGTTATAAAATGGATGCAGAAAGTCAAATGTGGTCTACAGAATCTCAGAATCTCACCTTTCCTAGACATCTGACCCTGGGCATTTCCAAAAGATTTCATTCCTAGGCCATCTCTGCCAATTTCTGCTTTTCCTTTCAACAATGATGAGTCTCAGGAGAAAGAAACTCTTAGCATTAGGAAATAGCTTCTGTATTGCCATTACATCAGTGATAAACAAAATTATTATTGCATAATAGCCCTAAGATGACAAAGTAAAATCTCTCCTCCAATGCCTAACAACACAAAGGACAGCCATTGAGGCTTGTCTGTGGTTAATATTAATAAGCTCATGATATGTGAACTATGGATAGAAACCCTATGTCACCCTTGCATAATCATTTTAATTGGTTCTGTGCCAAGGAAACACCCCAATACAGGCAATTCTAACTACCCAGTCATATTTTTATGTAATCCAGTTTACAACTTGTAAGGTGACAGAATATGGGACACAATAAGATATTTTCTAAATCCTTCTGCATTTTAGAAATTCTCAGCCTAGTAAATGTGACAGAAAAGTAAAGGAATAATTATAATACAACTTGAGAAGTAAAAGTAAGTACCACGAGAACAGCAAGAAAGGCACGCATTGGGTAGAGAAGATGGAGAGGCACACAAAAAAACTCAGCCAAGTTCCACCTAGGCAGGGATGGAGGAAAAATGGAGGTTCTTCTGGCAGATGAAAGGAGCAGATACTTGCTAGAAACAGGTAACAGACAGCACGTGTAAGGTCTGTGAGAAGTGAAAAGGCATCTCATGTTCAGGGAACTGAGAGAAATGCGTATGGCTAAAGCCCATGAGGAATGGTGGGATTAGTAGGCTTTGAAGCTGGAAAGCGAGGAAAGCGAGGAAAGGTCAGACCGTGAAGTCTCTTACATGGTGTGGTTGAAAAGAGGATGTTTTTTACATTTAAGGGTTTAAGCAGTAAGGTAATATAATAGATTACCTATATTAAGACATTAACTACAGAATGAGGTAGGGGAAACTGAGGCACAGCGCATTACAAACAACTGCCCAAGGTCAGAAAGCAAGTGAAGGATCTAAGATTCAAATATGACCAGATATGCAGTTTAGAAAGACAACTAAGGAAAAAGGATTGAACCAATGAGAGAACTGAAAATAAGAAAGACCATTACCTAGTTTAAACCCATTGAGGATAAAGCAAAAAGGATAAATTCAAGAAGCTTAAATAAGGCAGAATCAGTTGTAGAAATGGGCAGAATGTATAGGTATAGGTATAGGTATAGGCACCATTAACTGAGACAGGATCTACCAAAGGCCTCCACTGCTCTGGACAGAAGATTTTGAGTTTGTTCTCCGAAGTCAGTTTGAGGTTCTCCCTCTGAATGCTGATGGCAGTATGAAAACGTATTCTATTGTTCAGGAAAGAAGCTGGATTGGAGGTAAAGACAAAACATTGTTTATCTTGATTCTTACATTCATCTTTTCTTGGGAGCAAAAGGGATACAGCGACATAAGTGTGGCTCAGATGTTTTATTTTGGCTTTTGTTTTATTCTTTTTTGAGAAGGGAAGGGAACGGAACAATAAGTCGTAGTAGCTCATACAATCAAAAATCTGCATTCCACGTGGCTGGTCAGCATGCTGAGTCCATGCCCAGATATTGGCGGTATTACGGGTATAACTAAGGATAACTCAAGACCCTTATATGAAATACCCTGTTCACAGTGAAGGATGCTTTCCTCTAACACAAAGACACGGCTTAGGCACTGTGACATGGAGATCAGGAAAACTCAGCATGTTTGTTCTCCTGGAGAACAGAGCAAAATGTCCATCATAGCATTTCACTATCTAAGCATCTTGTTACAGACTTCTCAGTAACAACCCACCCTCTCCAGATTTTCTTCCTCATTCACTAGATGCTCCTTCTCAGGCTCCTTTACCAGTTCCCTCTCTGCTGTGTTTCCTCCAAACAGTGGCATCTGCTGAGACTCTCATCTTTCCTCTCAACACTTCCTCCTTAGGGAGTATCACCTGGTTCCATGATGGTAGAAACCATCGATACGCTGTACCTTCATTCCTGTCCATTGCCAGGAACTATTCATTCTTCCAACTCTCTCCTGGATATATCCCTTGGGATACCCAAAAGGCCTCTCAAATTTAATGTATCCAAATCACCACACATGATTTCCCTCAGTGCCTTCCAACTGGTTTCCCCTTCAGTTTTGTGCGTATCACCACCGACTCAGGTACTCAGGTAAAAGATATACGAGCCACCCTTGATTTCTCTTGTTTCCTCATTGCCAACATCTAATACACCAGCAAATTCTGTTGACTGTAACAAACAAAAAAATACCCCAAATCCATCCATTTCTCTACCAGTATCTCTTGCCTAAACTACTGCAACAGTTTCCTAACTGATGTTCTTCCTCCAAACTTGCCCCATCACAACCATATCTCTCCACCTCAACCAGAAGTATATTTTTACTATGAAAATTAGATCATGTTTAATATCCTACAATGACTTGCCATTGTACTTAAAACAAAATCCAGAGTCCTCAGCCTTGCTCACAAAACCTCAAGAAATTTTACCCCCATTTCTCTGACCACGAGCAATACCATTCTCTGCCCCTCGACCACTATGACCCAGCAACTCTAAACCTCTTTACATTCCTTTAGCTTACCAAGGTCATTCCCTCTTCTGGACCTTTGTATTTGCTGGTGTCCCTTTCTAGAAATCTCTCCCCCTCACCTCTGCCTGACTCTTCATCATTCACATATCAGCTCAAACATCCTCCCTAAGAGTGGGCTTTTCCTGACCACCCTATCCACAGGAGCCATACAGACGCTGTCTATCGTTTCATTGCATTTGAATTCTCGGCAGCACACTCATCACTTTCTAATTTTTTCCTTAACTATTAATTGATAAAATGTTTGTCTCCAACTATAATCAAGCTTCTAACAGAAGAAAGTCCTTTTCTTAGGTTCACCACTTTACTTCCTGCCCTTAGAAGTCTGACAGCCACATAGGACTTCCTAATTAATAGGTGTAGAAAGAAGGAATGAATCCAGGAGTTCAGAAAGGCACAAGGACTTTACCTTTAGAAACTTTCTGAACAGAGGGTAACAATTTTAAGGCGAAAAGCTCATCACCTTTGTTATCAGGTGAACCTGGTTTTACGATCATAGGTTCGAGATGAGTGTGAAGTTTGGGCAAATCATTTTGCGTTCCTGAAACTCATCTTGCACATCTATATAATGGGAAAAATAAAAAATAATTCCTGAGTTTCTTGTTTCATAAGACTGTTGTGAGATATAAAGAGGTGGATGTGGAAGCTCTCTATAAACTCTAGGCCAAGGTAAATCAGTAGGAGTAGTAGGGCCTGGAATCTTCTGTCTTCATCAGGCTTTGGAAAGCTCATTCTTGCCATCAATGGATTTGCTGGCCCATCACGCGGATGTGGCTTAACCAGGGTGGTGGCAGTTACCACCTGGCCCTGAAGAGTTTTGTACCTGGCAACAATCCAGAGAAGGATTCCCTTGCAAGGTAAAAAACACAGAGAAAACTCTTTAGTTGTCATCTCTATTACCTCCTCACAGCAGCCTGGCTGAAGACATTCAGATCGCTCCACGAGTGAGTGTCAGCTCACCTTTTGCTTTCAATAGGATACAAGGCACATGGACTATTACAGTGGAGAAACCACCACAAAACTATTCTAAGGAGAAGTAAAGCTCAGCACACCTGGCAGACAAATTATATATATTGATTTCATATATATATAAAATTTCATAAAGTTTTATAAAATTTCATATATATATATATAAATAAAACCTTTTTTCATACCGAATTAAATTTCACTGAAAGTAAATCGAATGAAATAAAAGCTTCTGTGTCATACCTCAAACTGTCCATCAAAGCAGTTGGCTCCAACACAAAATGTGTGGTCTATATTAGGGACTGGGACTCTGTATGGCTCTAAAAAATTGATTATAATTTCTTATTGCAACAGACGAGGTCAGTGAACAATGTTGAGAACAAATGAAGCCTCCAGCCTCTTCCTTCCCCTACAGTAGTCATAAAGCATCCCTAGTGATTCAGACCCCAGGCACTAGAACCGTCGGCAATGCACCTGGAGATGCCCATGACTTCCAGACGTGTTACAACGGCAACGTCAAGGGGCATCAATGGGATGTTTCAGCAAGGTTCAGGAATAGGTTATTTAAGAGTGTGCAGAGTGAGAAAGCCTCTAGAAAACTCTGCACACAGCAACTGAGGCCCCCAGAAAGCAGAGAAAAGTCCCACAAAGCTCAGGGCGGGTCAGGGTGATATCAATGCACCTTACGACCAGCTGCGGGCACTGGGAGCAACCCCGGAGGATTGTTCCTGCTGAATACTTGTTTAGACTGCTGGGCACTCATTTAGACTGAGTACTGAAGACTGGCTGGGAAGGAACACTGGGGAGAAGATTTGTCAAATGTCATGTCGCTAAAATAAAATAGAAATATTCATGATGCTTTGAAAAGAATCTCTAGAGAAGTTAAAAGTCTTATCCTCTTCCCTTCAAAGAGGTTCTCAAAATGCTAGCTTGAGGCATAACTCTGCATGCGTATTCGTTTTAGTTCTTAAATTAGAAGGCTCAGTGGACCAAAATTTTACTGCGCAATAAAAATTCTAACTACTGGGTTAAAAATGTATTGATCAAACTTGCTCAGTCTTGGGGATGGAGTTATGTTACCTAATGAAGACTGAGAGCCAAGCAGGCATGCTGCCCAGCAAAGAGTAAGAGGGAGACAGCAGGTCTGTCTGTCAGTATGTCTTCTCCACATGCAGGCTCAAAGGCCAAGTCATTAATGTCATGGGGGTCCCTCCCTCCTCATTTGTAAAAGACAATGAAAGTTCTGCTCCAACTACCCTTGAGTCTATTTGGACTATGGAGAGCTGGGCTAAATCCCGGCTGATTTAGCTAAATCTTTGCATTTGTCTCTCCTTCCTTATTCCTCACTGGTTAATAGACATAATAAACAGCAACAACACCAAAGTGTCATGGTGAGTGCTAAGGAGAGTTTATAAATGGCATTTAATACAGAGCCTGCACATAGTAAGCCTGCAAAATTGTTAGCTATTTAATGATTTTAATCATTTAAAGAAAAACCCTTTTTAATCTCATTCTAATACTTCAGGTATCTGTTTTTAACTTGGAAATACTGCTATAATGGAAGGGAGAAATGCAAACAGCTACTGGGCAGAAGTTTGCTTTTAATATTCTTAACAGGTTCATAGTAACAAATATTTCCACATGTGGGTTGACGAGAAACTGTTCTTTGCTTTCGGGGAGATTTGAAAATAAGATTTCTAATAAATGCCTAAGGAATTCCAAAGGATTTGAAGACCTAAATCCATTCAGTCAGTAGAGAAAAAAAGACATACAGATGTCTGCCAAAAAAAAAAAAATTATTCCCTATATTAAGTTGCTATTGCAATATGCAGTATTTGGAGAAAGCTGGAAGAAACAGTGTTGTGCATTAAGGACTTATTGAAAATTTGTTGTCAATGTGTAACACAATGAGAAATATATACTTGGTCTTTGTCCTCTCCCTGCCACCCTCAGTTCTTGACACTGAGCTTCTAACACCCTTAGTATTTCCTGAGTGATAGGAACCTCTTTCCTTATTCAGAACAAGGTCCTTTCAACCACACTTGAGTTTATGCTAATGAGGTGACCTTCAGTGGGCTCAAAGAGAGCTTTTGGATGAGGGCTGGTTGCCAGAGGAAGCAACCACTTGAGTAGAGGGTTGGAATTTACAGCCCCACCCCTGGGCCTCCAGGAAGGGGAGAGGGGCCAGAGATTGAGTTCAATCATCAATGGCCAATGATTTAATCAATCAAGCTGATGCCATGAAACATCTTAACAATGGGGTTCAGGTAGCTTCCAGGTTGGTGGATACACTGAGGTGCTGGGAAGGAGGTGCACCTGGGGAGGGCATGGATGCTCAGCCACGCACTCCCCCCATTACTTTGTTCTCTGCATCTCTTCCATTTGGGTGTTCCTGAGTTGCATCCTTTATAATAAACTAAATGTACATGTAAGTAAATTGTTCTTCTGAGTTTTGTGAGCCATTCTAGGGAATTATTGAACTTGAGGAGGGGATCATTGGAAGCCCCAATTTATAGCCGGTTGGTCAGAAATACATGTGACAACCTGGACTTGTACCAGGTGTCTGAATTGGGGATCAGGCTTGTGGGACTGAGTCCTTAACCCATGGGGTCGGATGAACTCCAGAAAGTTAGTGTCAGAATTGAATTGAATTGTAGGACACGCAGTTGGTGTCCAGAGAGTTGGAAAATTGGTTGGTGTGGAAAAAACACCTCTGTTGTGAACAGAAATAGATGAGACAATGAAAGGAATAAAACTTTCCCCTGCTTTTTTATACTCTGTCCCCCAGGTTTACTGAAGACCTCAGAACACTTGTCTCCTGCCATTTAACCTTTATCTAGACTTGAATTTAGGTTCTTGCAAAACAAAGGACAACATGGGCTTTCACGCCTGTGACCTGTGCTAGTTCCTCATCATGTGATTACATGGTAGAAATCAAGTTATTTTCGTGGACTACATGTGGATTTCTAACCACATGAGCTGCTCTAAAAGGTGTCCCTCTTGGCCTGAGTTTTTCCCTTTTACTTGAATGTTTTTCAACGTGTCCTCCTTATAGAAACCAACCCCAAGTGCTGTTATGGTTTGTCTTTTCTCAAATACACTCTCCCTCTTCTCTCCCTACCTCTCCTGCAGAGACTGATAACAAGTGACTTTAGCTTGTAAGTCTATTGTTGTTGCTGTTAAATCCTAAACTAATTTTAGGATTGGAAACTCTGGAATGGTGGCTATGTGCCGAGTTTCCTTTTAGGAAATATGGGCCTGTAATGAAAGATGTAAACAAACTCAAATTCAAGTCTATTTGGGGGAATTATGTTGCAAGATTGGAAAAGAATAAAATGTGCCATTAAAAACCTAAACGAGAGGCTGGCCTGGTGGCGTAGTGGTTAAGTTTGCACACTCCACTTCAGCGGCCCGGGGTTCACAGTTTCAGATCCCAGGCGCGGACCTACACACCGCTTATCAAGCTATGCTGCGGCAGGTATCCCACATATAAAGTAGAGGAAGATGGGCATGGATGTTAGCCCAGGGCCAATCTTCCGCAGCAAAAAGAGGAGGATTGGAAACAGATGTTACCTCAGGGCTAATCTTCCTCACCAAGATAAAAAAAAATTCCTAAACTCATTTTAGGATTGAAAACTCTCGAATGGTGGCTATGTACCTAGTTTCTTTTTAGGAAATATGGGCCCGTAATGAAAGGTGTAAATAAACTCAAATTCAAGTCTATTTGGGGGAATTATGTCATAAGATTGGAAAAGAATACAACATCCCATTAAAATAGATCACTTTAGGTTTAGCTTAGGTCTATTATTTCCTATTTAAGAACATTTCACATTTGCACAACACATTTCTATAAGTCAAGAGGAAAGGGACTTCTGGAGTGGGAATAAAAATGATAGGAAGAAACAGGGGCAGTGAAGGAGGGAAAAATTAAGGGAAAAGAAGGCCAGGAAAGAGAGGGGAAATGGGTACATCAGAAGCAAAGAGGGTGGCAGTGATGAAGAGGACTTCAGAAAACAGATCATCATCCAGCCTCCAAGTAAAGAACTCATTTTGTTTCAATAATGTTTAAAGCAAATCCCAGAGTAAGGTACCAAGCACTCAAAATTAAGATATGGCCATTACATTCAGAGAACCATTTTAGAAGAAAATAAATTCAAATAGATGTCAAATGAATCCCCTGAGTAGAAGAGACCCGATGGTTCTCAGCTTTGAGATTCTAGGTTGTTCAGGAGTGTGACGTCCTCACATTGACACCCTCCCTCCAAGTTCACCTGTGGGTAATTTCAGTGTTTCCTTAGTGGACCCTGGAGACCAAGACAAAACAGGAAGGACATCTCTGGTTTTATACTTTTGTATATCCTATTTGAGGAGAAAGAAAGCCATCTTCCTCTCAATAATGAAGATAGCTCTTTAATAACAACAACAACAAAGGACATTCAACACTATCTAATGTGTGACCTGTTTCAGAGATTTGCTGTCTTGAGAGTGGGGGAAGGAAGTCAGGTAGGATGGCCTGTGGCCAAGAATCAAGTATCTTTACCTACTAAGTAATTTATCCTTTATTTTGAGCCCTCAAAATGTGAATAAAGATAGTCTTTGATGTGAAATGCCTTCTAATCTTACTCTTGGGATTTTTAACTGTAATGTGCACACACTTTAATATTTAGGAACAGAAAGGTAAGGAAAAGTATTAATATGTGAGCTGAGTGACTGAAACAATGAGTGAGGGGTCCGTTGGGATTGCAAATAAATGTATTTTTTCTTTTCTTTTTTTTCAGGCATGGTGCTGTAAGGTCTAAAATTAAGTCTCACTATTACATGCTGCCTCAGTATCTGGCGGAAACTGGGAGGGTCTCGTATGGCCTAACTGCATGGTCCCCTCCCTGCTCTGTTCCCATGGACAAGGTCTTAGCCAAACCACCCTCCTTGTCACAGGACCGGAGCACTGTTCCTGCTCATCCTGAAGCAGTGGCTTCAGATCTTTGTCAGCTCACGCAATTATTCAAGCAAGCCCATCACCTCCTCTTGTGGGAACCAGGGGTCACTCCACCCTCTTGATAGTACAAAGTCTGCCTCCCACAGCCCTGCTTGTTCACTCGGTTCTCTGTGTGGCCCTGCGTGGCATGCAGTGTCCTCCTACACTGGGCTTTGAGTATAGGTGCTAACAAACTGTTGTCATTTCATCTGTCCAGTGCCGGGTGTCCTGTGTTCAACAATCCCTATAACCTTGCGGCAGAGGATCTCCTCCCTCACCACTGGGGAGAATGAGAGGCAATTAAAACAGGCACCACCTCCTGGGTTATGCTAAATCAAGTTCTAGTGAGCTTCCTCTCAGACCATCCCAGGACTGGTTTCTGCCCGCACTGAATGCCTGGGCTCCAGACACAGAAGCAGCAAGCACTGGCCGGCTCCCTATCACTCAATCATTGGGAATGTCAGGCACTCGGCTGGCACGCCGTGTTTTCATGTTGCAGGCCTGGCATCTAAAAAATGCTGGGAGGAGAAGGGCAGTGTTTTGCGGAGGAAGACCAAAGAGAAATTGCTAAGTTTTAACATTCCTTGCCCCATAGCACCCCCTCCTTCCAAGACTCTCCCACATTTTCTCCCACCGTCACAAAAACATCATTTATCTCACATTTCCCAACCTGTTCATGAACAAAGGGCATCAGTGCTCAATTCCACACTGTGTGCACTCCAAATGTTGCTGGCTCTGTGTCTTCCCTGAGGGCATTTTAGGATAACACGGATGGTTCAAGTCTCTGAATACAGGTTGATGTTTCCAAGGAGAGAACAGTCTTGTCCAAAGTTTTGTGTTTCATTTTGATGTTTCAGATAACACGAGATGTCGGAGTTAGCCAGGGCACATTTCAAAGCACAAGAGGGTTTCTGTACTTTCTAGGTATCCTATAAATACAGCCTATTGGCAAACCTCTACTCATAAATACTATTAATAAAGAGGATGAATAGAAACATGATTTGGGGGGTATCCTGTTATTTGTGACAATCTCTAGAGAGTCATGGCTCCATAAATGACTACCACACATTTACAAAGTCTCTATCAAGATAACGATGTGATGCTTGGTTGAAGAAGCCATTATTGTATAGTGTAATTTCAGACTACTGTGGAAATTTTTATCAGGACCCTTAAGATCTAGAAAACAATATTTTAGCTTTAAAATAACTTCTTCCCACCCCTATGAGAAAGAATGTAGGAAGATTATAGCAATGAAATGATTATGACTATTCTCTTTCGGTGGGAGGAAACAAGCATGGTTAAATTAAGAATATTCATACTACTCCTTGGGTAATGAAGAGAATACGATCCAACCCAGAATGCCCACCACACTCTGGCCTCCTTCTGGACAGACCCTGTGTCATTGTATATCATTGTACCCCCAGTTCAGACTGCTGAACAAATCCACATAAATTCAACTATATCAAAGCAATATTAACATGGAAGGTTTGGGATGCTCTGGACATGTGAACCATAAGTTCAAACACCTAATAGCAGGCACCTGAGTAAAGAATAATAGAGACAGTCTTTAATTATGACCACAAACTTAATTCTCAGAAAACTTAAAAATCCTATTTTACAGATTAGGAGACTGAGGTTCAGGCTGAGGGTAAACACCTCACTGAGCTCTGCCCAGCTAGAAAGTGGCAGGATCAAGGTGGATCACTGATCTGCTGGCTCAAAACACTAGAATCTTTCCATAGCCCTAAGTGTTGACACTACAAACAGTAGGAAGAAGCTCTTTTCTGGCTTTTATACTCAAAAAACATTAGATTCTTATTTCATATAAACTAAGAAGAGGTTGAGCTGAGAATCTAACCATACTTCATAGGCTCTTTGGTTTGGAGAGAGCCATGTGACATCAAATCTCACCTAAACCCCCTGTCCCTGCCCCTCTATATCACACTGCCAAACTGTTGCTCTGTTCTCTTGATAAACCTGGTTGGTTCAAAACATCAGTTTCTCGTGACAGTCCATTGAATCTTTGGCCCACTCGACTTTAGGAAGTTCTTTCTTAAGCTGAGCTGACATTTATCACCCATAGCATTCACCCATCAGATCTGGCTCTGCTCCTTGAGACATGGAGATAAATGCTTAACCTTCTTCCACATTATTGTCCTTCCCTGTTTATGGACCACTAAATCATCCTCCTGGGTCTTTTCCTCTCCAGACCAGTGTGCCCCAATTCCTTTTCTCATTTCTAAAATAATATGGTTTCTGATTCCTCTAACTATTCTGGTCCCTTTCCTCTCTCTTCTTTCTGATTGGCTATACCTCAAAAATATAGAATTTAAGTAAATATTGAAAGGTGATAAGATGCGTTGTCTAAGATTTGCTTCCGAATAATCTGGGGCTGGGGTGGGCGTGGGGGAGGTGGGTAAGGGAATAGATGAAACGATTCACAAAATATGTTGCTAAATTTTTAAACAGACAGCTGAGTACATAAAGTTTCATAATACTATTCTCTTTACCTTTGTCTATGGTTGAAATTTTCAATAAAAAATGTTTTTAAAAAAGTGTAGCATCCAAAAACATGCATAATACTTCAGACATGATAGGATTTGTTAGACAAAAGCTAAGGCACCACATTTTGTACCACAATATTGTACATTGATTAATGAAAAATATGATTACTTTTTTTGAAGAAGAAGAAGCTTGGCCCTGTGCTAACATCTATTGCCTATCTTCCTCCTTTTCTTTTTTCTCCCCAAAGCCCCAGTACATAGTTGTATGTCATACTGTAGAGTTGTAGCTTTTCTATATGGGACACCACCTTGGCATGGATTGATGAGCGGTGTGTAGGTCCACACCCAGCAGCCGAACGGGTGAACCCCAGGCCACCGAAGTGGAATGCGCAAACTTAACTGCTGCACCACCGGGCCGGCCCCCTGATTACTTTTCTCTTTAGAGCCACCTAAATCTGTTGAACTGTGTTTTCTGAAACTCTGATGCTATTTCCCATTCTTGATTAATGTAGTTGGCTCTTGCTGTTTTTTATTGGTGGTGGATTATGCTCCAATTGTACAGCTTATTATTTGTCCTTGAAAATATTATATTGGTAGATTTCACCTAAGAACCAATGGACCCTAAAACTGTCAATCAACTTAGGACTATTCACAAATGTTTTTAGCACATCCTTTAAATCCTAATCTGAACCAATGATAAAAATACTGAGACAGGGGAGGTTGGAAATCTAGAGAACAAACTTGCAAAACATTTTTTGTGTGGAAGATGTACACAGTGAGCAATTCAGTCTGGAAAGATGATTGAACAATAGTGATAACCCTTTCATTAAGGAAAACACAGAAAATGGGGTCATGGAACTCTCAGGGAAAAAAATGTAGAGCTTATTTTTGTATCCTTTTCTGCAATAAAGTTCAGAATCTGTCTGTAGTGTGATGACACTGATCTGGAATTTGAAAACCCTTAATGATGATGGAATAAAAATGCCATCTTAATAAATATTATTTTTCCTGGGCAGTAAGAGCTGACGTAAAGATAGAACATATTGGATCCAGTAGTGAGAGAAAGAGATAATTGGATGTTAACAAAGAATTAATTTTCTTTCTGCTGCAACAAATTTCATTTACATCACACTTTATAAATAATCACCTTCAACACTTCAACAGATTGCTGCAATTTATCACGAACTTTTAAAATGCTACCTTGTATATAGATAATTAATCAGCACCAACTGATTTGTAATTGCTTAATAATTCGGGTATAAATTATACATATGTCTTTTTTAAACATACTAATTTATTTTTGAAGTAGGTATATTTCAATTTGTTTTAGAAATGATGACAATTTAATGATAAATAAGATAGTAAGGTGTACAACATTTGTGTCATACAATTATTTTCTGGGATGCTAAGCAAAAACACATTTTTTTTTTTACTGTAGGTTGTAAGATCAGATCTTTAGACTAAAGGAACTACCAGAAATGCATCCCTTGGAAACATCACAGAAGGCCATATGGAGAAGGGACTGTATTGAGAGAAAAACTATTGGATGGAGAGCTGAGAGATTCATGCCTCTAATTTGTTATCACACTGAACCACCCACAGTCCTCATCTACAACAAATTACCTAGAATAGAAT
This sequence comes from Ceratotherium simum simum, assembly GCF_057802395.1. Taxonomy (NCBI): domain Eukaryota; kingdom Metazoa; phylum Chordata; class Mammalia; order Perissodactyla; family Rhinocerotidae; genus Ceratotherium; species Ceratotherium simum. The sequence continues at coordinate 7,850,201 of NC_141917.1, forward strand.
CCCCACCCCAATCAAAGACACCTTGGTGGCAGATGGAGGAGAGATCTAAAAGTTTAATACTACCTCCTGTAGGCAAGAAAGCAATAAAAATAGATATTAATGCTCATAACAACCTATTACACTGGAGGTGTGACTCTTACCTGACTCAGTAACAAGACAATAGGGATGGCCGTGGAATTCATAAAGGAAGACAAGAACCGTATTTGTGTTCTGGCTTTGTTTTTATTAACCATGCAACCTGGAGCAAACTGCCTTACCTAAGTTAGCTTGCTTGTCTGGAAATATGGAAAAAAATAACAAATGCCTTAACTACCAAAAAATGGTGATATAGAGTTCAAAGGAGATAATGTCCATGGAAATACTCTTCTTAACACTAAAGTAGAATAGAAACATTTTAATTATTATTCATGTAACAGTAGCAAAAAAGGCATAAAATATAGAATGTGAGATTTTGTATGATAAAGGTTGGTTTTAAGGTTTCTATAAAAGTGTATACGATTTCTCAACTCATACTCTCTACTTCTTCTACGTATACAGTATTAAAATATAATACATCTACATGGGCAAAAAATAAGGATTATTTCTAAGGGTCTTTTCTGACTCAGGAAACCAGTGCTATTAAATCCAATATGACAATGAACTCCAATCCCCTTTTAATAACTGTACATAATAACTATGTCAGCATAGCAGCCCCAAGACTGTGATCCCTAGAAAGCCCTGCTTGCCAAGTTGACCTTTAGCTGGTATCTGGGAGCTTGGATTTCAGGAGGGTTTCCACCATTCTTCATTAAGAATGACTCACTGTGCCTAAACTATTTATGTAACAACCTGCTTCCCTACAAGGAGTCTGGAATTTTAGTACACTCCAGGCAGACAGTGCCTATGTGACCATTCCTCAGTAAAAACCCCGGGCACTGGTCCAGTGAGCTTCCCCAGAAGACAGCACTTCACACGTGCTGTCCCAGCTTGTTGCAGGAGGAACTGAGCCCATCCTGTGTGACTCCACTGGGAGAGGGCTCTTGGAATTTTGCGCCTGGTCTCCTCTGGATTCCCCCCATGTGTCTTTTCCTTCTGTGTATTTGGCTCCGTATCCTTCACTGTTAAGTAACCACAGCCATGAGCACAAGTGCATGCTGAGTCTGTAAATCCTCCTAGATAACTATTGATCCTAGTGTGGTCTTGGAGACCACCCCCACCGACACAATAACTTTACAAATGTGTGTGGAAGTGGAAATTTTCAGAAATAGTTGGCCAGAAACTTGAGCAGTAAGATTTCATAAGTCAATCTGAAACAATAACAAATATATCTCTAGATCCTGGACAGAAAAGAAAGTGTGAGAGGCATTAAGCACTAGGTGAACGTTGTGTTGGTCAGAGATGCAGTGGTCACCACAGAAACACCTTCTCAGGTTGGCCTGAGAGCTGCGTGACATGGCTCTTAATAACAACCAGAGAACATGAGCCTGGACTCATGCCAGTCAGGTATAGAGGAGATTTCTCTAAGACAGGGTGAGGAAACTTGGTTTTATCTGGAACTTCCGGTTAGAAAGAAGACACTAAGAAATGTTGAATTGTTTTTCACTTTTAAATAAATAATTATATGTGTATGTGTGTCTCCATCTATATAATTTAAATAATTCCTTCATTAACCTAACTCAATTTTTTGTTGATTATATTAGTTAACATGAATTCAGAGCTTCTAGGTACAATAAAAGCCACTTTATAAGTTTCATGTAATCCTCATAATAACCCTATGAGGCAGGTACCATTATCATTCCCAGTTTATGGATGAGAAAAGTAAATATATTAATAGTCTGAATTATGATGGGCTACCAAAATTTAATTTCTAATATTTAATGATCTTAGTAGACCTGATAAGATTAAAAAATACAAAAGTAATAGACAATTACTATACTTTGATAATGGCATATTTACTTCTATAAGAATAAAATTTCCATTTTCCCTCTAGCACAGAATTTTTCTCTACTAAAATTAAAATACTCTTCACCTAATTCAAACAAATAATCCAATCCAGCCAACAGCTCCTAATCAAGATATGTTTTCCTCACTATTCTCAGATATGTCTATACCAGTGGTCCCCTATTAGGGATGATTTTGCCCACCTCCCCCCAGGGGGGGACATTTCACAATGTCTGGAGAAATTTTCGGTTGCTGCAACCTGGGTTGGGGGTGCTACTGGCATCTAGTAGGTAGAGGTCAGGGGTGCTGCTAAACATCCTAGAATGAATGCATAGGACAGTCCCACAATGAAGAATTATCCAGCCCAAAATGCCAACTGTGCCAAAGTTGAGAAACCCTAGTTTATGTGAGAAGTAAATCCCATATCCATATTATTTATTTTCTATTGATTTAATGATTGACATAGTTATGGAGGCATACTGAGAAATATAGGATTCTTACAGACTTTCAGATAACTAAAGAGGATAAGGCAAACAGAGCCATGAAACTTGATTAAATGGGACCGAGATATACTGCTGTCCCCCACAGGGGAGAAGACAGCTGTTTGACATTTGTCAGGTCACTTAACCTCTCAGGAATACAGGGCCTCTTGGTAAAGAGAGAGACGGTTGGCTCATGTCTTATTTCCTTCCCACTCTAACACAAGAGCATCATCAAATTCAGGTCAAACAAGGTTCACTCGGGAGCAAACAGGTTAATGTTGAACACAGCTTTAAAAAAATAATGAATACAAATAAAATTACAAACACCCAACAAACAGAGAAAAGGAAAAATAGATAAGAGAAAGGATGCAAAAAGGAAGTTAAAGTTGGAAAGATAAGAAGCCAGGACTGATGGAAGGAGTGAGGCCTGTGAGCATGCTGGCAGTGGGCCATGTATTTGTCCCCGGAGTTTTCAATACCATTGAAGAAGACCCAGAACGTTCTAAAGGCAGTAACTGGAAAAGCAGTAACTGCACTGTCCCCACAACTTTCAGTCAAAGTAATCCACATGTACAAAGGACACACTGCCCTCTCCCCATGAAACGGATATTAAGGAAAATCAATATTATACAATATTTATCTACGGCTAAATCCACTAATTAATTAACACCGTTTCCAGAATATAAGAAAAGAATCAGTGGAATCCCAAGTACCATAGGTACACTGAGGCATTACTCACTTCCTAGCAGTCGTATCCGACCAGATAGAGAAAGTGATCCCCAACTGGCCTCTGCCATGTCATCAGAATGCTCTTTCTAAAATACACATTCCATCCTGCCACATGTGTGCCTCTCCATTCCACAACATAAACCTTGAATTCCTAGTGGTAGACAGAATAAAGATGTCCATGCCCTAATCCTTGGAACCAGTGAATATGTTGTGTTACATGGCAAGGGGGCTATTTAGGTTGCAGATGGAATTAAGGTTGCTAATCGGTTGACCTTGAGATGAGAGATTATCCTGTATTATCCAACGAGTCCTGTGTAATTCCAAGGGTTCATATAAATGAATAAGAATTCAGGAGGATCACAGAGTCAGAGAAGGAGATGTGATGAAGAAAGCAGAGGTGAGAGTGATGCAATTGCTATCTTTGAACATGTAAGGGAGCCATGAGCAATGGAGGGCAGGTGGCCTCTAGAAGCTGAAATCAGCAAGGAAACAGATTGTCCCCTAGAACCTCCAGGAGGAATGCAGCACTGCCAACACCTTGATTTTAGCCCAGTGAGACCCACTTTGAACTTCTGACTTCCACTTTGAACAATAATATGATAAATTTGCATTGTTTTAAGCCACTAACTATGGGGCAATTTGTTACAGCAGCAATAGGAAACTAATGCACTCCTTGTTTTAGTTTTCTATTGCTTTCTAACAAGTTGCCATAAACTTAGAGGTTTAAGGCAATACCCCTTTATTATCTCATGGTTCTCATGAACACAGTTTACCATATAAGGTAACCTAATCACGGACTTGAATCCCATGAGATTCACCAGTCTTGCCCACACTCAAGGAGAGATGATTAACAGGGCATGACCACCAGGAGGCAGGATCCTGGGGACAATGTTAAAATTCTGTCTACCATATTCCTTGGCTGGGAAACCTAGGTACTTTTCCAGCTTGCTCCTGCCAACTTATCTTTAACCAAACCCCCCAACACAGGTAAGTTGGTGATTTGTATGCACTGTCCTAAATATGCTCATTGTTACATAGAACACATGTAACCTCAGGCATGCCCCTCTCTCTTTGGTGACCACCACCAAATTTTTCCCCCAGCTCCTTCTTACCTATCTCAAAGAGTGCTCAAACTTCACTTCCTCTTCTCTGTTGCAGTACCGAACACAGAACATGGGGTGCATGCAATTAATTACTATGCACCTCGATGCACATAATCCACAGTTTTACTAAAAAACACATATATAAAGATTTTGTCTGTGCCAAATGTATTTTCCTGGTTGAATACTCCAATTCCAAATGAAAGCACATTGTAATGAATATCCAGCAATGTAATAATTTTCAGTGGACTATAAAACAGTAGGTAATATAGAATTCTGAAAGAAACTAATAGTGACAAGGGGAAAGCAAAAGACCTTCATTTTCATAACGTAAACTCAAATCTAGATTTGCTTCCCTGATAACTAATCAACGTAGACACATCCTGAATGAATTACGGAGAGAAAGCGGCCATGTGGGAGTTAACAATGAGCCAGCGAATAAGTAAAGACGAGAATATAATTACTTCCATTCCTTTTTTATGATGGATTGAGCCGATTCAAATTCAACGCTATTTATCAATTATTTTTAACAATCACCAGTGATGGAATTTTTTCCCCATTATTTTCTAACTCAAGGACTCTTGCTTAGGGTAAAATTTTGAGCAAATCACAAATGGAACAGATTCCCTGAACACAGGCTAGTGCAGACCTACGGTGCTTTTATGTAAAATGAGGAACAGCCTTCTTATTTGTTCTTGCAGGTTTCAGCTGGAAGAAGCCTACCAGGGCAAAACGGATATGCTTTAATAAATAGCTCTCCTTGTGCCAACGCACCACACATTGCTTCAATTACAGTTCTATTCCAGCATGGGGGATGGAGGGATCAGTCCACTCAGCCAGGCCCCAGCCTCAGGAAATGTGATGACAGGACAGGAAGAAGGCACCCCCTTGGCCAGCCAGATAAACTCTGCCAGTCTGGGGCAGTGGGCCCAGCAAGAGGACTCACAAATCCTTCCATTCTAATAATAACACCAAAGTAGAGGAAGAGAGAAGGAAACATTGCAGTTGTGTGCTAAATTCCTCACGCCTCCGACACTTTTCAAGTCCCCTCCTTTTAACGAGAAGCATTTACACATCATTCCACAGTCTCCTTTTCTTTCTATCCACCATCTAGGATGCCTTCTACTCCAGCAAGGATTTCCATCATTTCTTTTTAGGAAATGTTCCTGTCCACAAAATGCTTGCATTTCATGATGCAATTCATCTAACTTCATGGCACAATGTTGGATTCTGCAAACCATCCTGGAGGGGATCCCAGGCATCAGTCACTGGGCTGGGAACCAGCCAAGACAGCGGCCACTGTGAGTCGGCTTGAAAAGCCAAAATGCCTAGAGCTTTTCCTCTCCAAAGAAGCACGAGATTAACAAGGAACTCCTTATTTAGTCTCTCAACATATGAACATCCAAATTAAACACATCGCTTAACTCAAACCATAGTCACCCTGTTAAAGCCAGGAGTCATGAGACTCAAACGCAGCCAGGCTTGGTTCTTCTCTCAGCCAAACTTAAACATCAGCTCGCAAGTTTCCACAACAGCTGTTTCCGGATGCCTGATCCATCTCTCTGCCAAGCACTCGTCCAGGAGCAGGCAGTAGTGCCCTCTGAAGCATGGAGGGCGGATCTCAGGAGCACAGGGGAAGAACACACTCCCAGAGAGGTCTCAGAACCACCTTTTCACCCATGGAGGTGGCATCCTATAATGAATCTTGACCTAGATGATCTGCTGGGGGCTCACAGGAAGTGGAAGAAATACTGTCAAAAAATATGGATGCTTCCAAGAACACTGAAGCAGGAGGTACGGGCTTTGAGGCAAATCTTCTATAGAGCTGCACTAAATGATATTTATCTCTTTGTATAAAGCTTCCCAGAATACTGGGAATTTGTTCTAGCATCTTGACCAAATACAGACGCTAAATTAAGATGCTACAATTCCATCTGTAATAGTATAATAAAAGGAAATTACATTTTTTTATGAGTCTGTATTTGATAATGCACCTGTGTGTTACTTGTAGGTGACTCACTCTCCCTCACCTGATTGTTCCAACATAAAGGCAAATTTTCAAATTTTTACAATGCTTAAAGAGCTTATTTTAAAAATATATATTATATAAAATGCTTTTTTTTCCCTACCATTTTACTGATAGTTTTATTTTCCATATAGTCTGGTGACCACCTCATCCTTCTCACTATCTCCCAGTGCAATATGTTAATAAGGTTCAGCAACCTTTCTTTGCTGCCTGATTTTGAATTCACACATACTGCTTTGGGCAACAAAGCAGACATTTATGGTCCTCTCCTCAGCTCACTGCCAGGGAAGTACTCCTTCAAGGGGTGGCCCCAAAACACATGGTCTTACTACAGTCCGCTTCCTGGTCGTAGCTGATTAGACCAGAGAGGGACAGTTAACTCAGTCCAGCCCAAATAACATATTCTTCAGTCATTTGTTTTCATTCAACCATTTATTCATATGTTCATATTCTATCTTCTCCTCTGTCTTATACACAAACAATTGATACAGAAAAAAAGTAAACTGATCTCTGCAAATACTTGAAATAAAGCCAGTAAGCACAGAAAGAAAAAATACATGATAAGAGTCTCCTGAGATGTGTTGGGCCAGGCCCCTCCCACACCCTGGCACCCATGCTGACTCTGGACCCTTCAATCTTTGAACACTTTCCCCTTTTTAGTTGCAGTCAAAACCATCACAACCAATTGCATCCCACCGCTTTTGTTCTATATGCCCCACACACAAGGAAGGAGACAGCACACACTCTGGAGTGGCCAGCAATGCAGAAGACCAGGAGCTAATGGTTCAGTTGACCCATTTCCCTGTTTCCTCATCCATCTCCATCTCATACACAGACACGGGCAAATATGCACATATGCACAAATACACATACACACACATGCAGAAAATGAATGAGGACATTCATTTTTATATTAACTTAGACATCAGCATGAACTGAAAAATACAATCTATATCAACACTTGCTAAGGTTAATGAAATATCTGTTAAGTGGTTTTAGGTCAGCCAAACTATCAAATACTATTTTTAGGCATCACACAATCCACTAAATATTATTCAATTCAAATAGCCTAGACACTTACTCAAGGTCTTTCATACATATGTAATTCTTACTGCCAAGTATTTCTTTGTACACTGTCATTATTTTTAGATGAATATAACTAGAAGTTTTCTCTAAATAGAATTTAAATAATAATTTAAATGTCAAAGATTTTATAATTTCATCCAATGTAAAAGATTTATCATTTATATACCTTTAAAAATTCTATACTTTTGAAAGAAATTATTTCCATTTTCTAATGTTGTGTTACTTTAGTACAGAAATTGGCAAACCACAGCAGCAGGCCAATCTGACCCACCACCTATTATTATAAATGAAGATGTATTGGAACACAGCCGTCTCTATTCATTTGCATGTTGTCTATGGCTGGTTTTGCACCACAGTGGCAGAGTTGATTAGTTCCACCAGAGACCACATGGCCTGCAAATCTTCAAAATTTACTATCTGGTCCCTTACAGAAAAAGGTTGTCAATTCTTGCTCTAGTCAAATACGGCAAAGTACTTTGAAACTCCTTTTTCCTCAAACCCTAATTTAAAAAATTAAAATGCCATTATACTCAACCAAACTCAATAAAAAAAAAATAGAGTCTTAAAATCTGTCTCTCTTTAAAACCAGTGATGGATGAAGAGAATCAGCAAGCAATGTAAGATAAGTTTAAAAGAAACACATGGCATATATATATATATATATATATATATATATATATATCACATGACATATATGCTGTGTTCTAAAATAGAATTAAAAATACTTCTAAAAACTGGGAAAATTATAAAATACATTTATAGAATACTTTATTAATCAAAGGTCCTACAGGAAATATGTGACACCATCACATAAGATAATTTGTAGAAGGCTTAATAAGAGAACTACAAACAAAGATATGAGTGGGATGGAGGGAAACACAAGAGTCCCCAGTGGCTATCAGGGGTCCAGATGAACAATGGGAGAAGACCGGGACTCTAAAGAGAGAGCCAGGCAGTATAGACCTCTGTAATCTGAGTCCTTGCATGGAGTTGACCTTTGGTCAAGAGCCACAGCCAGTCCGAGGTGACCCTATGGGGGCAAATGAAGGTAGTCACAAGCCTGACCTCCCTCCCCTTTCTCTCGCAGTTCTATGTGCCTTCTCCATTGGCCCCATCCAACTGGACGCCTGAAGGCACAGGAGTATGGAAGCAGCCATACAGCAGGGCCCAGGGGAAGAGAGAAAAGTATACCAGGAAGAGCAAGAGAAGATGCCCAGCACAGGCACATGCGCTTGCAAGGGTGATGGAACAGGAGAAAAAATGTGAAACCATCATCCAGGGTGTTTCTATTTCTCAGCAACAGCAGTCTCATGAATAAAATTCGCTTTCTAAAATCAGGGTAAGACTAAAGGGTGATTCTTTTTTCCAGCATTAAACTAAACACAAATTTACCAAAAACTGATTGCATGATGAAGTGGCTGGAACCAAAAGGTAGTCTTGATAAGATTACAATTGACCTGGTATTAGCTAATAGATAAGTTGTCAACTAGATCTAATTCATAATCACGTGATATCTGACAAAAACAGAAATGAGGAAACAAAACAAATGAAAAGCAGTGAAATATTTCATCATGCTCTCCAAACAAAGGCTTTGTTCTCTAGAAAATATTTTTAGGGGCCGGCCCCATGGCTTAGCGGTTAAGTGCGCAGGCTCCGTTGCTGGCAGCCCAGGTTCGGATCCCGGGCACGCACCGACGCACCGCTTCTCCCGCCATGCTGAGGCCGCGTCCCACATACAGCAAATAGAAGGATGTGCAACTATGACATACAACTGTCTACTGGGGCTTTGGGGAAAAAAAAAAAAGGAGGAGGATTGGCAATAGATGTTAACTCAGAGCCGGTGTTCCTCAGCAAAAAGAGGAGGATTAGCATGGATGTTAGCTCAGGGCTGATCTTCCTCACAAAAAAAAAATGTATATATATATATTTTTTTTTTTTTCAATTAAATGGCTTTTTGTCAGAAAGAGAATCCCAGCTGTAGTAATATTTTCATCAATTGTTTAAGCTTACTAGAGATGAGTATTGTGGTGTTGACAAAACATCTTTAATATGACTCCACTGGTATTTCCCAAAATCTTTTGCTGATACACTCTTACTAGTAAGACTTTGGCATTAACTCCCTATCAATGTATATTTTTTCATTTATATATGATATACACATACAACTGTGCATGTAGATATGTATATTTTAATTACAATGCACATATTTTAAAAGAATGACTAAGATAAAATGAAAGATATTGTAGAATAAATACTATTTTATATTCTAACTGAACAAAAGTTTCTTTTTTTAATCTTGGTTTAATAATTTATGATATAGTGATATAGTGATTTAAAACTCTCTTTAAGAAAGTCTGTTTTTATGTTCAGTTTATATTGACTTTTAGTTCAAAACTGTTATAACTATAATAGACACCTCAAGCAGATATGTAAATCCAACTGCATCATTGACTCTTCTTACTGAATTTTGATCTACTATTTTTTCAAACCTATATTCCGATCAGATGATTTTTTTGTTGAAATTTGCCTAGTACATTTCCATTCTCATTGATGTCAAAATCTTGTGTTTGAAAACTTATAAGAAAGGTTTAAAATGAGCACAAAACACACTAAAACCCTCCAATTAGAAGTTTTATAACCAAGTTAAAAGTATATGTGAAAATTAAAAAAAAAAAAAAAATTAAATTTCCAAATCTCAAGTATAGATAAGATCATTGTTATAGTGACACCTTTATGTAATTTTCAATAGCAAATTCATTCAGGGAAACATTTTGAAGTGTCTGATTAAAAAATTATTTTTCTATTGCATGAGGTGTTTTGTGAAAAGCAGATTCTGTCTCACTCATTCTTGAAATAAAAAGACTATATTTTTTTCCAAAAATACCTACTATTTATTATGCTATTAAAAATCACAGAAAGTTCAACAAATGTGGATCACTTCTCTTTTAAAAAAGGATACATACATACACTCATAAGTGTGTATATATACATATATACACACCCATATATTAAGTTTGATGACTCTTTAATATATTAAATTAATATGACAATTTTTAAAATATATTACCACTAGATACCTAGAGAACCTCTCTATGGAACACAAAGTAAGAGTCCCTCTCCACTTCATTACAAAACATTACAAAGCTCCCACCATATTAAATAACAGTGCAAAAATCTACCTTACTGGCACTTGTAAACCAAAATCCTTCCCCATTTGTTCACAATTCCTTGAGGATACCCCAGAAATGGACTTTGACTTGTGTCAGCAGCTTAATGCATTGAGAAAGCGAGGGCACCAGCATCAACTTGCATATTAATATTAGCAACTCTTACGTTGCTAATTTTTATATAAAAATCATAGAAGCAGAAATTCTAGTATTTCTTCTCACCTATTTTTGAAATCATTGCTTTTGACTCTCAACTCCCTGCATCAGACCGACCTCTGGGTGTTTGCTAAAAATGAAGACTCTTGGTCAGTGGGGTCAGAATCTATGGGAGGTGGAGTCACAGAACATAGGGCTTAAACAAGCTCCGGGGAGGGCAGACTGTGTGCTCCAGAGACGGCCCCCAGTAGCTCCCCTCCACAGGCCCTGCTGTAGTGTGACCTGCAGATCCCTGTGTAGAGCTGGAATCTAGTGCCCCACTTCCAATCCTGGCAGGCCTGTGACTGCTTGACCAAAATATGACAGAATATGACAGGAGTGACCCTGTCCCTGCCAGTCGCCGTGCAGCCCTAACTGGTCTGGCAGCTTAGCTTCCTGCCTCTTAAAGCCAGCTGCCATGTAAGTACAACCAGCCTGAGACCACCACCAGAGGCCCTGGAGGATAAAATGACAAGTGGAGGGGGAAAGGAGTTAGGAAGGGGAGAGAGAGAGAGAGAAGAGAGGGAGGGAGGGTGGGAGATCGCCAAGAAGCAATGATGTGCAGACATATGAGAGGATAACCAGCTTGAGTATGGAATCTCCAGCCCCAGTTGCCTCATCTGATGCCATGAAGATCATAATTGAACTCCCCAGCCAAGGGTTTTTGGAATTCCCGATCCACAAAACTGTGTGCAAAATAAAATGGTTGCTTTAAACCACTAAGTTTTGCGGCAGTTTGTTAGGCAGCAACTGATAACCAAAACAAGGAGTAATTATTTTGCCACTAGTCTAGTAGGGACACGTTCCCTGTTCATCACAGGTGCACCTGCATCAAGCCGGCTCACCTCTCTGGGCTTTGCGGCTCAGGCTGCAGCACGAGAAACAGGCCGTCTTTCAGCCCCATCTCACCAGCCCGCCCGGCTCCGTGTGTCCGGCTGGACACAACCATAGCTGGAGCAGAGGCAACATGGCATTTGGAAGATGCTACACATGACAATAATGATTTTTCAAACGTATGCAAATGTTTAAGCCCCCGTTCCCCTTACCAAATGCCTATTGTCCCACATTTAGAAATGAATTCTGAGTCCCCGGGCCCATTTACAGTCTTGATCTTATATTAGATCATACCACACCAGATAATTTCAAACACAGTAGTTACCAGTATATACTTGATTTGTCAAGTTCACAATTATAACAATAAAATAATAGTGACACTCACTCAGTGCTTACGATACGCCAGGCTGCATTCACAGACCTTTATCTGCACTGACTCATTTGCTCATCACAAAAACCTGAAGGAAGGCATTATGATTATTCCCGAGAGGAAATGGAGACACAGTGAGTTTAAGTAACTTGCCCAAGACCACACATAGTAAACTGAGGCAGTGGGCACCCAGAGAGTATTTTCCACAACTCTCTTCTTTACTACCTCTTCTTATTAATACGGAAGTTGTAGATAGAATGCCAGATAGCTCAACTTTGCTGAATTTAGAGAAGATTAACTAGTGTAGAATTCCTTGTAAGTTTAAACATTCAGTTTTCATGGAGCTTTATTAAACAAAAACTAACATGGGAAATCTTTGTTTGAAATTCCTAAGCAATACAAAATGTAATCAACTGTTTTTATCATATGAGTGGTTCAAAAAGTGAAGCAATTGCTGTTGGTGTAGACCAGTGGTTCTCAACCAGGGGTGACTTTGCCCCCCAGGGAACATAAGGAAATGTCTGGGGACACCTTTGGTTGTCATAACTGGGGGGGAGCACCCCCGTATCTAGGGTAAAAGTCAAGGTTACTGTTAAAAATCCTACAATGCACAGACAGCCCCGCCCCCCCCACCCTCCCTCCGCCCGCCAACAAAGAATTATCTGGCCCAAAATATCAAGAGTGCCGAGGCTGAGAAACCCTGGTATGGAAGGTGATTGGAGCTGTGCCCTGTCTGCTCTGATCCTCTGAGTCCATGATCATCTTCTCTCCCTGCTCTGAGTTCCTCTAGCACTGAGTGCCATCACACACTGGCAATTAATCACAGAGTGCCTGGAACAGCACTGCCACTCTCACTGTTAATTTTTCAGGAGCATAAATCCTATCTTGTCAACTAGAGCATAAGCTTCTAGTGAGCTCTCAGGTCCCCTTCTTTCCTGGCAGAATGCAGTGCAAACAGTCAGTACCTGACATCTACTCGTCAGTATAATTTACCTTAGAATTTCTATTTCTTGAAAACTTGAAATGAAATGAAGACTCAAAGTAATCCAGATAATTGCTTCCTTCTGAGAAAAGTCTTCATTACACGTCTTTTACTTCTTAAGGGTTTACAAAGCCATCCCTCCCACCTCGCCCTCCAAAGACACACGACAAACAAACTTCCTCTAATTTTAAATGGCAAGAGAAACTTACCACAGGGGAAACACAAACTTGAATTTTTGAACACACAGTTGACAACATTCCACCTATTTTATATTCACTGCACGGACAATGGGTAACTGTTGCTTTTTTGCAATAATAATAATAAATCTAATGCATGTCATTAAATACCACACTGCTCTTGATCTCACTTCGTCACAGTACGCATTTATATAATTTTTCTCTCGTGTCTACCTCCCTTATACTATTTGCTCATCTAATTTCTTTTTTCACTTTTCTTTCTCCTCCTCCACAATTTAAGTTTATTTAGATCAATTATTGATCTACCATATGCCTACTACACCCTACTACAGGGCATATCTACCATATCTACCATATGCCTTTATCCCTACTACACCCAGTATTTGGAGTTGAGAAACTGTTAACCCAAATTAGTCACTGATAGTCAGGTGTAGGTGGAGAGGATGTTTTGCAAAAATCAATCAATCAACAAAAAAGATTAACGCTGTCGGCGTTTCTGTTAGCTCTATATTAAGTAACTGTGTTAGCTCTATACTTTGCTCTCAAGAGAAAAGAAATGAAAAGCAATCGGCTCCTTTATTTGCAATATCACAATTACAGTCTGTATATTTTAACTTCTCTGTCTTATCACCAGCTAGTACTTCTGCCAAAAGAGGTATAAGTAGTTTGAAAACATGCTGGCTTTAATTAATCATATAACTGAAGGAAAAGGGGAGACCAGAAAATGACATGGGGACAGAAGCTCAGCTCACATACAGCAGTGGATAACCCCCAAATCTTGTCTGTCTTTGAAATATGGCCAGAAGGCACTCGGGCTTCCCGCCACACACAATGAGGGGGCCCCCTTGCACATAGTAATCCCTCACAGCTCAGCCCCACTGCAGCCACTCAGGGTTTGTGTGTTGGAAGTGTCATGACTGGAGGTGCTATGCTGGGGGTATACGCCTCAGCACGTGCAACCTGCATCACTCTGGGGAGTCACATGCACCCGTGAGGCATGCTCCATCGACACCAGCAAATTTGCCCAAAACCAGGGCAGTGGATCCTTGTCCTGGGCTCAAATGAAGTCATAGTTCTGCCAGATACCACAAGATGCATGCACAGTGAAACTCAGTTCCTTCCATTGTCTCCTGGATTCCTCCTGCTGCTCCTGGCACAAGGATTGACCTTATGCCTTATGTCTCCTTCATGTCAATATGTATTGGTACAGACTCCCTGCTTGGAATATCCGAATACCCAGTGCTATTGAGATACCTGGACAAAAAGCTCTTCATAGATCCACCAACCAGTCTACCTGCTTAATTTCTCAGGTTAATCTCTTAATCTCTCTTAACCAAACCCGTACCTGTCATCTGCTTTGTCCAAGGACCCTGGACTCCTAAATACTTTACCCACAGAGAAGACAACTCATTCTTCCTTTATATTGAGAGGGCTCAGTGCAGAAGTGGCTTCCTAATGAACCAAGAACCTAGCCCCATTCCCAGACCTACCTTGTTCCACAATTCATTCATTCATTCATCCACTCACTCACTCATTCATTCTCTCTCTCACTCTTTCACTTTCACTTGCTCTGTTTTCTTCCTCCTTCTCTACCCCCACCAAGATTTTAAACTGTCTTTTCAAATATCCACTGGACAGCCAGGTGGATGCCTCATCATCACTCAAGGTCGTTAGGGTCAAAGCAGAATTTCCTGTCTTCTATCCCTTCAACCCACCCAAATATCTAGCCCCTCAGAACCCCACTCTCCCTGTATTCTCCAGCACCTCTGTGATTAGGTACACTATTTTCACAGCCCATGCTTGTGTCCATTCCCACAAAGAATGACTAACACCAGTGCTCTTGTTTCCCAGGGTTCATGTTCAAAGCAGAGAATCCCATCACCCCAAATCCGTATTCAGTAGGCATGAAAAGGATTTGGGGATTTTCATCTTTAAAAGTCTATTCAAGTGAATCTGATGATCTAACAGATTCTAGAACTACTATGTTAAAAAGTCAGTAAGCCTCTTGATTTAACTACCATTTGTAACACTCATCCTACTGGAAAAGGCAGTACATAGAAATAAATTTCCCTTTGTGGGCTGGGGATTTCTGATTTGTAAACTCCCTCTACTTTTCAGAATTAAGTGAACAAAGAGAAAGATGAGAGACCAAATAATTCAGGGAGTGTTTTGATCTTAGGCTTGGCAGAATTTTATGACGGTTCAGGTGGTACATGGAAGTTATGAGGGAGAAGGCGGGTAATAGGGAAGGAGAAGGAGGAGTCGCTGTTCTCATCCTGTTCTTTAGTATTCATGGTAGAGAGTTAGGAGCCTGAGTGCTGCAGTCAGGCGGTCTGAGATCTAATCTGGAGTTCACCAAGGTTAGAGATGTGTGATACCGACAAGTTTTCCTCACATGCAAAGTCAGGATAAAGATGGTGCCTATCAAATAGAAGCCCTGATAAGTTTCAATGCATACTAAGCTCTTAGCATACAGATGGATATATAGAACAATGCCTCAGTATTGGCTATGATCACCATGATATCTATAAGACTTAGGAAAATTTAACCTCTTTATATTGTTAAATATCTTCAGAGAATTACATTGCACACATCTGGAAGATCTGGCTGGAAATCACTGTTCTCATCCAAATATCACTCAATGCTTCCTTTGATTCTAGGTAGAACGAGCAAAAAATATAGCTTCTACTTACCAAATAACCACTCTGATCAACCAGTGGAGCAAACAGATGATTACTTATCATCTAAAAGCTATTTTAACGTGATGAATGATAATTAAGGACTTAAAACCTCAAACGTTACCACGTTAATTTAAAAAGGGGTGTGTGACTGGAGCAAGGAAACAAAGAATTGAATGCCACACAAGGAAAGGAACAGAGTCTCAAAACATCAGTTATTTTAGAAGGTCAGGGAAAATGTTATCACTGTATAAAATGTGTAATTAATATACTATCTATACATCCACTAACAGGCTTATCATGATTTAGAGGTTGACCTATGAATCTTCAGATATACTAGCTATATTTAAACAGCTGTGACAAACTGAAATTTGTCAAAAACTGGTAAAACACTTTTCTTTTTAGTTTTTTTTATGAGGAAGATCGGCCCTGAGCTAACATCTGCCAATCCTCCTTTTTTTTTTTTTTTTTTTTTTTGCTGAGGAAGACTGGCCGTGGGCTAACATCTGTGCCCATCTTCCTCCACTTTATATGGGACGCCGCCACAGCATGGCTTGACAAGCGGTGCGTCAGTGCGCGCCCGGGATCCGAACCAGTGAACCCTGAGCCACCTCAGCGGAGCGCACACACTTAACCGCTTGTGCCACTGGGCTGGCCCCGACACTTCTCTTTTTAAAACAGCTAAATGTGATATATTTATAGAGAGCTCCCCTAGAATCAGGCTGCATGTATATGATATGACATACTCTGTAACTATGAAATAGACATTCTCCATGAAAATAGAAAAGTCGCTGTGTTCCATTTGAAAAATTATACTTTCCACAAATGTATTTCCTAGCAATTAATGTATCTTTTCTGGCAGAATTCACTCCCACTCTGAATGCTGTGGAAAAAACTAATAATTTGGAACCTGAAGTTTGACTTATGACCTAATAAAAGAGTAAAAAAAAAATAACTGAAATTTGTAAAAAGATAACAATGCTACAGCATGACATTCAATGATTTCACCATCAATTTACTTATTGCATACATGCCACGCACACTAAAGAGTTTTATTCAAATTGAATCACGTTTTCTTCCTCTTTTCCAATTTACTTCAAGCATATACTATCTTTTCAAGTTTACTTCTCCTGGTTCATGCATCTTCTTTCTTGTATAAACCCTTCCTGTGTCCTTGACCATGAGCAATAAGTTGAAGATTTTATTTACTTGCTTCAATCACGCTTCAAAATGATAATGGCAAGTTTAATTATGATTTCCTTGGGAAAAATCACCTATTTCTAGAACTATACTTTTATTCATACATGCAAGGCTAATAAAAAAAGCCATCATTGCAAAATCTCTATTTACCAAGGTAAATAAATTACTAATTATTTTCTGACCCAGGAAACACATTTACCTTTATGGTCACATGTAATTCCATTTTATACTCAGTTGCCAAAAGGCATTGTATTATGATGTGCTTGGTCAGATCTTTATAATGCCTAAATTTTTGTTTAATTTTACATTTTATAACTTTTATGCTCAAGGTTAATTTGGCTACTTGTTTTTCTCTAATTACAAAGAGAGATCCGCATTTTAGAAAGTCTTGGACCAAATATAAATGTAAAACATTGTACGGAAAGTAACTTGGTCCAGATGTAATACCTTATGATTTTTTAATTTCAAGATAAGCTTATGAAATAATACCTTCTGTAACACTTTATAATTTTTAAATTTCAGGATTAGTATGGACAGTAACAACATGGAGCAGAGAAAAGAGGAAAGGGGAGGGAGCGATAGAGTATTTTCTATGTGTAAGACATCACGCTCCAAACTGTGTGGGCTCGAAAAATACATAAAAGCCCTCTCCAGTTCTTACGGAGCTTTAATCGAGCTATGGCAGAAGCTTCAGGATCTCCCTCTGGAAGACAACACGTCTGAGGTGATGCATGATGGAGAAAGAAAATGATGCAGTTCAAGTTCAGAGAAGACAGCCAGCTTCACTGAAGGCTCCATTATGAGAAAATGAAAGGCTTAGGGAAGAGGATGAAAAACAAGATGGCATGGTGGTTACCTTAGAAAATCTAATAACGGCTGAATGTTGAAAAGTGACAAATTCAAACTTAAAAAAAGGCATACTTTCTTCTAAGTTCCACACCATCAGCTAAAACATTCCACAAAGAAAAGAAATACACTTAATGCATACATATGCGTGCACACACACACATAACACAGAATTGAAGAATACATAGTTATGAACTTAGGTGACCAAAATGTCATCTATTCATTAAAAATTGTACTGATGGTGTTATAGGTTTAATTGTATCCCCAAAAAAGATGTTGAAGTCCTACCCCTAGTACTTAGAATGTGACCTTATTTGGAAATAAGGTCTTTACAGAAGTAATCAAGTTAAAAGGAGGTCATTAAAGTGGGCCCTAATCCAATATGACTTATGTCCTTATAAAAAGGGGAAATTTGGAGACTGTGATGGATAAGCACAGAGGGAAGGCCATGTGAAGACACACAGGGAGAAGACGGCCATGTGACTGGAGTGAGGCATCTACAAGCCAGGGAATGCCCAGGATTGCTGGAGGCAAGAAAGGATCCTCCCTTAGAGCCCACAGGGAGAGCACGCTGCTGCCCACACCTGGATCTGGGACTTCAGGCCTCCAGACCTGCGAGACAAGAAATTTCTGTTGTTTTTAACCACTCAGTTTTTGTTACTCTGTTACAGTAACCCTAGGAAACTATTACAGATGATTAAAAGAATAGCATCATCCAATTTTTTTAAAGTTTTTGAACAGTTCTTTCCTAAATAAATAAAAATGAATAAATAATAAAAAATGTTTACTTAGTTTAACTGTCTAGTACTGTACTGATTCCATTTTTCTAAGAATATTAAATATGAGGTCTGCTCTGTTTGGCATAAAATTTTGAACAAAGGGTTTAAAGGAAAATATCTTGTGATTAAGGTTCTTTGTCAAGACTGTGATAGTAGCTGTCATTTTTGCAGCTTTAAATATACAGAGTGACATCTTTAATGAAGGAGGATGGTGATATTCAAACACTTTAAACTGGTCCTATTATATGATTTTCAAATTATCATCATCATATTTTAGTAATGAACCTCACAGCCTTCCGCTCTGGCCATTGTTGAATGGAGGCCGTTA
Source organism: Ceratotherium simum simum (assembly GCF_057802395.1). Lineage (NCBI taxonomy): Eukaryota > Metazoa > Chordata > Mammalia > Perissodactyla > Rhinocerotidae > Ceratotherium > Ceratotherium simum. The sequence goes on from NC_141917.1 coordinate 7,869,120, forward strand.
GCCTAAGTAAATACTTCTCTGATGGAGCTGTTAGGAGCCTGGGACCACTCCAGTCAGTCATTTGGACAGGCTTGATAAACCAAGCCCACAGTCCACCGCCATTAAAGACACAGAGCGAGCTACATTTGCTGCACTCGCAATATTAATTAAACATTGATGGTGAGCTTAACTGTTCAGAAGAAGGGGACATCCATAGCAAGTGGATGTGCAAATCTCAGAACTTTAGAGCTGAAAGGGCCCTTGGAGATCATCTGCCCATCTGGTCTAATGCTGTTGGGATGGAGGAAAGCAAATTAGAACCGGGGCAAGAGGTTGATGAAGAATTGGCCTAGCATGGAGGGGGACAATTAAAACAATACCTGCCAGGAGTTGATTTGGGGAAGAGTATAGACAGAAGGCAGCAGGAATTGAGCTGGAGAAACAACAAGTGGAGACACAGGTAGGAGGTTTGGAGAGATCAGGCAAACACCCAGGAAGCTGGCAAGTTGGGGAATGATTAACTAATGCCCATCTTGTCCTGGGGACTTTCTCAGAGCTGATCTTGCATTTTTATCAGCTTTCTGTCTGGAGTTGAGCACTGACTAGTGGAGTGGGGAGAGACGGCAGTCAGGGGGAGACTGAGCAGAAGAGTGCCACCAGTGACCCAAGTCAACCTTGGCAGCCTTGGGCTCTGGTGCCGACTTGAAGCAACCCATTAGGCAAAGCCTTAGGCAAAATTTCACCATCTGTAAACACCTGCCATTTGAACACCTTTCTCTGCCCTCCTAACTGAAATTACAAAGAGTCAAATATTTACAAGAGAAACCTGGCAGTGATGATTAGGAATGGCAGAGACAAGAGCAACACCTCACATTTCCTTCTTCCCTTATGGGGCGGGACCATGGATGTCCCAATGCAGCTGAAATACGGAAGGAGGAGAGCGCCTGAAACTCTTCAGGGACCCAGCTCAAAGAAGAATGGGAAGTTCCCAATGCTGTCACCTCGAGACATTATTACCGTACTGAAACGTACTGAAACGACACCCAAAATGTGAACAGAGGGAAAACTGCAATCCCACCCTCTCTCTCCCCCACCACTTGCAAAGCCATTTCCAGGACCCTGTGCTACGTGCCTCAGGGATTTGGGGATCCTGTGATCACCTGTGAAGGACCTGTGTGGTCCTTCAGGGAGTCATGTTCCAGGATGTCACTGAGATGGGTATTAAGGCAGACAAACTCTTTGACATTAACAACCTCCTCATACATCTAAGGTATGCGCACTCCAGAAAAGGGGCTAACGGGTGGCATACAGCTCCTTCTACGTGCCATAGTCCATTTGTTTTGCTAGAGGAAACTCATTCCTTCCTCTTCAAGTACGGGAAAGGCAGAATTTATACTGATCTCTGTGCTTTCCGATACCCTGTTCTCTTATCTCTTTGCCTTTCTGTCAGAAAACATTTCTCACCTTCATTGTGTGATATGGGGATAGAGCTGTGCTTCTCAACTGAGGGTGATTTTGCTCCCCAGGGGACAATTGGCAATGTCTGGATACATTTGTGGTGTCATAACGTTGGGGGCGAGGTGCTACTGGCATCTAGTGAATAGAGGTCAGGGCTGCTGCCTACATCCTACAATGCACAGGACAGCCCCCAGAACAAAGAATCATCTCATCCTGCATGTCAATAGTGCTGAGGTAAGAAACCCTCAGAGAAAAAGAGAAATAGTTATTTTGAAAAATCTTGCAGCCATAACACAAGGAGAAGCCTCACAGCACCATGAATAGGAGGGATCTCTTCAAAACAAAGATGCATAAACTGGGGGGAGATTTTCTTCTAAAAAACCCCTGAATACTAGCTGCACGGGTTGAATGGTGGCCTTGCAAAAACTGTATCTGCCCGAAATCTGTACGTGTGACCTTATTTGAAGAAAGGATCTTTGTAAATCTAATTAAGTTAAGGATCTCAAGATGAGATCATCCTAGATTATCCAGTGGGCCCTAAATCCAACAACAAGTGTCCTTATAAGAGAAAGGTGGGGGAGATTTGAGACACTGTGACACACAGAGAAGGCCATATGAAGAGGGAGGGAGAGATTGGTATTACGCACCAACAAGCCGAGGAACTCCTGGAGCCACCTGAAGATGCAAGAGGCAAAGGATTCTCCCCTAGAGACTTCGGAGGGAGCGTGGCCCTGCTGACACCTTGATTTCAGACTACCGACTTCCAGAACTATGAGAGAATAAATTTCTGTTGTTTAAAGCCACTAAATTTGTACTAATTTGTTATAGCAGCCCTAGGAAACTAATACAATACCCTAAGGATATTTTCAGACTTGTATTCTTTCTAACGGCAGAAATGTCTAGTTTAAATGTGATTTCCAAATGAATTTTTTTGAGATTTATATTTACAAGCCAAGGGTGTTTCTCGTGAGCTAAATGACTCCTGAACCAACAGTAACATTTATTTTATTTTATTTATTTATTTATTTTTTTAATTTTATTTATTTATTTTTTCCCCCAAAGCCCAGTAGATAGTTGTATGTCATAGCTGCACATCCTTCTAGTTGCTGTATGTGGGACACGGCCTTAGCATGGCCGGAGAAGCGGTACGTTGGTGCGCGCCTGGGATCCGAACCCGGGCCGCCAGCACCGGAGTGCACACACTTAACCTCTAAGCCACGGGGCCAGCCCAGTAACATTTATTTTAAACAAAAGATAATGACCCTTAGTATATGCAGCAGACCCAACAGTCTAAAGACAGCATCTTCTCTCAAAGGACAGACAGATTTTAGGCAGCAAATTCACAAGCATCAAGTGTCTCAAAGTAAGTGTACATTAGCATTCAAATCTGTCTTAAAAGTTTTTTTTTTTTTTTTTTTAAAGATTTTTTATTTATTTTATTTTTTCCCCCCAAAGCCCCAGCAGATAGTTGCATGTCATAGCTGCACATCCTTCTAGTTGCTGTATGTGGGACTCGGCCTCAGGATGGACGGAGAAGTGGTGCCTCGATGCGCACCCGGGATCCGAACCCGGGCCACCAGCATCGCAGCGCGCGCACTTAACCACCAAGCCACAGGGCCGGCCCCTGTCTTAAAAGTTTTAATGTGAGCAGCAGACAGAGGTAAAATCACTTTAACCAAGTTCTTAGGACTGTCTTTGTGACAAGTGATAAAAATTCAACTCTAGGGGGCCGGCCAGGTGGCTCAAGCGGTTAAGTGCGCGCGCTCCGCTTCGGCGGCCCGGGGTCCGCCGGTTCGGATCCCAGGCATGCACAGGCGCTCCGCTTCGGTGGCCCAGGGTTTGCCGGTTCGGATCCCGGGCATGCACGTACCGCTTGGCAAGCCATGCTGTGGCGGTGTCCCATATAAAGTGGAGGAAGATGGGCACGGATGTTAGCCTAGGGCCAGTCTTCCTCAGCAAAAAAAAGAGGAGGATTGGCAGATGTTAGCACAGGGCTGATCTTCCTCACAAAAAAAAAAAAAAAATTCAACTCCAACAAGTTTAAGCTAAAAACAAAGTTTTTCAATATTTTGTAACTGGAAAGCACAAGGTGAGAAAACCCCATTCAAATCCAGGATAGCCCAGGAATTCAAGGTATGCTACAAGAATTCAACAGTGCCAATTCCTAGTTATGATGGCTTCTGTTGGGCCTTATTCTCGGGCAGACACCACCTGGTGACAAGATGGCTGCAAGTAGCCTACAGTTGACATCATCCTTTGAGCCCATGATTGCAAAGAAAAGAGATTAGCCCTGTTTCTCTCAGGGCATATTTCAAAGTCCTTAAAAGCCATTAATTAGCTGCACTTGGGTCCTTTACAGAACCTTGGACCAAGGAGATGGGATACTCTTATTAGGCTTCCTGGATCACTGGCCTTCCTGCGAGATACAAGAAATAGAGGCCATGTATATTACTTTCCTTTGGCTGCTGTAAAGAATTGTCATAAACTTGGTACCTTAATTCAATAGAACTTTATTCTCTCACAGTTTTGGAGGCCGGAAGGCAGAAATCAGCATCAGTAGACCGAATTCGCTCCCTCTAGAGACTCCAGGGAAGAACCCTTCCTTAACTCTTCCAGCTTCTGGTGGCTGCTGCATTCCTTGGCTTGTGGCTGCACCACTCTATTCTTCAAGGCCAGCCTCTCCAAGTCTCTCTCTGCCCCATCTTCACACGGATTTCTCCTCGCACGTGTGTGTCAAATCTCCCTCGGCCTCCCTCTCGAAAGGACACTAGTGAAGCATTTAGTGCCCACCCATATATAAGAAAGCCTCCCATCTCAAGGTTCTTAACCACATCTTTGCCACAAGGGTAACACTCACAGGTTCCAGGGATTAGGACATGGATATCATTTGGGGGGCCATTTTTCAGCCTACCACATCATGTCACTGGTAATACTGCCAGAATCACAGAATGTGGTCCTGGTAATCCCAGAAGGAAAGTAAACAAGCAAGGCAGTGACAGATGCCCCTTACAGGCCAACACATAGACTTGCTCAGTTAACCCTGCAGCTCACTCTCTAGAGACAATGAAGTCTCACACATCTGAACTGCCACATAAGCCAGCTGAATCTAATGCCTGCTTTACCTTTAGAGTGGGGCTAAGAGAGAGAGTGGTAGAAAGAGTGGGTTTCATTCTATGTTCATTTTTGTGCTCATGCTCATTCATCCCTGTGAACCTGGCTCATTCATGGCTATTTCTTAGAGGAGATCTGCAATAATCATCAAGGTGTGATCCTGGATCAGAGGCATCAAAGCCGCCATGACATCAATATCAGCTTTATCAAGACAAAGCCAAGGCTCTAGATATTGAGGCAGAACCAGCTGCTGTCAAGTTTAGAAATCTGAAGTTCACATGCAACCATAGCAGGGAACAAACAGTGTTGATGATGGAAAAAAAGGTATGTATCCATTCCTTAGCATTTCTTCCCTGACTCCTACAAGGCTCAAGCTGAGGCGAAGAAAAAGGGACCCCTCAACAAACTCTAATTATAACATGGAAAGAAGTTTTGAAACCAGGTTTAAAATTTTGTCTGTTTTTACTTTTTTTTCATGAGTCTATTTAAATTGATCAGCCTTTGCTGATACTAAAAATAAGGCATATAGGGGCCAGACCAGTGGCGCAAGTGGTTAAGTGTGCGTGCTCCACTCGACGGCCTGGGGTTCGCAGGTTCAGATCTCGGGCGTGCACTGTTGCACCGCTTGTTAAGCCATGCTGTGGCGGCGTCCCACATAGAAAGTAGAGGAAGATGGGCACGGATGTTAGCCCAGTGCCCATCTTCCTAAAGAAAAAAAAGGGGGTGGGGGGAGGATTGGCACTGGATGTTAGCTCAGGGCTAGTCCTCCTCACAAAAAAAATAAAATAAAATAATGCATATATACGGAAAATTACGATTTGGAAAATTACGATAAAGTATATAAAGGAAAATCCAAGGGGCCAGCCCTTGGCATAGCAGTTAAGTGCACCCACTCTGCTGCTGCAGATCCCAGGGGCGCACTGACACACTGCTTGTCAGGCCATGCTATGGCGGCATCTCACATAAAGTGGAGGAAGATCAGCACGATGTTAGCTCAGGGCCAGTCTTCCTCAGCAAAAAGAGGAGGATTGGCATGGATGTTAGCTCAGGGCTGATCTTCCTCACAAAAAAAAAAAAAAAAGAAAGAAAAATCCAAGCCACTCAGCACATGGAGAAGACCACTGGCTAATTTACTTATTTCAAATACTAAACTTAACTTAAATATAAAAAACAAAAAAAATTTGAGGTCGAATTGAAGGAATGCCTGAACTTCATAGTTCTTCACAAGACATTTAAACCCCTAAAATGTACCTAAAAGGTACCATTATATGAAAAAAAAAAAAAAAGTTTTAAACATGTGGAGGATGAGGTCACGAATGTTGTTTATTTTTTAACTACATACCTTCATAGAGCACGTTTATGTTTCCAGGTAGTAAAATTTAGATCAGCTAGTTACGAAAAATCAGAAGAAACAAATAAAAAACAATCCTCGACAATTACAAAATGTAACAAATCTCACACAAAATACTTTGAAAAGGAATAAATTTTGAAATCTAAGCTGACTTTTAGCATGATTCTCCAAGAAATACAGAAGGGAAAAAATGAGTATTTATCAAGCAAAATATCCTATTCATAAGAGACCAATCACTTGTTAGGAAAAAATAAAATAAACATCATTGAAAATTGATTGTATCGTGAACTATAGTAAATCCTAAGAAATTCCACACAAATAAAGACTATGGTCCTTAATGTTCCACCCACATTCGTTGTTTTACTTCTTATACTCCAAATCATCCCAGGTTTGTTTTGTATTTGGAGCACCATTTTCTTGTATACTTATTATTTATCTTTGTTTTCCCATAGAATTTCTAATTGCATTTCTACTTTTCCTTTTGATAAAAATAATCTTTATGTAAAAACTACTTTCCAGTTGTTAACCCTGTAATTTGGATAAAAATACCTACTTTCTTGTCAAAGGCATTTTTATGGAACCCTCATTTCTTCTTACATATTTTTGGATGAATTGTTTATATGAGATACCATATTTTTATTTCTATGAATTCTTTACGGAAATCAATTTTCTCTTTTCCATGACAGCCTTTTCATGCCTTATGGGTACAATATCATCTTTATATTATTTTTGTAACTAAAGTTAAACAGGCACTTAATTTATGAAGAGATCTACAGGGCTTAACACAAGAATCTAAAGTAAGCCCTCTACGTCATAGCTCCTATACTGTTTCATAACAGGAACTGTGAAGAAAATTAGAGCTGGGTATGTGAATTGCTTTGTAGACTAGTGGGCATCAATGCCTGTTGCTCTGAATGTGATTTTTCATATCAGAATGATTACTAATGTCAATAAGATTCTACTTGTAGTCTGGTTAGATATCAACAAAATTGTTCTCTAAAAGTCCATACAAAATATATGTGAGCACGACCACTACAGATTGTGGGAGAGGAGCTGGGATCTCACTACACAGACTTATACTTAATTTCCCTGCGTTTTTAAAGTGAGAGTTCTCAAGCTGTTTATGGGTGTACTAGCCCAATGTACCTCCAGGTTTTTCATCTTCCAAAATTAAACCACTCTCTTCTTTCAGTATGATACAGGAGCAGCTGTGCTGCAGCACCAAGTGAGGGAGAAGATCTGGGCATCTAACTGCTTCTTCCATTGCCTCCTGGTTTCTGTAGTTTTTGTTAAAAAAATCAGCTGTGAATCTTATTTTTCCTCCACTGAAGTTTATGTGTCTTTTTCTCCCCACTCTGGTTTCTTTTTAATATGTTTCCCTTTGTCACTGGTTTTCACCAGTTTGGCTACAATGTGTCTAGGTGTGGTTTTGTAGTATTTATCATATTTGGGGTTTACTGAACTTCTTAATCTGTTGAATGATGTCTTGAATCCTTTTTGAAAAGTCTCAGCAATAATTACTATGAATATAGCTACTGCTTTGTTCTTTCTCTTCCCCTTTGAGACTCAAATTATATGTTAGATAGAGTTTTGAATGTGTCATTTGTGTCTCTTACTTGTACCTTTTTTTTTGCCCCTAATGCCTCTCTGTACATCAGTTTAGATATTTTCCACCAATTTGTCTTCCAGTTTACTAATACAATATGCGCTAATATCTAATCTGCTGCTAAGATCATTCATTTAGTTCCAGATTTCAGATATTGTTTATTTTTTAAAAATTTTGAAATGTCCATTTGATACCTTCTTGTAGATTCTAATTTACTGATGAAATTCTACATTCCTTAATCAATTACGTCTAAATTTTCCTCTACATTTTTGGATATATTAATTATAGTTATTTAACATCATTTTCTGCTAACTATGCTAACCATATCATCTGTGAGTTTAATTCTATAGCCTATTTTTATCTAATTTACTGTCATGAAGTCTTGCCTTTTCACACGTCTAGAATATTTTATTGTACGCTAGCAATTGCAGATTAAAAAAAAAAAAAAAAAAACCTATAGAGACTTCAGAAAAGCTACTTCCACTAAAAAATCTTCCTTAAGAGTGAGTTGCTTTGGCCATTGGTTGAGCAGATTTGGGGAGTGGGGGAGGGTGAAGGCAGGGCTTGATTATCTCAGTCCATTCAGGGACTAAGCTGTCAGGGCTGAGGTACAGTCTGGAAAGATTCAATATAGTTTTGATTCATCCTTGTTTCTTGGGCATGGTGTTCCAGGGAACACCTGCTGGGTATGCAGCCCCTTGGTCCTTTCAGATTGTGGGAGATTCATTCTACTCTGTTTTAGCTTTAGATCTTTAGCTGCAAGACCCATGCATCATCAATTTTGGCCATCATCTTCAGAGGGAAGACTGGCCATGTGTTTGAGGCCCATTACGTCTTTAACTTGTGGCTACACCTCTGTGTGACTGCCAAAACATGGGCTAGCTTCTCTCTTTCTGAGCAGCAGCCATCTACTGAAGGCTCAGCCTCGAGCTAAACCCAAAACACTTTTATCTTCTCTCCCATTTCACTTATTAGGAGCTTATGACCTTTAAAATTTGTGTTCTGTCCTTAAAATGGTGTGAGGAAAGAGGTGAGGTAATGACGCGTGTTCAATCTTCAATTGTTTACTGAATATCTACAATATTTCCTTGAATCTCATTGAATATAATATTTGGCCTTTCTTTAACGTCCTCTTATACTCCTGGGACTATTGCTGTTTCCTCTGAAGTCATTAGTTTCAACTGTTATCTGGCTTTTGTCACCATGTTTTTTATTGCAGTTTTCTCTGTTCCTGTATCTTTCCAAATTTCCAATGAAAGATTGCTGCCTATCCTTCAAAAAGTCTTGAAATTTGGGGTATATATATGATTCCGTTTCTAGTGTTCACAGAAGTTTTCCTTTCGTATACCTTTATTGTCATCTAAATGCTATGTTTTAGATAGATACTGATGTATGTGGGTTCTCTCCACCCTCTTGAATCAGAATCTGATGGCTGTACTTTAACACTATTTTAGATTTCAATGTTCCTTTATTCAAATGCTGATTAAAACATTTTTGGCAAAAACTTTATGAGGTCTTTGGACTGCAAACATTAACACAATTCCATACATAGTCATACCCATGTTCTTATTAAACAGTCTACTTATAATAAGGAACTTCTGTTGGGTAACTTGCTTCTGTGACTTCTGGAAAACATGTAAACAATAACTGACTATCCTCAAAATCGGAAAATAGGGTTGAACTTCAAGAATTAAACTGTATAATCAACCCATATAAAATCATAGTCGAGATCATATACTACCATTTGAAAGAGGGCAAATATCCCTCAGGCATAAGAACTGATGAAAACAGATTAAACATTGTGACCTAATGAAGAAGTAATATATAAAATCTAAAAGGTCAGCTATGAGAGAATAGCAAAAGGAGAGTTTCATGGACATACATTCAACAAGGGCAGTACCCATCACAGCTCTATCCACAGTTACTCCATCCAACTCCATCACAGCTACTGAATAAATTCAGGATGACAAATGGCTCATATGTTAAAGAATCACCAAATCACAAGTTTCAGTCCATTCACTGGAAGCCAATGTGACTCACATTTTTCCATTTATATTTCTCCCTTCCTATTCATTTTCTCTTGGCCCCTAGGTAATGGGAGACTTCAGCATCCAGAATATGTAATCTCTTACCCAAATAAGAATCTATTACTTATATTTGAATCAAAGAGTATTCCTCGTACAGTGGCTTATCTATTTGTGTCAGCATCTTGGGAAAGGCACACAAATAAGGAAAAAGAAAGCATAAGAGAAAATTCTGAGCATACTCATCATTCAACAGTTATGTCAGGTACTGGACCACCACTGAAATAGAAGCAGAAATGCACTTTAGATAAATGAAATGGACCCCTTCCTCTAGCTAGCAGCCTGAGATTATCAGACAGTGTTTGCTACTGGCTTACAGAAATCTCCTGAGCTCATTTCATGAAACTAAATGACACACCAGACTAAGAAAAATATTCATGCATCTTCAATTTAGTTTTTGAGGCTGCAAGTGAAGCATAAATTCAGAAGTGGATAGGGGAAATTATTAAAAATTGAGGCATGTATTCAATAATAAAGTATGTGTTACCTTTTTTTTTTCAAAGACATAAAAACACTTTACTTCTTTGGTGGTGTGGACCAGTGTCTGTGCAGTCAGAGTCTACAATATCAGGACAAACCTAAGTAAGATATAAAAATACCGAGTAATACACACCATAGTGGGTGCTGCTGGTACCCTACCCAGCTCTCCTTACAGGACAGCGCACCTTTTCTCTGGCTGCTGTCAGCATTGGCTGATACTGGCTCATAGCTGCTCCCTCTCTGGAGAATTGCTCTTGGCTGATGAGGGCCATCTCGTCAGGAGATGATGTCACCACATCTCCCAAATCCGAACGCTGCAGCTAACGACTGAGGGACAAGAGGGGAGATGGGTACAAATCACCATCCCCCTTGCATCAAAGGGGACCAAGTGCAGTTCTACCCACGCTCCTGAGTTCCCCCTGGGATCAGGCTGACGCCAGAATCCAGCTGAGAGCAAACCCTTGCCTAGTTCCTTTCTCTGCCTTATCCCTCACTCCCCACTTGCTGAGAACATGCCCTCAACACAGCACAGACTTCCCTGTGCTCAGACTCCCAGGGAACCTAACTTCAAGTCCAGATATAAATTACAATTATACAATAACAATTAGATTCACTGTAAGCCAGTCGTCAACCACGGGTGGTACGGCAGTCAGCACCACTGAGGACAATAAAGCCGCATAATGGTTAGTGATTAAGAGACTGTCCTCTGGAGCCCCACATACCCAGGTCCAAATCCTAGGTGATCTTGGTTAAATCACACAAACTCCCCAACCTTCAATTCCTCCTCTATAAAATATTGAACGTAATACCTGCACCTTTGTGCTGCTGAGAAAACACAAAGGAGATGATGCATGTCAAGAGCCGAGTGGACAGGAAGGGCACAGGAGATGCTGTCTGCTATTATTATTGTTGTCCTCATCATCTTATGACAAATTGGGTCATTAAAGTTACATCAAGTAAGCATAACGCCAAGTTTCCAATTATAGGGAAAGTTTTCCTTAAGAAGGAAGAATCCAGGAGTCATTGAAGCAATGACACCGTAAGTAGAAGGATGGTGCACATTAAGATTTTAATGCTGAAAAGGACTGCCGGAATAATCCAGTCTACTCTTCTCCCTGACTCTCCTCTCCAAAACACACCGTGGAGAAAATTGAGGTCCAAAGAGGTTAAGTGGTTTGTTCAAAGTATCCTCAGTTTGTTATTTACAGAAATGTTAGAAGTGTGAATAAATCTGTTTGTGTGTAGTAGAAAATTAGAATGGCTAGAATGGTGGGGATAGGGGGAAGAAGAGAGACAGTTAAGTGCATCCCTAAGGGCTAGTCTGGTTTTTCCTAGCACCGTCTGGGAGAAAATGCTAATGCCTGTCAACGTCTGAATGTCCGGGTTTTCTGCTTCTTCCTGGGAATGCAGGCAAACTTCACTTCTCAGCCCCCTTGCAGTTGGTTGAGGCCATGTGACTGAGTTATGGCCACTGGAAATCGAGCAGAAGGGAGGCGTGTCACTTCCTGGCATGGCCCATACAGATCTCCTCTGCATGATCCTCATCTTTCTCCCATGCTGTCCCCAGAGGTTTGAGTTGAAGATGGAGGCACCATAAAAAAGAGAAGAATATGGAACAGAGCCCTCACAGCCTCTGTACTGGACTGTCATGCAAGTGAGGAATATGGCTGTGTGTGTGTGTGTGTGTGTGTGTGTGTGTGTGTGTTTAGGCATTGCATGGGAGTGCAGGCCTGTTTGTTAACAGCTGTTAACTCGACTTGACTAATACTCTCTGAAACTAGTAAAATCTCAGTCCTCATCTATATAAAATATACATAAGCAACCATAAATCCTCCAGGAAGTTATGAGAAAAGGAAAGTAAATGTATTTCAATAAATGGATAGATAACACAGTTCTTGACAAGGAATTTTCACTGAGAACAGATATATAAGAGGTAAGAATTTGGGAATAAATGGCTACACTATCTTAGGTTCCCAACCCATGAGACATCATCTACTAGGGACCCTGAAATTATTGCACAGGGAGTCAAAAGAAACATGTCAACCAAACATTGTCTGAAAAACAAACAAAACAAAACAAAGAATTACCCTGTACCATATGGTGTTCACTCATCCATTCAAGAAATACTCATGGAGAACTTGCTGTATACTAGGTACCATAACAGGCGACAAACTTTTTCTTATAGGGTCAGAGAGTAAACATTTTAGGCTCGTGTGCTAGACAGTCTCTGTTGCACCTGGTCAACTCTGCTGATGTGGCAGCCATCGACAATATGTGAAGGAATGGATGTGTCTGTGTTCCAATAAACTTTATTAACTATGATCACAGTCAAGCAGTATGCAAATGAATGGGCGTGGATGTGTTCCAATAAAACTTTATGATCCACAAGCCTTAGTCTGCAGACCCCTGAAAGGTTTTAATAAAGATAATCTCTAAGATCCCTTCAACTTCTACAACACTATGATTTTAAGAGCATATTTGATAAAGAAAGGAAAAAAGAAACAAAGTTTAAAATCATGATTTTTGAGTACTACAGGGAGACCAGTCTCCCTTTGTCCAATATAAATATAAAATTTGATTTTAAAAATGAATCAATGTGAATATCTCATTTGAATAGTTATTCTAAATCATTAATTAATACATCATTCTTTAAATTATACAGAAAAATTCCAACAGAGGGTAGTTATACCATATTGTTATGACCCATTAGAGAGGGTATTGGTGTTATAAATTGACTCAATTTATTTTTAAATTTAATTTCACATTAATAAAAGGAAGCAATTTAAACTCAAGAATCCCAGCAGCTTCTTTAGAAATAGCCTCTAAGGATTCATACATGTGTTTGGTTAAAGATGTGATGAAATCTAAAGAGGGAAATTCCCTAAGCACCTCAAAGATCTTACAGATTCAATCAAGTAATCTTAACATCACAGCCTAGAAAAGTGGCTTCTTCAAAGCAAGGAAGCTGGGGCAGCCATCATCTGACACAGGGTCTCTCAACCTTGGCACTATTACCATTCAGAGCCAGGAAATTCTCCGTTGAGCGGGGAGGGGCTGCCCTGTGCATTGTAGAATGTTTAACAGAGTCCCTGGTCGCTACCCTCCTGCATATCAGTATCAGCCCCACCCCCAGTGCCAGTGGTGACAATCAGATATTCCCAGGGGGTTAAATAGCCCCCAGTGGAGAAGCACTGGTTTAGAATTGTCTCAAGTTGAAACTCAATTTTCCAAACCTAAATACACAGGAAACAAAGTTAACTGTATACTACCTTAACTTTCAAGAGAATTCTATACCAATATTGACCAAGTAATTAGAGACGTTAACAGTTTTCAATTTAGAAATCATAGAGAGGCAGGTGGCAAATTGGAACACAGATTTCAATTTTTCTGTTTATTCCAGCAGTCGTGAGTGAGAAACAGGCTGTGAATTCCTTTCCCTTAGTAGCAAAACAATATAAAAATGGATTTTGAGCAATTTCCCGAAAGAATGTTAGAAAGATAGCGAGCTTAAATGAGCTCAGTCCCTTCGTGTTCTTAGGACGCCGTTCAAAGCGCGTCTACCTCGGGCCATCTGAGGTACAGTCCCAGATGGGCAAATGTTGTCAATTAGTCTTGAGGCCAGCTGCACTTTTATATTTTGAAAAAAGCTTTGTTCTTGTAAAATAACCACTGTGATCAAGGCACGAAGAAAAGTGATGCTGAAGAGTTGAATGTGTTATTATGACAAGGAGCAGGAGAGATGCACAATGGTAAACTGCCATATCTTCTCTCGCTATGCCTGAAAATGATTGGTTTTCAAGATGCGATGGCTAAATTTCATCAGGGGGTGTGCTGCAAGGAAATTTATCACAGCCTCTGAGTGGAAAGATGCCTTATAAATGCTACTACATTCATATTTGATTCTCTAGTCATGATGAAAAACAGGTTTTATTTCCTTAAATTACAAGCAACTCTTGGACTTTCACTTTAATATGTTAAGGTATGTCTGTTTGGAAATCATAACAAATATCCCAAATAGAGCCATTCTATCTCATGGTATATTTATATGTGAATATTTCCCTGGTGATGCCAAGAGATTTACTCAAATGGATAATGTTCATTCAGGGAAACAGAGTAATTGTGTCCCAACCCAACCCGTCCTCAAATCTTTACTACTTCAGAAACTCCCCTAGTGATATGTCAGCTTTACTAGGGAGGCAAAGGGAAAGAGACCTCTGATTCGGAGTCCTGTTGACTCCAGTTCCAGACTATTGTCAGCAACAAGTTTATCAGGCAGCGGACCTCAAAGTGTGTTTTCTCATTGTGAAGCCACCACACAAAAGTCCATTTTTCTCATCATGGATTTCAGTATGGTTCCAGGAGCAGAGCCATAAGGCATGACCATGTTTGGATGGACAGCATGCTCCGACGCCTATGTGTAATGCCAGTAACTCGTCCCCGGTCCTCCCCTCACCTCTCTGGCAGGGACGAGAGCTGGAAGCCCCTCTTCTCCTCTCACCAAGCAACATAAATTGGGATGATCAAGTCACTGTGTGGAGACCACCTTGACCTGAGGAAGGGGAAAGGAAGATGATGCACTAAGTGGTGTTCATTGTGTTCCTGCTGTGGCCAGGAACTGTGCTGCTCTACGTAAAGTAGCACGTTGAATTTGGGGGTCATTGACAGGGGTAAAGGGTCTCTAGAATTCTATGAAAATCATTTAATAGAAGGAAAAAAAAGGAACATTACTCACCAGCTTCCATCTCATTACTGATCCTAAAACAATTTCAAGGCAGGAGAAGAATTTGTGGGAGAGGAGAAGTGTAGAACAGTATTGAGCAGACAGGTGACTGGTATGTAAGAAAGGAATGTATCAGAGTTGGGAATTACCTGTATTGTTCTAGAATCATCCTTTTGGGTGAGAATATACATACATGTGTTTTAGGATGACACTTTCAGCAAGCATTTCTCATCCTTGAGTCTCTGGGTTGTGATATTTTCCTTCTCTTGAATTTAAGGCCAAAAATATGAAGTTTATCCACATCCCACTAATGGTGAGTGAAAAAAGATACAGGAAGAGTGAACATAGCACGAAATATCAATGGATTAAAGTTTTCACAGACATTTGTCTTGAGTCTACCACCTGCCAGGTAACCCACTCTAATGATCCACTCTAGTCTAATACTGAAGATACAAAGAGAAATAAAATGCTCTTCACAACACACAGAGTGAATTTCAATATGAGACACTAGGTGCTAGTCAGAAATAAAGGCTGCGAGGCTATGAAATGCATCAGAGGGTCATCAGCCCAAACAGACTCAGGATGGGTTGCAAAGAAGTGATGGCTAAGTGAGACTTAGTATCGGCAGTCTTTTTCTAGATTAAGAAGAGGATGGGGCATAAGTGTTTATGCGAGAGAGGACAGCAAGAGCAAATGTCTGAAGTTGGGAAATAGCCTCTGGTCTGGCAAGCTCTAAGCAACTTGCCATTGCAGACAAGGTGGAAGTGTCTCAAGTTGATGGGGAGAGACAGGAACAATGCAAGCTGCCAGCTGGAAGTGGACACTGCTGTCCTGCAGAGAGCACAAGACTAAATGAAGCCCTGTCTGGTGTTAAATGAGGGCTATCATTGATGCTCAATTCTCACGCTCTCCACTTTTTTGCAACTTGCTCATCATCCTTGGTCTCAATTTCTTCACTTTCCCATGTTTAAATAATAATTTTCTATCTTTGGAGAGAGAGGGAAGGAAAAAATTATTAGCCTGAGACATCCAAATTAATCCAGATGATCCCTGGTAGAAAATAACATTTCTCTAACATAACTGAAGGCATACAAGTCATAACTGCTTCTGTCACTCATGATCTAGAACTGCACTGTCCAGGTGGGTAGCACCAGCCACACTGAGCTCTTGAATGGTGGCTAATCTGAATTAAAATGTGCTCTAAGAGTAAAATACACACCACAGTTTGAAGACTTAATAAAAAAAAATAATGAATGTAACATATCTCATTAATTTCTTGTAATGATTACAGGTTGAAATGAAAATATTTCGGATATGATGAGTTAGGTAAAGTATACTGTTAAAAATAATTTGCCCTGTCTGTTTGTATGTGACCACCAGCTGATCTTAAACCACCATGTGGCTCACATTATATTTCTACTGGACAGCACTGTTTATAACACTAATACAGCCCTTTCTTTATCAATGTGCCTACTCTTTTTTGTTACCCTTGGAAATAGTTATTTAAATTAAAAGAAAAAATTTATAGAAATCAACAAGACAAATTTAATGGAGACATGTAAGAAAAGAGTGTGTTGGAAAGAACTGCCTGCTCTGTCTCTCTCCACACAGAGTAAACAGTAGGCTACCGGGCAGCATACGCAACCACAAGATGTGAAAGAGGAGAGCTGCATTGTTTTGCCCCAACGATACAGCGATGTCTGACACCTGTTAACTAGGGCAGTGTTGTCAAAGCCACTATTCAGAAAGCCACTGTCTTCTTGCCTGGTCCTATGTCAGCAGACCATGCTGTCTCTCACTAGGTGGTGATGCTGATGGGTTTTCCAGACTTCAATAAGAACATTTCAATTCCATCAATAACCTAAACCTGATTTCCACCAAAAGGCTTCATGACATTGGGAAGCAACGATGGGAAAAGCACAGTTATTTTCCTTGCCCCCACAATAATATCATAAACGCATCAATGGCAAAGGTATCTCTCGATTTTTTGCATCTATTTATTCTGAAATAAAGTTGCAAGAAAAGTGCAATGACTCTCATAAAGGTATCACCTAGGAATCTAGGATTCCTAGATTTCCCATTTAACATTTTATCACATTTGCTGTATCATTCTTTCTCTCTGCGCATGTGTGTGTATAGACAGACACATTGTAATTTTTTAAATCATTTCAGAGTCAGTTGCCGAAATGATACCCTTTACTCCTACTTATCTCAGTAGGTTTCTCCAAAGAACAAGGACATTCTCCTACATGATCACATTACAGCTATCAAATCAAAATCAGGAAAGTAATATTAATACATTTCTAGTATCTTATCTACAGACATTAAAATTTTTCCAATTGTCCCAAAGTGTCCTCTATAGCACGAAAAAAATTTTGTTCTTTTCCAAGATGCAATTTGGATCAAGTGTTTCATTTGACTGTCATGTGTATTTTTTCTCCTTTATGATAGGAGAGCTCTTCATTCTTCTTATGCCTTTCATACTTGGTAATTTTTGAAGAGTAGAGGTCAGTTTTTTGTAGAATGATCCTCACTTTGGGTTTGCATTATGGTTCCTCATGATGAAATTGCTATAATTTTTGGCTGGAATATCATGTAAATCTTGCTGTGTCCTCAGTGCATCCAGTCAAGATGCTTATACTAGCTCTTTGGCCCAGTCTGGTGAGGGTGCCTTCAACCAGTTGGTTATGGTGGTACTGGCAAGGTTTCTTCATTATCTAAGTCAGAAGTTTTCCTTTTGTAATTAAAAAGTATTTTATAGGTAAATACTTTGAGACTATATAATTATCTTGATCATCAGACTCACCATAAATTTTAGCATCCATTGATCATTTTTGCCTGAATCAATTTTTAGCGATGGTTGCCAAATGATAATTTCATAATTAAATCATTCCTTCAATATTTATTAGTTGGCATTTTACGGTAAGGAAGAGCCATCCCTTCTGCCTTATTTGTTTATTCATTCATTTATTTTTATGTTAGTATATATGCATGGATTCTTAGTTTATTCAGTGTGTTATAATCTGATACTATCATTATTTATTTTAACAATCAAATTGTCCTAGATTTCTTCAGAGAGCCCATTTCAAGGTGGCTCCTAGGTCCTTTTGACACGCTGTCATCATTTTTTGAATATTTCCTTAATTTCTGAAAAAACAAGATCTTCCAGGCTTATCTGGGACTTTCGCTGCCCAAACTCTGGAATCAATTACTTTTCTAAGAAACTTTGGTTCCTTTTAGTGTAGAATTAAATTTAGAAATCAAACACTGTGTATTAAGTGTGCTCACTGCTACTGGGATGACAATGCTCCTATACCCTCTCAGCCAGGAGAGCTGGAAAACTAGGACGTCAATGAATATGTATATGCTAATATACATTTGTACACACAGGTATCTGCACATTCCACTTTTTTAACACACACAATATGCCAAATAATATATTATACTATAAGAATCAAAATGAGCATAATCCATATAGTTCCTATCTATAGGAAGATGTATATTTTTTATAACAGATTATTTAAAATCAGAGCTTTAAAACAGTATTTTGGTTAAACTGTTGATCATTCTGATTTCTTATTAATACATTCATAATTTTACCAACCAATGAACTCATTTAAAGAGTTTAGTTATATACTAAATTGCAGCTGAAATACAATTCATTACCCAGTGTGATGAAACATTTATGATAATAATTTATTATTTACTATTATCACTTTTAAAAAACAAAAGCAGTTAACACTTGGTGAGAAATTACTACGCCTTATCTCTTGCGTAGGCTTTACTTTTTATTTTTAGCGATGATAGTATGGGGACAGTAGAGTTTTGTGGCCATTTCACAGATAAGAAAACTCACAATTGCTGGAAGTCATGGAGCTAGAACACAAATCCATGTCTATCAGTCTTTGAAACCACTTTTTAGCTTTTTTGAAACTGCTTTTTACCAATATTACCTTTGCTTGTGGGACTGGCTTATTTTAAGGTCCTGGTGAATAAAAGATAGATCTAATATTAAATCCTAGCTCTAAAGTTTCCTTAATGTTCACAAACACCAGTATTACAAAGAGAAGAAAATAATATAAAGTTTTCCCCAATCACTTCTTAGAGCTCTAATACATGAGAGTGATATTAAAATTGAAGAACTCTTTGCAAACTACGCACAGCCCAAGGATTCTGGTATGCTGCACTGGGAGTTCCAGAATCTTGGTGAAGGAGACATTCATGTTAAACCCTCTGCTTTTCCAGGAGACCCGAGCTATCAGACCCTTCTAAAAGACTGGAGGGTGAAAGTGGGCCTTTGGGATTCAGACCTGCACTAAAATAAATACTCCATTCAAGCATAAGGATCTCAGGCTCCTTCTCCAAAATGCAAAAACAGAAGTAGGTAAATTTTTATCTATCATCACTTTTTCTTGGCTATGTGTGGTTTTTAACCCATATATTCATACTTACTCAATTATAAACAATAAATAGGAGACAAAGGTATTTTTCTAAGAGGGTTGATTTTTACAAGAATATGATTGCTGAATGCATCAAATTGAATAATCAATGATTATTCTAACTGGGGAGAAAAGGTGGCTCCTAGACATTGAGTAAATGTCCTTTGAATTATCTATCATTTGATGCAGAGTAAAAGAGGATGATGCCCACAAAAAGAAGAGGGGCTGCACAGCAGGGGAAAAAGGCTAATTGGTCATCAAAGCAAGTGATGACTCACATTAAATATGGCAGCCAGGAGTCCTGTGGCCCGAGCCGCTGAGGAAATGAAGCCCTGCTCTGCCTTGATTAATACCGTTACATACGTCTGTCTTCATCCCCTCAAACAGTGAGCTAATTGGGATGGAAAATGAAAGCTTGAGAAAAATAAATTGCACCTACCTGGATCAGAGACAAATCCTCAAGCTGTAACCTGAAGAGGTAGTTTCTACAAAATACAAAAAGACAACAGTTTTATTTTTAAAAGATTCCAAGAAATTACAGTTCATAAACATTATGAGAACAAGGGAAAAAGACAATGATTTTTGGCTTCCAGTGCATCCTCCTGCTAAGAATGTGTTTAGACCAGTTTTCCTTGGACCTCAGAGTTCAAAGAGGCCTTCAATATGTCAACGGACTCATATTTGAGATTGGCGAGAAAGCTAAGGGATAAGGGGTGTGAGTATGTGGGGGGTGTGGGGAAGATACTAAGGTCTATCTAAATTATTAATTGGCTCTCTTGATCTGTGTGGAGTGGACAAAAGGACATGGGCATTCACTTCTGAAACTGAGTTTAAGTAAGACGTTATAAAACCATTCTTCACACATCTTCATTCTCACAGATCACCTACATTCACCATTTTTATAATTAAAACACGTCTAGGTTTTGAATTCAACAATGGTCTGGGTATTATAGTGCTCTGCCTTGTTAGATGGATTCCATGTGTACTAAGTTTAGAAGCCTGAACTTGATGGTCTGCCATCAAGGTTTGAAAGAGTCTCTGGCTGCCCAAGTGTGAAACAGGAAATCAGAGAAAAGGAGACTATCAGTTTTCAACAACCGGAAAGAACAGGGAAATAGGCAATAGAGATCAGCAGAGCATGGGAAAAAGCCATCAATATCAGTCACACTAGGCTTTGGACTCTATTGTTGTAGCCTTTCAAAACAATGAACTGGGCTCCCTTGTGCAAGATGCTTTGGCCTCTAACTCAAATCATGAACGAACACCTCCTTAACTTCATGCAGATGAGAAGCTGGGGCAGCAGGAGTAGCACTCCAGGGATGAATGTCAGCCCAGGTGTGAACAATAATGGCAAGGAGAAATGGACATATAATGGAAAGCAGACCCGTGAGTGTGTAAAGGGGTCTCTGAGAAGCTGAGAGAATTGTTATAATGGCCTGGTCTAAGGTTATTTCTACAAAACTAAGAGAATAGCAGAATTTTCCCAACATTAGCAAGAAACACAAGCAGATTACTTTCACTATCTGGGGAGGGGAGTAGATAGCAGAAGTGGACACTCTGTCCCAGTAGAAGTGACAAGAGACAGCCAAGTCAGGCCAAGGGCATAGCCTTGAGAGAACCAAGAAACATCCCAATGGTGTGGATAGAGACAGGGAGCACAAAGCAATAGCGATGGCTATAGCCAGTACTAGCTGATATGGCTATAGCCAGTACTAGCTGATATCCAGGAGCATGTGTGTGCACACTGCTGGATGATGAAAAGGGACTACGTTCACTTTTAGGGTGCTCTCATGAGTCCCAGGCATCCTCCCTGGGCACTCAGGTTTCTCACCATTTGTCCCCCACCATGGGGGTACTGCCATCCTGCACTCCTCCAAACCACTACAATGGCCTCTTCACCACACTCTTCCTACCCTCCAATGTAATCTCTGAAATAACACCAGAGAAGCTCCCAGAAGTGTTGCCTGGCATATAGTATCTCTATCATAAAGCCAAGTGGGGAAAACTTCCCCTCTTTTATTACAGTTGAGTCATAGCCCTCTATGAAGAACCAGATTAAGGATGCCTTTGAGGAGGAAATATGGCAGCAGAGTCTATTTTTGTTTAGTCAGGCACCATGCAGAGGCAGGGTTTCCAACAGAAACATTTTCCTGCAGAGGAAGGAATGTGAACTCGGTGCACGTATGAAAGAGTGCGGTCAAGCTGCCAAGGTAAGCGCCGCTGGAGGCTAGCTAACATTTGAAGATTTGCCAAGCTCTCACCTGATGTGAAATAGAGACCAGCATGACTCCTCCAAGAGAAGCTAGAAATCTATAGACACACATAAATCTTTCAGATGAGGGGCTTACACGTGGCACCAGAGGCAATTACTACCCATAACGCACTACCTACCCTCACTCTGGTTTCAAAATTGGTTTCCTGGCTGCAGGAAGCTGCCAGTGGTCACTGTCCCTCTACTACAGGAGGCAGCATTTTCTAGTGGTTAAAAAAATTTGTGCAAAAGCCAAAGTTCTGCTACCATACAACCTCCAATATTCTATGTCTCAGTCTTCTCATCTGTACAATGGAGCTAGTAGTCATATCAGGGGCACGAGGTTTAAATCCAAGGAAAACACTTAGAATGGTGTCTGACCCATTGTAACCAGTCAATTAATAGTAGCTACTTCTAGATAGTTTATGAAAAATATTAAAATTTCCAGACACACTGAAATTCTCAGCTTGTTCTCGACTGCACAGAGAACAAAACAGCATTCCTGGCTGCCAGCAATTGCAGGCTACAGGCATAAGCAAGTGCAATTATCTGGGTGTTCAGGTGTTGGGGCTTGTTGTCAGTAGGGATGGTGGTGGCCCTAGTGGAGTTTTAGAAAAGAAGACAACATTGTTTATCTTGGTCATTGGTTCTTGGACCTAATCATCACATTCTTTCCAACTCATCAGATCTTTCAAGACTTTTTCTGTAAATATCCCCAATATTCATATTTTTGGTCAGTGGATTACCTAAGAGTTTTGATGATATTGCAAAGCCATCTCCCTCTCTCTCTCTCTCTCTTTTCCTCTCTCTTTCTCTCCGCGCCCCCAAACACACACACACATGCATGCCCATACTACAGTATCTATCTCTGGGAACTTTCTAGAAAGGCAGCTCTCATATACAAAGGGAGGGCTGGAAGTGCCTTCACACCATTGAGGAAAGAGAATGGTAGTGTCCCTGATGCTCTGTAGAGCTCTGGGCAGGCCAGCTGGAAAGAAAAGTTCAAAGTCCTCTGTCTACTTGGGGAGAGGGTTGAAGGAGGCATAGAGATCATTCTCTAAAACACCTGGGTCCAGTTTTCTAGTGTTTTCCATGGGGGAAATGGTATGGTCTGAATGTTTGTGTCTCCCCAAAATTCATATGTTGAAAATCTAATCCCCAAAGGTGATGGTATTAGCAGGAGGATCCTTTGGAAGGTGATTTGGTCATGAGGGTGGAGCCCTCCTGGTGGGATTAGTGCCTTTCAAAAGAGGCTTCAGGGGCCGGCCCCGTGGCTCAAGCGGTTAAGTGCGCATGCTCTGCTGTGGTGGCCCGGGGTTCACAGGTTTGGATCCCGGGCACGCACAGACGCACTGCTTGTTGAGCCATGCTGTGGCGGTGTCCCATATAAAGTAGAGAAAGATGGGCATGGATGTTAACTCAGGACCAATCTTCCTCAGCAAAAAGAGGAGAATTGGCATCAGATGTTAGCTCAGGGCCGATCTTCCTCACAAAAAAAAAAAAAAGAAGAGACTTCAAAGAGATCCCTAGCCCCTTCCACCATATGAGGACACAGCGAGAAGATGGCCATCTACAACCTGGAAGAGGGCCCTCACCAGAACCTAACCTGCTGGCATCCTGATCTCAAACTTCAGGCCTCTAGAAATTCTGCTATTTATAAGCTACCCAGTCTGTGGTATTTCATCATAGTACCCCAAATGGATAAAGACAGGAAGACACTGATTTATGACAACAAATACGCCACACTCTCCATCCACATCTCCCCAAGCAAATCTAATGGTCAACCTTTCTTTTTCTGCCTCTCAGGTCCCAAAAGGCTGTAAAGATACCCCGCCCCACTCCAGCCATTGCCAGTGGATTTCAGCCATCTACTCCTCCTTCCCCAAACACCTGAGAACTATGGCGCCCTCACAACCATCTCATCAGTAATAAGTCAGTGTGGTAGAGGCATTCAATAGGTGAGCAGAAGGGGCAGAGAGGAGGGGCATGCTTACTAGGAAAATTATCACAGTAATTATGAGATACCACCACCACCACCACCATCACCACCATGTCCAATATGCTAATGAAAAGAAGTACTTTTCCTTTGGTATTTTCTGGATTACAAGATGCAAGTTGGTGATTTTTTAACCCATCCTCAATTTTTTTGATCTTAAAAAAAAACCATGCAATCCAAGAATTCTAGAGCTAAGTTGTCAGTAGAGAGCATATACCCTCAATTTGTAGATGAGGAAACTTCTGCAAATTAAGAGGCACAGTGTCATTTATCCAAGATTATTAGGGTTTAGACAAAGTCCTAGGAATGAAACAAACCCCCCACCTTGGTGTCCCTTGTCCCATTGTGCTACAAGCCCTCACCAATCAGTCATCCATTGTCCCCTTCCTAAATTCACCTGCACCAAACAAACATATACACAGGAACACAGGCACTTAGACACACACAGTAATAGTTGTTACAGTACAATTATTTCATGTCTTCATTGTTCATTCAGAGGTACACTTACAAATCATTTTGAGACAATTTAAGTCTTAGCACTGTTAATGACAAGCTTTTGCTTCTAGGTAATTGATTCTTATCTCTGGGACTGTGATCTGTCTGTGACATATGTCTCCCAATTAAGAGAACATGTTAATCCTACTGGTCTAGCTGATTAAATGGTGCTTCCCTTCTCCCTTATGTCCCATGAATTCTTCCTGAAACTGCCTGCCTATTCTTATTTTAAGAGTACCTAAGTTTCCTCATTTATTAAATGAGAGAGTTAAACTATACAATGTCAGTATGTTTAAATAACCCAAATACCTAAATGTCTGTGATCCTTTTTAGATATACGAAACGACCAGTAGAGTTAGATGAATATACAGCCATCTAATGAAAGACTTATCATGACATATTTTAATAAATGCCTGAAAAACATTTTTCAAGTGTTTTTATTTTTTGAAACTGAGTACCATATTTCATAATAATTTTAGATAAAATCTCAGCATACAAAAGAGGTTAGATAATTCTTTACTAGTAAAAAGTTATTCATTAAGTAATTACTTATAATATTTGTTAATTATAAGTCAGTTGATTAAGCTGACTTGAAAATTTGAAATTGGAATTATTGGAACTATCTATAATCATGCATAGCCTCAATGTCTATTTTTGTGTCAGTTGGTCAATTACATTTTTGTTGTTTTTTATTTGTTTGATTTTGGAGACAAAGAGTTGGTAGGTGCTTTCAAATATTTGTTTAATAAATTGAGTGTGGTCTGCACAAACTCCAAGTAGGCAATTTAATGCCTTGCTGGACCTTTCCATATTAGAAATATGTAATATTACACCTTTCAGTATTCACTTTATCTATCATGATTTTCAACTATTTAAAAAATATTTTAAAAGATGAAATATAAATGAAACATGTGTGGAATTCCCTAATCACCTCCCTGGAACCTAAGAATCTGACAAAAGACTGTGAATTCTGCTATTCTCAAAACCTTTCCTCAAACTATTTGGTTCCACATATGCCAA
The DNA here is from genome assembly GCF_057802395.1 of Ceratotherium simum simum. Taxonomy (NCBI): domain Eukaryota; kingdom Metazoa; phylum Chordata; class Mammalia; order Perissodactyla; family Rhinocerotidae; genus Ceratotherium; species Ceratotherium simum. The sequence goes on from NC_141917.1 coordinate 7,894,110, forward strand.
GTACATTTTTTGCTTTTGGAAAAATTCCAATCCAGCTAGCAACATAAGGGATCTGAAATCTCTCAAGACGGCTTGATCCATCACAGTTTAGGTCAACGACCTACGAAGTTAAAGGTTACAAAAAGAAAGAAAATCTTCTAAAGGGAATAAAAAATTGATACTCCCAGATGTTGGGCCACTCACACACTAAAGTAAGATCTATGGTCCCCTGCAAGTGGCTGTTCTCTAGGGCATTACAGAAGAGGCCACCACTTTATCTTGCAATTGTGAGTGCACAGAGGAGGGAAAACAATATATGTGAGGTTCACGAGAAAGGCCACCAACCTTTCCAACATGAAGAAGTAGTGCTTCTGGCTCCCAGCCAAGAGGGAATGCTAACCAAATGTTTCAGACAGGGTCAGTTTCTCTAGTCGGGCAATGTTTTGAGCAACCCAAAGCATTTAAGTGGTCTCATTAATCTTCATAACACCCCTAGATGTAAATAGGTAGTCATAAGGAATATTGTCATTCTTCAGGGAGAAAGGCAGTGGTGCACAAGGTTAAGAGATTAGATTCTTAGAGTATATTAGTTGTACAGCTTAGAGGAACTATTCAAGATCGCCATTTTCCCCCTTTCATTACAGAAATACAGAGCAAGAGTTTACCATACTGTGAAGTTTCAGTTTTACGGCTGTAGTAAATAAAAGTACGAGATTGTCTTCCCTTGTTATGGGCCGACTTTTTTTCAAATGTCTTGAAATAAAATTTGACATTGCATATTCAAATGTAATAACCGTATTACTTTTAGGAGTAATAATATGCGAAGAATACACAGATCCAATAGACTGAATAATTCAAGTCACAAAGCCACTAAATTTGGCAGATACAAACTAACAATTTTGAAGCCTATTCATCCTTTCCCCACTAGACATCTGAGTGCACTTTCTCCCTCTTCACCGGAGTTTATTTCTTATTGACTGTAGGATTGAATAACTCATTCCCGCGTCCCATCACATCCCCCAGTGGCCTACTAGCAACAAATCACCAAGCACAACAATATATTCTCAGAGGGAGCAGTGCAGCCTGAATAGACCAAGTTCATTTGTGTCTTCATGTAAAGTAATAAAATTCAGCCGGCATTAAAGAAAAGGTTGAGCCATCACGAGCATATTAACTAAATGACTCATTTTATCTAGAGACACTATAAAACCTAACTCTGACCTCCATTAATTATGAAATACAGGTGTTTTAAAATGACATTCTCTTAGAATAACTCAATTGGTCTCTGATGAATATAGCTATAAAATCAAAGAAGAAAATTCCAAGTTCTTATTGAACATGTAGGTTAGAGGCTGACTTATAACTAAGGAGAAGAAAGCCAAATAATTAAGAAAGATAGTCTTGCATTTTTCACTAAGAGAAAACAAGGACAGAAAAGCAAGTAAATCTATAAAAAACATTTTAAACAATGATGATAGAAAATTATTTTTCAGTGTTTAATAAAAGTTTAGGCCATGGTTGATGATGAAACAATCTGAAGACAGAACAAACACACATTGCATTCAAACTGTCGCCATCTGGGTTAGTCTGAGAGCTGATATCAACTGAAAAGTTAGTCTCAGCTGTACCTGTCCCAGCTTCATCCTCTCTGTGATTTCTCTTTACTGCACGATGTGGTTATAACCATTCCAAAAATATTTCTTTCATGTACTTTTTCCACAAGTTTTGGGGAGTTTAATGAAATTTTTAAATTACCAAACTATTCTAAATATATAGCTCTATATCTAAACAGTTGGATCATATTTAGATCACAGTTTTTGAATGGTGAATTTTTTTTTTACTTTGCTAATATATTTTTAAGTATGGTAACAAATATATAATTTTATGGTCATGTTACAAGCTAGCTCCTCAGTCAGAATTTTTCCTACCCTCCTCAAAAATAATAAATACAGGTACTTTGGGCTATGAAAATTTTTAAATAATTCTGATTTTATTATTGTTGTTGTTACCATATGTGTCCAGTACTCCCTGTCCCAGAATTGTATTGGCTTAGTTCATTCCCTATCCTAAAAAGCCTATTTCAAACCCCTTAAAAGTCTTGGTTGTTAGGAATAAGTTTCAAAGAATGTACCTAAAGCAAGATCAAACCATTTTAATAGCACTCATATGTTTTAATACTAAGATTAAAAGACATAAATAGATGGAGAGTCTCTTATTATATATTAAGTAGAATGAAATAACAGAGATGGATTTTTAGTGGCATGCAATAATTAAGACCAATGTTGTTAGCAAATTTCAGAGATATAAAATCAGAAAAACATTTTCCCATATGCATATTTAGGGGCAAAGTTATTAATCAATATTGTTAATAATCACACTGATAATTTAAATTTTATTATGCTGTAAATATTACTTGCAAATCTCTAAGTGTTTTGAAGATTAGAGATGATGACTTATTGCTCTAAATTTAACACACCACTTCTGCTTTCGTGGGTCCCTTGATTTGTCTCTTTCCATTTTTCAGCTAATAGAGATAATTTTTCATTTGAAAAAATACCAGCTGAATTATTCTATGATTTCTTTAACCAGTGCTTTCCCAGGAATATTCACTCTTCAAGTTATCTCCATATACAATTATTTTTCTAGGTTATCCTCAGAGATAGTAAAATCTGAGGGTTTTTTTCCAGTATTTTCAAATAATCAAAGAATTATAGCTCATTCCCAATATGCTCAATCCCAGCTAATGCCATCACAACAAGCCTCACTCCCAAGTCTCACTCCCAAATCTCACCTTTCACCCCACCCCATTCTATTCACCATCAACTACTGTCAAACCCAGCTATGAAACATGTCTCAAATCCGACTTCTCATCTCTATTTCCACTATCATTGCCTAAGTTTGTTTTCTCCACTGTCACCTGATCCATAGCCCCCAACTGTTGTTCCTACCTCCAAATTCTCCAAATTCTAGCACATTCTGAACACAACGTGGTAGAAGTGTCTTCCTAATGCAAATCTGAGCGTGTATATATGTACGCTTAGAAATTTCCTGAGCTCCTAATGCCTTTAGCAGAGGTTCTCAAATTTGCCAAGCCAGCAGATCATCAGGAACGTGATTAAACCAGATTCCAACATTACTTCTAGAAAGTCTAATTCAAATGATCTGAAGAGAGGCCTGGACATCTGCATTCTTGAAAGGCTTCTGAGGAGACTCTCATGACTGCAGGATTTGGAATCATCAGTCTAGAGAAGTAAGTCCAAGCTTCTCCATAATCTGATCCACCTAAAGCTCTGGCCTCACCTACAATCACGTCCCCTCTCAGTCACCAAAGCTGAGCTTTTTCAGTCTCATCATGATCTGTGACGTTTGCTGTGGTGTGGTCCTTCTGGCAGGAAGACTCTTCTCCCTCCTGCCATACTCCTAATGCATCTCCAAGGCCCAAGTGGTGGAGCACCGTCTCAGTGCATCCTTTTCATCACCAAGGACCATCACATTCCTCTACTCTTGGTGTTTTCAGGCCCTTTATTCAGACTCCATGGAAAATTTAATTGTTTGTGTTCCTGTCATACGCACAAGGCCAGGAGTCAGCAAACTTTTTCTTTAAGGGCCAGATAGCAAATGCTCCGCCTTTGTGTCTCTGTTGCCAACTACTTATCTCTGCAGTAAAGCTGGGAAGCAGCCACAGGTAACGTGCAAAGGCATGGGTGTGGCTGTGTTCCAATAAAACTTTATTTACGAAAACAGGAGGCCAACTCAGGGGCCTTAGCTTGCCAACCCTTGCACTAAGCTATTAGGTCTTCATCAGGTAGAAACTGCTTCATCTTTATTTCCCCAATGCCTGCGATACTTCCAGGTATAAAGTAGGCTCAATAAACATTTGATGAATGAAGAGTCATGAAAGAGGAACCACAGGAACTAATAAATTCTGGGGGACCCCATGTGAGACTGGCTAGGAAAAAAGCTCTCAGCACTAAAAAATTGTAGCACATATACAGTCAAAGTAAAGAGGCTGATTAATTTTTATCACACTCTGTTGGCTCATTCATGGAATTTGGGAAAACAGAAGAATATATATATATATATATAGTTTTATTTAGTTTTATATATACATATATATCTATATATACATATATAAAACTAAATAAATAAGTATGACGCTAGGCTTATCTGCTCCCCAGCTCAAGCACAGAAGAAAGTACAGAGATTATTTTGATTGTTACAACACAAAAAGGAACAAAATGGTTAGAAGTCTTTCCCATGAGAGTGTCTGTAGACCACCCCTTTGTGAAAAGCACACACTGCTGCACCACCTTCCAGCCCACTGAATAAGCAGAGCTGAGAGCAGTGGGCAGAGGAAGCTTAATTTTGAATGCACACCCCTGGTGATACTTAGGTACACTGATGTTTGGCAAACATTGGACAAAGGTAAGAGAGCCAGCAGACAGAGAGAAGACTTTTTGACACAGATTTCACACAGATCACAGGCCTGTGTTAAATAAGGCCTATTGGAGGAAAGGAGGGAATAGGAAGAAGGAGGAGGAAGATAAGGAGAATCTTAAAAGACACACACCTGTGAATCCAGTGCCAACAGTGAGAAGGAAAAGGATAGACAAAAGAAAATATTTAAATCATAAAGTATAGGTTTAAAAAAATTCCAGGTTGGGTAGGGGTAAAAATGGAGAGCAGGAATGAAAAGGACCATCCCTCTTTTCATCACTAGCTGCTTTCCCTAAGTCATAATTAATGTAAATACTATGTAAACATCACCATTACCTCGGATTTCTTTGCATGATGGGGGTCTACTGCTTTTTGGATTCACTCCTAATTGCTGATTTCATTCCACTCAGCATGAGTTACCTTTAATTGTGTAAACTTGACTAAAATACACCCTTTGGAAAACGGAAAGAAGTTGTGGCTACTGGAACCAGAATTGCTGATCTCACAAAAATCTCCAGTTTTCCTTTTAATCATATACTGCTTTCAGCAGATTAATTCTAAAGTAAAACTTTAAAATAGAAATAGGAATTATAAGCACCAACAAAAGAGAGAATTATATCGGTCAATTTTAAAAAATGACTTTTATGTGAATCTAAAATTTAGCTCCCTTTGTTTAGAACCAATGGCAAAATCATTTTGAAAGGAGGAACTTATTCTAATTAAATAGAAGCCTGCCCATTCATTCAGTGAGATCTTATGGGAATATATGCTTTGAATACCTAAAGCAAATTCAGCACCAGCATAGCAAAAGCAAGGCACTCTTTCCTTTATATCTTCAGTTTTGTAGATTCAAATCATGGGCAAAACAACGGTTCATAATAACACACTAAAATTTTTCAAGACTAGTTTGTTGGGACATTAAGACCAATCTCTGCCTTGGAAGCACTCCGGTTTTAGTTTTGGTTTTTAGTAATAAACACGCTGATTAGAAATCTATACTGTTTGTTGTACAGACATATATACAGAAATAGCTTCCAATATATGGAAATAGTCCATTGACTATAAAAGCAAGTCAAAGGATTCCATGCAGGGCATTGACTATGGGCGGGTACTCACATCGAGCAGGTGGGCAAAGAGACTCATGCATCCCCATGACCCTTTCTCTTGATATCTTTAATAAGCTTTCCATTTTGTGATGTAATTTTAATAGAATTAAAATTAAAAATTTCCAAGGACATAAATCATTATGTTTGTGATCAATTATAATCATTCCCGGACCAAGTAATGGGTCTATGGGCACCAATCCCACCACCTTAATCACTGGCAGATGGTTGGGCCTCAGGGACTCACAGGTTCTTGTGTGAGAGCTTACAGGTGAGTGTTCTTACTAAAATATCATAGATTGCAAGACTATGCCCTTCAATTTACATGTTTATATTACACTGAAGCTTGTTAGAGAAGAGTAAGATAATCAGAAATCAAGTTATAAGAAGAAAATGACTGAAAGACCAAGAAACAAATTTAAAAAGCTGGAAGAAACACAGTTTCTTTTTTCAATGAAAAGAGAAGCTCTTTTTCATTGCTACCGTATGGCTTTATGCTTTATAAAAATATGGCTAATCTGTAAACGCCCTGATTACTGTCAAACACTGTCGTGTGTGGACCAAGTTGGTTGCCATTTGGAAAAACATTTGAATTCAATAGCATCACTTGTCATCCTCACAATGAACCTGAAACACTGAAGACAAACAGGTTCATTTGGAGAACAAAAATGTCATCACCCTCCCTTACATCTGCTACTACAGTCCTATCTGCAGCGAAACTCACACTTGCATCAAGTTTTTGAACTATTATTACTATTACTACTTTTATAATTATCTATACAAAAACCTCTAAACCACAACATCTTCTTTCATTTTGAAATTTTTCTTTATATATATATATATCATGGGAACTGTTTTTAGTAGGTTCTTTGACAAAGAAGTATACAAATTGTTCACAAAATCTTCTTCTAATAGTATAAACAAATAGAAATCAAATCATGCAGGAAAATAACTGAAAAGGTTAACTGATTATTTCTGAAATTGTGTTTTTTCTTTATGCTTTACTGTAGTTTCCATATTTTCTAAAATGAAAATGCTTGCGTCTCATCATTGAAAACACAAACATTATTAATTTTTAAAGAGGCTTGGGTAAAACAAAATATGAATGTCAATGCTTTTCAAATAATATGAAAGATAATGTGCACCTTGGAAATGGTAAATTTAGGGATCCTTCCAGAAATTGCACAAATTCAGATGCAAGTACCTTTGGGCACTAACTACATAACCACAAATCACCTAAAGAAAGGCTTTTCTTTTGCAACACAATGAACTTCCTTTTGCAAAGAGTACAAAGAATCTTTAACTGAATTAAATTTCAGGAACATAAACTATTACTGGTATAAAGTGAAACCATCCAATAAGTGGCTTTCAATGCCTAGTGCTAACTATGGAAAAACAAAAAGACTATCATTGTATTTTTCCACTGCTCATATATTTAAATAATTTCTGAAATATACACCTGCTAGCTAAACTTTTTTTGCTAGGTCAAGCTCTGCCAAACAGGAATCTGAGGGCTGGGTTATTTTTAAAGTTTTATAATTGGCTCACACTCCTTCTCAAACTTTCTGAGCCTAATCCCACCAAGTTTCCGAGGTAAAATTCCTATTCTCCTCGCTCACTGATATCTCCCAGAACTGCATGTGCACACGTATGCCAAACCCAAAGATATCCGCAGAGCTTCCATACCACTGCGGGCTTACCAGGCGCCTGTGACTGTGACAATCACTTTTCGTGGATTATTTCATTTAATCCTCACAACAGCTGAAAGGGGTAGAAATAATTACATCAGTTTTAAAGATGAGAAAATTAGACTCTGAAACGTGCTCAAGTCACACAGCTAAGCAAGCCAGTCTACCCCTTTCTTTCTTTCATTTGTTTATTGAGTGTCTACAGTGCACCACATACTGTTCTGGAATCAAAAATACAGCCCATGCTGCAAGGGTTGCTCATCTGAAATTCAAATGTAACTGTGCATCCTAGACTTTATGTGCTAAGTCTGGAGATCCTACATGCTCCTGGTCACCTCACCATACTGCATGCTAGGTTGACTCAGTGGCTGGTCCAATCCCTCCTGAGGTGGCTGAGCTGGGACTGTGGTGAGATGAGATGGATGGAGACATCAAGGAACACTGCAATGGAAACCTGCAAGGACATTAGGATGGAGACCTCCAGAGACACTTGGATAGAAATCTCCAGGGATGCTGGGATGGAGACCTCCAGGGATGCTGAGATAAAGATCTCCAGGGATAGTACAATGGAGACCTCCATGGATACTGGGATGGAGACGTCCAGGGATGCTGAGATGGAGATCTTCAGGGATGCTGAAATAGAAACCTTCAGAGATGCTGGGATGGAGACCTCCAAGAACACGGAGATGGAGGCCTTCAGGGACACTAGGATGGAGACTTTCAGGGACAGATATCCCCTGGGGACAATTCCCAGGCACTGTCTCCAGGCAGGACAGGGCCATGAGACATCTCATCCCAGTCCCAATTTGCTCAGTGGCTTCTCACAGCCTTTAGAAGAATCTACGTCAATGACCAAAAGCCAACCACCTGCAGATGCATGCATGCATGTGGTGCTGGCCTGTTCATGCAGGGGTCTAGAAGACCCCTAGAAACAACGGAGAGTAATTCAAGTCGAGCTCACAGGAAAACCTTTTCCAAATTTCTTTAGAGTTGAATGAGGAATGCAAGACTCAGCTACACCAGTTGGGGGCACATTTGCACCTATTACCCCAACAAAGGGCCCCCTCCTCCCTGGCTCAGGGTAAGTGCTTATTTTCCCTATGGGGGAGCTTTGGTTGGGACGTAGAGTCTGCTATGCCCTTGCCCAAATGCAGGTATCTAGAATAAATCTGCTACAACTCTGACCCCTTCTCCCCTAAGTGTCCACTCAGATGCAGAGAGGCACATATATAAATCAAATCCTGGAAATATATATGTTGAATCAACAGTATCTTTGAGCTTCTACCAGGAGGAGAAATTGTACTACACTCTAGAGAAACAAAGAAAAGAGCAGCACATCAACTACCACTATCTGATAAAGGGGGTTGACACCTGTCAAGAACTAATGCAATAAGTGCAGTAATGAAGGTAGAGAGCAGGTGTGCTCACAGGACCACACAGAGCAGGGAATGTGGACGTTCAGGCCCAAGAGAAGACCCTTGAGCTAGGTCCTTACTATGAGTAGAATTTCACCAAGTAGATAACTTAGGGTGGAGGGAGGTGGGTAGCTAGTATTCCAGAAAAGCAAAAGAGGTCGCCAAATTCTAGAGGCAAGAAAGAGTGCATTTACAGTTGTGGGCAACATAAATAATTCCACATGCCTGGACTATGTAAGAATGAAAAAAAGGTGAGTTTGTAAAGGATGTGGGACCACAAGGCAGAAGGTCTGGTGGGCCACACCAATGAGCCAGCATCTATCCAATGGGAGCTACTGAAGGGGAGCATTTTAAAAAGATGACTTCGGCCATGGTGTGCAGAGAAGGAAGAGAAAATCTGGAGGCCAGGAGACCAGTTAACAACCGCTGCAATATGTAGCTCAGTCTCCCAGTGAGGAATTTGATGGAAGTCAGCATCAGAAATCCCCCATGTATTCCCAATGGGCTGAAGTAAGCAAAAGTACACCAGGGTAAGCCCATCCAATCTGTACTCACTGCCCACTCAAAAACATCAAAAGAGAGGCAGGTGACATGTTCAGTGCCAGGAACTAAGCCAACTTCTGTCTATTCCTTTAAAGTTACGACCACACATCTTAACGTCTTCAAGTGTCAGGTGGATGCACAAGGACTCCTTAAGATCTAAGAGCCAAAGCAATGATTCTAGAAACTATTCAATGTTTGTCTTAAAGCCTAAGCCAAATTTAGCTTCATTCAGGTCTATGTGGAAACTACACAACGTCTCTTGCTATGAAAATATATTTTATAATCTAGTAAATTTGGCCAAAAGAGATGTGAGCACTCCACTGCCCAGAGTGCTTTCTTTGGATGCCAGAAGAGTCCAAATCTACAAATGGCCTCTTTCTTCCAGTTTAATGTCATTTTTCCTAAGAGATAGATATAAAGTGTTTTTTATACATCATCTTAAAAATACACTAGCAGGATAGCTGATCAGAATGCAAGGACTATGCATGTTTTCTAAGGAGGTAATAATGGTAAATATGAGGGAAACAACTCAAGATCTGTTCTGATTGTGGTCCACTGGCCTCATTGTCAAACTGGAACGTCAAATGTTGACTTGGATACAGGAACATGTGCACCTTAAGAGATATAAATAATAACAACTTCCTTGAATTCTCAATTGACTGGCAAATGGCCTAATCAAGGACACAAAGAAAGGTAACGATGGCCTTGGACTGGACATCGAGGTCTCTTGACCACTAGAATTTTACTGAAGGATGCAGTGAGAAGTTAAGAACATTGTTTCTGGAGTCAAACTGTCTGGGTCTGAAACCTGGGTTCATCTTTTATTAGACACGATAAATATGTCCCCAGGCAACATATTTACCCACTTTCTGCCTCAATTTCCTCATCTCTAAAATAAGCATGTTGACCATACCTACCTCTCAGCTTTCATGGGAGGAAAAAATGAATTAATTCATGTTAGAACAGTTCCTGGCACATGGGAAGGGCCCAATAAACTCTTGCCATAAAGAGCAATAGTCACTCATTTATTAGTAGTACACTTTATGACACTCTTATACTGTATTTCATTCTCAGAAGAAATATTACTTAGCACTCATCAATTATGGCAGAGAAGCTCATGGGTAACTGCACAGATGTAAAATGAAGTCTGAAAATATCTGCGGTGGCAAAACATAAGATCTCTCACCTTGCTCCTACAACAAGCTCTTTCTGTCCTGGGTCAAATGTTAACTGCGAGAAATCCACAGCATTCTTCGCTCTGAACTCCCGTAACCAGGGGCCAATTTCTAAATAGGAAAAATAAATAAATAAAAAGATAAAAATGAATGATTTTCCTCTGGGGACCACAGAGAGCGCACATCAGGTAGCAAACATTACATTTCCAAGAGGATTTGAAGGTCCCCCGATGTGATCATTTAGAGGCCACCGGAGATTTCCATCAGGATGTCACATAATCCACACTGAGAATGTGTAAGACACAGAGGGCAGCCACCAATAAACATCGAGCAAGGCATCGATGCTTGGTGGTAATTTACAAGCCAGATGTGCACTTTCCTTTTGGCTCTGGGCTGGGCAGAAAATAACAGCATTCACACGATTTGTCAGAGGAATACTGAATGCAAACAAGACCATTTCCTGTGCAACTCGATTGGAAAGAGCCGAAGACTTGGAAAAATCACGAAAGGAATCACGAGGACAAACACAGGAGCACCATCTGCCTTCTTTCTGGACATTCCACTTCACTGTCCTTTCGGTTTGTCTTTTGGCCCCATGATGAGACTTCTTAAACATATTCAGTCCTCCCTGGATGAGAAATCTGTAGTTACTTCTGGGCCTCATTTGCATTTTTTTTTCTAAGGAAAATCAGGAAACAGCCACTCTTCAGAGACAGATTTTTTGCAAGCACTATTAAATCCCATTAAATGGCCTTTAGCCTAGAGTCCCGTTATTATAAAATGACAGTTATGTGAAGAGGGATACAATGCTGCTTCATGAGTCATTTCTGCAACTTTTTATTAGCTCATTTCTGATACTGAAAAAATATTCGGGGACTTGCCTGCCATTTGTGCCACACCATCATTATCCTTGACAATTAAGCATGTTATCTGATTGTCTTTTTTTCTTGGATTTAATATTTTGACTGATATCACACTGACTACATAGGCACATGACAACTGTCAAATCAACAAAGTTACTGGTTTGAGGAAAAAATCTGGAGCACAGGAATAATCCCTTTCAACAAAAGCAGATGCTAAAAAGAGATCTAATATGGAAATGTACCCATGTCCTATAATGTGTCCTGTAGAAATGCCTTTGCTGATGTGGTTGAGATGGATTCTTCTCAAGGAATATCTCTGTATAATAAATATGGCATTTCTCTACTACCAGTTATTGGGGGAAAAAATGACGTGAACTGAAAGTTCTATTCTGCATAGAGGAAACCAAGGTAGAGTTATATAGAGAGCTGTGTTTGGTTTCTGAAATTTTAATGTGTATGATATCTTGATTCTTTTTAGTATTTTATATAAATTTCTTCATTTTATAGGCAAGTCAATTGAAAAATTACTTATTGATAGCAAAGTATGTACAAACCCTGGAGCTATAAAAAGTTGTTAATCAATGGTCTGTTTTAGGAGTTTATAATTCAGTTCGCGACGTAGCACTAATCTTTTCTTTAACACAGTATCTATAAATACAAGAATTTTACAGGTGTTTGTACAGTTAGAGGGAGTATTCATGCATACAAAGGAGAGAAGATTGGGGACCTAGATTAAACGAAGAGAAAGACTTGACCACATATTTACGACAGAGATCTGTTCTAGAGGGAACAGGAGAGCAACATGGGAGACCATGACGCCCCCGATGACCAACGCCATCATTGGTATTGCTCATCTTCACTCCCATCATGGCCCTGATCAGTTTCTCTGTTCCTAGGAGACAGATCCTAAGGTTCTTTTGTCTGCATAGTTCACTGTGGTGCCTGCAGCACAGAGCACAGTACCTTGAATGTGAGAGGCAATAATAAATGCGTGGAATGAAAGAGTAAGAAGGAGGAAGTGAATTCAAGGAAAGGAGATTTAAACATGAAAGGTAAGAGGAAAAAGGGGGAACAGAGAAAGGAAAAAGCAGTAACAACTCAAGAAACCACTGGGAAAGATAACTGAAAGGTGTATTTAAATATAACTGTTAAAATATTTAAAAATATTTAAATAACTTACAGGTTAAAAAATGGGGACTTGACTTCATCTGTGACAGAAAGGCTCTGAAAAGTTTTCCAGCAAGCACTTGATACATTAAAACAAATATCTTAGGAATCTGAACGGGCCACTGATAGGCAGGAAAGAGTAGAGAATGGAGGCAAGAATATTAGATTTTAAAAAAACCTAAAAACCATACAATTTAGGTAGCGGCTATATTTCTAGATGCTATAAAAATGCAAAAGGAAGATGTGATGGGAAAGCCTGAATGGCCTGATAACTGATGGAGATGAGGCTAAAGGGAACAATTAAAGATAACAAAATAGTTTCAAGATTAAATGAAGAGGAGAACAGTGATGACTGAGACATAGATGTCAGGAGGTAAGGTTGGTTTTAGAGAAAGATAATGGGTTCAGGTGCAACTATGTAGAATGTTACCTATAAAAAATTCCCAAAGGCATGTTGGCCTCAGAGCCATTGCTATGCATCTCTAAGACCTAGAAGTGTCAACTGACTTGCTTTAGTTCAAGAATTTCATCACACAGACAGGAAACCCACACATGCCCAGGGAACTCTGCCAGGTTTAGGGTCCAAGGCTCCTGAATACAAGTCTAGGGGTCTAGTCACCAAAACTCAGCTTCTAGAGCTAGGCACACATGTCATGTTCAAGGTGTTGAGGGTGAGTAGGTTGTGTGAGGGAATAACAGAAGAGCAAGGACTGACGTTTTTGCCAGAGGAATGGAAAAATGAGCGACATAAGGAGAGAGAAGACTATGAAAGACATCAGAAGAAAGCCAGTTAACTCTTTTCCCACGCATTTATCTTTCTTTTCAGTTAGAAGAATTGGAAAAGAGTAGCCAATAGGGACCAGGAAGAGAGAAAGTTCAGGTTTTCGTTCCTATACTAGGAACAGGGAGGGTTACACTACTTCCTAAAATACTCGCAAATAATAAAAGGAGGCATAGAGAGAGGGGAAAATGATTTAACAGCATATAGCTCTGTCAATATTGTTCAATTTTGCTTCTTTAAATTTCTAATGAGCTTCCCCATTAAAACTGTATATTTTTATGGTTAACACTAGATCAAAGTTGGCTAATCTGCATATTATCTTCTTTGTTGATTTCCTGTGCATTCCTCCAGGAGGTCTGGCTATCTTCACTTTGCATATTAAGTGTCCTTCTGTCTTACTGGATACCATGAGGGCCTTGGGAGAAAGTTCCTACACCAGCCCATCTCTCTAACTGAAAATATGCCTGTATCAATACCCGTCCTTTCAACTTTCCCTATAAGATCAAATCCTCTTTTCAAAGACCAGTCCCTCCAACTTTGCTTCATTTCCATCTTTTCCATCCTCTTTAATCCTTTCCCTAAATTTTGTCCTCTTTTGTCCCCTAAATCTCCAATGTTACCAAGTCCCTTCCCTGTGCCTGTAAGTATATGCACATTCCTCTCATTTAAAAAAACCTTTAAAAAAACATTTTCAATACACTCTTTTGTTATTACGGTTTCAAACACCCAAACACAATGCATAATAAACTCACAAGTACAGTTTGTCAAAAAAGGCTGCAGGCTCAGTTTTACATGTAAATTTGAACAACTCCTTAAGGAACATATAATCCTAACTTTAAACAAGTCATTTCAGAGATTAGACAAGGACGTAAAGCTTCCTAATGCAATTTTGAGGCTATTATGATCTTGATAATCTTGATCTAAGGCTGGACAACAATATTAACAAAATCATGGGCCAACCTCATTTAAGAACACGACTGAAAACTTTCCTAAAAAATACACGTATTAGCAAATCACACACACGCACACGTGCAAGCACACACACACACAGATGCACACACACTCTATTTCATATGGGACAGGGTTTATCCCAGAAACAAAGAATGGCTCAACAAGTTTAACATCAGAAATTCTATCAGCGGAATTTGCCACCACAATAACAGATTTCAATAGTAGCACGAAGAAATTACTGACGCTGCTGTCACAGGAATTAGAAAATGAACAGCTATGGATACAGAAGGGCTAGGAGAGTACAGAGTCAAGTAAGGCAGGAGAGGAGAGGGTCTTAACCTGGGGCAAGTGCGGGTAAACAAGCTCGCCAGATGCCAAAGACAGGTCAGGGAAGGTGAGGAGGGCAGGGGAGGGCACGCAGCATGTGGTGAGTCAGGGAGGTACAATGTTCAATAATGTTAACTTCCTTAATACACCTCATTTCCCCAAAACAATGGGTTTACCTTTTTCTTCCTATTCCTCTCTTCTGATCTTGCTGAAAGAACCATATGATGAAATGGAACTTAAATATGGCAGCCAATATTACCATTGTTTGGAAGTCAAATAGTAACATAAAACCTGTAATTTCAACTTGAATACCTTGTAGATAATCTTTAATATTTGATATTAATCATCTAGCTAATCCTTCAGGACACAAACACAGCTGTTGAAATATGGCCTCTGGCAATGATTTTCTATTGCAAAATTAGCCGCAATGATTCATACTTGCCTTCTCTTACTACTTCATAAGCACCCATGAGTGTTTTGTAAAATAGTCTCTCAAAAGTGCACTGATTCAATTTTAAAAAGAACCCAGTGCAGCAGGTTCAAGAAACAATTATTATTATGAACATGTGTCAGTACTAATAAATTTGGTCCAAATAATCGTTATAGAGGGGAAGTCAAGGTGGCGGCATAGGCAGACTAGGAACTCACCTCCTCCCGCGGACACAGCCAATTTACAACCACTCGTGGAAAAATTACCCCTGAGACAGAACTGAAAACTGGATGAGAGGAACTCCTGCAACAACGGACAATCCCACCTGAGGTGGAAGAGGCAGAGACTCCCTTCTGGAGAGAAAAACGCAGCCTTCACAAGCCGCCAGCTTCATGGCCACCGGGAGCAGCTCACAGGTACGCACCCTCCCTGGAGGAGCAGGGCCCTGAGCCAGGGAGCGCCCCCGCTGGGGGCATTTTGTGGACCCAGCACAATCGACACCAGCGGCATAATATCTGACTGTGCCTGCTACTAAAACATTAGGGAGCACCCCCAGAAAAACCAGTTCACAAAGAAACCAAAACCGGCTCTTAAAGGGCCCACGCACAAACTCACCCGTTTCAGAAAGCAACCTAAAATCACCAGAAAGAAAGGTGCACAGTGCTGTGGTGAAAAGAGACTCACCTGATAGGCCCTGAGTGCATCTCAGTGAGGGGTGAGACCTCTCCAGGGACTGGGACATTGGCGGCGGCCATTGTTGTGGCCTGGTGTGGGCGTGCTGACACAGACGCCATTGGAGTTCTCCCTGAGGCCTGCTAGCCCAGGGTCTGCTCCACCCGCTAGAGCACCGATTTAATCCAGCTCAGCCAGGGCAGGCAGCCCACCCTAGAGACTGGCCCCACCCAACAACAAGCCCTCAGGCAACTTGTGGGCCTGCATAGATTGGTGACTGGATTCTCTGCAGCCTGGCAACTGAGCCGACTTGAGCGGGGCAGGGTGTGCACAAGGAGTGAGGAGTGGGTGGAGAGTGTGGGGTGGTGGCAGAGTGTGTGGGGCTCCTGCCATGGAGAGACTGGGTCCGCTTGGGGAGGTCGGGGCACTCACACGGGGCAGGACTGTGTTGACTGTGTGTGTGGACCTGTGGGCTGCAGGGCTTCTCAGCCGCAGAAGACTTCTCAAAGACCCACATAGGAGGTTTGCTCCACCTTCCAAAATCTGAAACAATTGGGTGCTCCTGTGCCTGAGGCCAGCCCCACCCAGCTGCAATCCTCAGAGAGCTGACAAGAGACCTAATAGGCTAGAGGCTTACAGCAATTGTAAGGCCCTGAGCCTACAACCTGCCACTCTGGGGGCCTACTCACTTAAAAGAAATACTGAAACACAAATGTGGTATTAGAACTTACAGCCAACTGTGCTGGGGCTCCCAACACCTGATAAAGAGACTGAAGGGCCCACAACAACTACAAGCAACTGAGCAATACAACAGCTGGCCAGGAGCATAACTCGGCCTCCCTGGGCGCCTACAGGGAGAGCAAACAGGCCACAACAGAAGGACACACGTAGCCCACATAGGGGTCACCCCTGGAACATCGAGAACTGAGGGAAGCACACTGAAGCCTCCTAAGGCATCACTTACATAAGGTCACCTATTCAAGGGCAGGAGACGTAGCTGACCTACCTAATATGTAGACACAAGCACAGGGAAAGAGGCAAAATGAGGAGGCAAATTAATACATTCCAAATAAGGGAACAGGACAAAACCCCAGAAAAGGAACTAAGTGAAACAGAAATGAGCAACCTACCTGACAGAGAGTTCAAACTAAGAGTGTTAAGGATGCTCACTGATCTGGGGAGAAGAATAGATGAACTCAGTGAGAATGTCAACAAAGAAATGGAAGATATAAAAAAGAACCAATCAGAAATGAAGAATACAATACTGGAAATGAAAAATTCATTAGAAGGACT
This sequence comes from Ceratotherium simum simum, assembly GCF_057802395.1. Taxonomy (NCBI): domain Eukaryota; kingdom Metazoa; phylum Chordata; class Mammalia; order Perissodactyla; family Rhinocerotidae; genus Ceratotherium; species Ceratotherium simum. The sequence continues at coordinate 7,910,934 of NC_141917.1, forward strand.
CAAAAGCAGAGTAGGGGATACAGAAGAACGGATCTGTGAGCTGGACGAAAGACTAGAAGAAATTACCCAAGGAGAACAGGTAAAAGAGAAAAGAATTAAAAAGAGTGAGGACAGTCTAAGGGACCTCTGGGGCAACATCAAGTGCACTAACATCCATGTTATAGGTGTCCCGGAAGGAGTAGAGTGAGGCAAGGGGGCAGAGACTCTATTTCAAGAAATAATAGATGAAAACTTCCCTAACCTAAGGAAGGAAACAGACATCCAGGTACAGGAAGCACAGAGAGCCCCAAACAAGATAAACCCAAAGAGGCCCACACCAAGACACACCATAATCAAAATGTCCAGAATTAAAGATAAAGAGAGAATCCTAAAAGCCACAAGAGAATGTCAAGTTACATACAAAGGAAACCCCATAAGGCTATTAGCTGACTTCACTGCAGAAACCGTACAGACTAGAAGAGAATGGCACGATATATTTAAAGTGCTAAAAGGAAAAAACTTACAGCCAAGAATACTCTACCCAGCAAGGTTATCATTCAAAACGGAAAGAGAGATCAAAAATTTCACAGACAAGCAAAAATTAAAGGAGTTTGTCACCAAGAAACCAGTGCTACAAGAAATGTTAAAGGGACTGATTTAAGGAGAAAAGAGAAGACCACAAATAGGAAAAATTATCTATTTCCATGATAAGAACGTAATGGATACAAATGCACAAAAAAGAGGTTAGATATGATATGAAAAACACAAAAGGAGGGAGGAGGGGAGTTAAAGGGTACAGCTTTCAGACAGAGGTCAAACTAAAGTGACCATCAATTCTGTATAGAAGAAGAAAGGAACAGAGAAGGACTACTAAAACACTGAGAAAAAAAAAAAAGTTAAAAAATGGCAGTAAGTACATACTTATCAATAGCTACTTTAAATGTCAATGGAATAAATGCTCCAAGTAAAAGGCATAGGGTGGCTGACTGGATAAAAAAACAAGACCCATATATATGCTGCATACAAGAGACACACTTCAGACCTAAAGACACTCACAAACTGAAAGTGAAGGGATGGAAAAGATACTCCACGCAAATGGCAATGAAAAGAAAGCTGGGGTAGCAGTACTCATATCAGACAAAATAGACTTTAAAACAAAAACTGTAAAAAGAGACCAAGAAGGGCATTACATAATGATCAAGGGAACAATCCAACAAGAGGATATAACACTTGTAAATATCTACGCACCCAATGTAGGTGCACCTAAATATATAAAGCAACTATTAACAGACATAAAAACAGAAATAGACAGTAACACAATAATAGTAGGGGACTTTAACACTCCACTTACACCAACGGATAGATCATCCAAACAGAAGATCAATAAGGAAACATTGGCCTTAAACGACACACTACAACAGATGGACCTAGTAGATATATACAGATCATTCCATCCAAAAACTGAAGAATGCACTTTCTTTTCAAATGCACATGGAACATTCTCCAGGATTGATCACATATTAGGCCACAAAACAAGTCTCCATAAATTTAAGAAGATTGAAATAATACCAACCATCTTTTCTGACCACAATGGTATGAAACTAGAAATCAACTATAGGAAGAAAATCAGAAAAGCCACAAATACGTGGAGATTAAACAAAATGCTACTGAACAACGACTGGGTCAATGAAGAAATCAAAGAAGAAATCAAAAAATACCTGGAGACAAATGAAAATGAAAATACGACATGCCAGAATTTATGGGATACAGCAAAAGCAGTTCTAAGAGGGAAGTTTATAGCAATACAGGCCTATCTCAACAAACAAGAAAAATCTCAAAGAAACAATCTAACAATGCACCTAAAGGAACTGGAAAAAGAAGAACAAACAAAGCCCAAAATCAGTAGAAGAAGGGAAATAATAAAAATCAGAGCAGAAATTAATGAAATAGAGACCAAAAAAACAATAGAAAAAATTAATAAAAGCAAGAGCTGGTTCTTTGAAAAGATAAAGAAAATTGACAAACCTTTAGCTAGACTCACCAAGAAAAAAAGAGAGAAGGCACAAATAAGTAAAATCAGAAATGACAGAGGAGAGGTTACAATAGACACCTCAGAAATACAAAAGATTATAAGAGAATACTATGAAAAGCTATATGCCAACCAATTTGACAATCTGGAAGAAATGGATAAATTCTTAGAATCATACAACCTTCCAAAACTGGATCAAGAAGAAGTAGAGAATTTGAATAGACCAATCACCAGTAAGGAGATCGAAACAGTAATCACAAACCTCCCCAAAAATAAAAGTCCAGGACCAGACGGCTTCCCTGGTGAATTCTACCAAACATTCAAAGAAGACTTAATACCTATCCTTCTCAAACTCTTCCAAAAAATTGAGGAGGGGGGGAAGCTCCCTAACTCATTCTACAAAGCTGACATTACCCTGATACCAAAACCAGACAAGGACAACACAAAAAAAGAAAATTACAGGCCAATATCACTGATGAACATTGATGCAAAAATCCTCAACAAAATACTAGCAAATCACAAACAACAATACGTTAAAAAGATTATACACCATGATCAAGTGGGATTTATTCCAGCTATGCAGGGATGGTTTAACATTCGCAAATCAATCAACGTAATACACCACATTAATAAAATGAAGAATAAAAATCACACGATCATCTCAATAGATGCCGAGAAAGCATTTGATAAGATACAGCATCCATTTATGATAAAAACTCTGAATAAAATGGGTATAGAAGGAAAGTACCTCAACATAATAAAGACCATATATGAGAAACCCACAGCTAATATCATCCTCAGTGGTGAAAAACTGAAAGCTATCCCTCTAAGAACAGGAACCAGACAACGATGCCCACTGTCACCACTCCTATTTAACATAGTACTGGAAGTCCTAGCCAGAGCAATCAGGCAAGAGAAAGAAATAAAAGGGATCCAAATTGGAAAGGAAGAAGTGAAACTGTCACTATTTGCAGATGACATCATTTTATATATAGAAAACCCTAAAGAATCCACCAGAAAACTTTTAGAAGTAATAAATGAATATGGTAAAGTTGCAGGATACAAAATCAACATACAAAAATCAGTTGCATTTCTGTACACTAACAACGAAGTAGCAGAAAGAGAAATTAAGAATACCATCCCATTTACAATTGCAACAAAAAGAATAAAATACCTAGGAATAAACTTAACCAAAGAGGTGAAAGATCTGTACACCGAAAACTATAAAACATTTCTGAAAGACATTGAAGAAGACACAAAGAAATGGAAAGATATTCCATGCTCCTGGATTGGAAGAATTAACATAGGTAAGATGTCCATACGTCCTAAAGCCATCTATAGATTCAATGCAATCCCTATCAAAGTTCCAACAACATTTTTCACAGAAATAGAACAAAGAATCCTAAAATTTATATGGAACAACAAAAGACCCCGAATAGCTAAAGGAATCCTGAGAAAAAAGAACAAAGCTGGAGGTATCACACTCCCTGATTTCAAAATATACTACAAAGCTATAGTAACCAAAACAGCATGGTACTGGCACAAAAACAGACACACAGATCAATGGAATAGAATCGAAAGCCCAGAAATAAACCCACACATCTATGGACAGCTAATCTTTGACAAAGGAGCCAAGAATATACAATGGGGAAAAGAAAGTCTCTTCAACAAATGGTGTTGGGAAAACTGGATAGCCACATGCAAAAAAATGAAAGTAGACCCTTACCTTACACCATACACAAAAATTAACTCCAAATGGATTAAAGACTTGAATGGAAGACCTGAAACTGTGAAACTTCTAGAAGAAAACATAGGCAGTACGCTCTTCGACATCGGTCTTAGCAACATCTTTTCAAACACCATGTCTGACCGGGCAAGAGAAACAATAGAAAAAATAAACAAATGGGACTACATCAAACTAAAAAGCTTCTGCACAGCAAAGGAAACCATCAACAAAACGAAAAGACAACCTAAACAATTGGGAGAAGATATTTGCAAACCATACATCTGATAAGGGCTTAATCTCCAAAATATATAAAGAACTCATGCATCTCAACAACAAAAAAACTAACAACCCAATTAAAAAATGGGCAAAAGACTTGAAAAAACATTTCTCCAAAGAAGATATACAGATGGCCAACAGACACATGAAAAGATGTTCAAAATCACTAACTATCAGGGAAATGCAAATCAAAACTACAATGAGCTATCACCTCACGCCTGTCAGAATGGCTATAATTAACAAGACAGGAAACAACATGTGTTGGAGAGGATGTGGAGAGAAGGGAACTCTCATACACTGGCTGGTGGGAGTGCAAACTGGTGCAGCCACTATGGAAAACAGTATGGAGATTCCTCAAAAAATCAAGGATAGAACTACCATATGATCCAGCTATTCCATTGTTGGGTATTTATCCAAAGAACTTGAAAACACCAATTTGTAAAGGTACATGCACCCCTGTGTTCATTGCAGCGTTATTCACAATAGCCAAGACTTGGAAGCAACCTAAGTGCCCATCAAGGGACGAATGGAAAAAGAAGATGTGGTATATATACACAATGGAATACTACTCAGCCGTAAGAAACGATGAAATCCAGGCATTTGTGACAACATGGATGGACATTGAGGGTATAATGCAAAGTGAAATAAGTCAGAGGGAGAAGGTCAAATACCATATGATTTCCTTCATTAAGTAGTAAATAATAACAATAAACAAACACATAGGGACAGAGATTGGATTGGTGGTTACCAGAGGGGAAGTGGGGAGGGAGGAGGATGAAAGGGATAATTCAGTACATGTGTGTGGTGATGGGTTGTAATTAGTATTTTGGTGGTGAACATGATGTAATCTATGCAGAAATAGAAGTATAATGATGTACACCTGAAATTTACACAATGTTATAAACCAGTTACTGCAATAAACAAAAAATCAAAAAAAAAAAAATAATCGTTATCTATAAACTAGAGACTAGCTTAACAGATTTGTTAGTCACCCTCTACCCCGAAAAAAAGAAAGAAAGGAAAAAGGAGTAAAAGTTACTATTTTTGAAAAAAAGCAAACACTCTAAAGATATCCAAGGTAATGATGGTTGTAAGCCAAGAAAACCTTGAGCCCAAGTGAGAATCACAAGAGATTGTGCTGTTAAAGAACCAAAACCTGACAGCCATTCCAAACATCAGACTGATGGCTCCCCTGCAGGCTGATGCCTGCAGCACTGTCTGGAGACCAAGCTGACTCCTGGGCAAACACAGAGCAGTGAACCCTCCCAGTTGGAATCAGGGCGGCTCTGGGCAGGCTGAGTTTCATTCTTTACTCCTTCAAACCTCAGCTAATTGAGGAGCCAAGAAAGCACGATTTCGAAACCTCTCTGGGGAACTTGAAACCCATATTGGAAACTGAGTCACAGGCTAAACTGGGTGGGGCAGAGCATGGGGGTAAAGGTTGTTGAAAAGGCACAAGTAGCAACATAAATATGCAGAAATAAAAGTGCAATTCTCATGAAATTATATTTCAGTTTGATCTACATCTAATACTGCACAAGGAAACAATAACAATGCTAATAACATGATTCATGGTAAAGCAGCTAACATTAATGGTAATAGCTAACATTTAAATAGTATATGCCATCTGCTAGATGCTATTCTATGTACCTTATACTTATTAATTCCTGTATTTCCTACACCCACCCTTTTATAGGTGAAGAAAATGAGTCTTGCTGAGGTCAACAGCTAGTAAAATTCAGCTCTTAGTTCTGGAGCTGGGGTTTTTACACTATACTTTCAAATTGCAGTAAATCTAAAATGTAGCTTCCTATGCGACACATTCTGAAAGTAACAGGAAGAAAGAAAAATCAATGACCTCTTCACTTTGAAAGTGAATTTATTCCCACTGATATATACTGTTAAATAATAAAAATTGCCACTGACTCACTTCAACAAATCATATATTTATTGCTTTTACTGTTATTATTAATACTGATGATCTACATGTCAGTTAAGATCTAGAGGAAAAAGTATTCACCATTTCATGAGTTAGGTTTTAAGAAGCAAGTGTCTTGACATAAGTAAGCAGGGAGAAAATGTCAATAACCATGCACTGATCTGCTTTATTAGAGTGAAGAACATTCTGGAAGGAGAAGGCAGGGATGATGCAAGCGGAGTGGACTGGCTGGATTTCTCAGCGGTCTGAGCCATTCGGCTCTGATGTGGGTGGACAGGACACCGTCTTGAAAATGCAAGAGCTGGGTTCTCACCTCCGCCAGGAGGGCACTTGGTAGACACTGCGGGGCAGAAGGAGAAATGCAGGGTGTACTCTTGGCCGAGGTCTCTGGAAGTTCTCCTTACCTGACCTTTTCCCAAGTTGCGAAAGGAACCATCCCACCACAAAGATACCTATTACTCTTTAAAGTTGGCATATGTCTCCCTTCTAAGGACTTCATTTTCAGCTTCAGTGCACTACATAAACCATTCTATCAATGCAATCTGAGCAAAAATATAGTTGGAAATAGGAGTGGAATTTCAAAAAGCCATAAGAAGAAGAACAGCACGGCAGGTCTGCACTGGTTACTGCACCATCTCTTGACTGCTAGCATTTTTCTTCCTTTCCCTTCCCATCTGCTTTTCCAGGCCTGTTCATTCAACAGTCAATCAGAGCAAGGCAAGCACACTTCAGGCAGTAAATCAGCAGCACCCCCATGCCATGTTTCACCCCCAAAATAAGGTACTCCCAGGTTTTCAGCTACCTGAGTTCTGTCTGAAATTCTTGATTATAATTGATGTCAGTCCCAAAGCCTCAAGTGTTTGTGGAGTGGCAGGGCATCGCAAAAACACTTCTGCAGGGAAGAAACAGGCAAATTCACAAACATTTATGCTTGTGAAAAAAAAAATATATCAGAATAACTGTTGTCTCTTATTTACAGGTTTTTTTACTGTCTATATTTTCAGTGTTTACTTGGTCTCACGAACTTATTAGATACTTGTACATGTTAACAATTTCTTATTTCATTTACTGCTCATACTCCTGTGAAGCTGGAGCTATAATCTTTGTTGTAGAAATAAAACACTTTTTAAAACCCTGAGATTTTGACAAGTTAAACATCCTGCCAAATATAACATAAGTAGTATGTGACTAAGGTCTGGAATTTAAACCCAAGATAGGACTAAGGCAATTATTTCCATAAGGTCCAAATTAAAAATCAATTTTCCAAAGAATGTATAAAGTACATTAAGCTTTAGCACCTAGTAATATATCGGCATGGATTAATTTATCAGCCACCCACCAACAGAGAGCAAAATTGGAAAGAAGGGAATTGGTGGTAATTTTAGATGAAGGACAGAAATATTCTAGCTCAGTTGGCCAGTGGGCAAGGCACGACTGGAAGAAGAATGGTCCTAGAGAAAAGTAGAAAGAAACCAGGGTCCACCACAGGCAACAAGACATCCAGAGGAAGAAGATCCCAACAGTGGAAAATTCATCTCCATCATTTTTTCCAAGACAGGTCATGGTTACATCAGCTCACTCGGAAACATGCAAAGATGCTATATCTCCTTTAGCTTTATAGAAAGGTTGAGAAAAAGTAAAGACAATTTTTGTCTCTCCAAATGTATAAGGCTCAATTATTTTTGCTATAACTTCTATCTTGGACTTTGTAGAATCAAAGTCGTTACAGCAGGACACGACATTGTCTATCCTGCAATCCACCTCCTTTATTTTATAGTTGATAAAGCTAAGGGAAAGAAGTTCCATGACCTCCCAAAGTCACAGGCCAATGAGCGGGAAATCCTAAGTCCTCCCACTTCTGTACTAATCTATTTTCTTCCCCGTCACAGCACTAGTAGAATATCCAAGTGCAAATACTGTGCAGTGGTATCTGCCAGACTGATCTGAGCGCATAAAACTTTCTAAATTATAATGTTTTAAAGATATAAAAAATAGATACAATCATGCGTCACTTAATGATGGAGAGCGCCACTATGAGAACATCATAGAGTGTATTAAACAAACCTAGATGGTGTAGCCTAGATGGTGTGCACACCTAGGCCATATGGTACTGATCTTATGGGACCACTGTCATTATGCATCTGCCGTTGACTGAAACATCATTATGCGAGACATGACTGTATACATAAAATACACACTGAAGACTCCCGTAGAGAGAAAAAAATAGTCGCAAAAGCTTGCCATAGGAAATAATCAAAACATTCCATTGATGTGACTTCTTCTTTAAAATAAAATAAAAATATTAAATAATAACCAATTAGAGAATTTAAAACATTTTTATATCAATAAAAGCAAAAACATATCAAGAAAGCATAAAACATGTTTCATTTACATTTTTATTTGTAAACATGACTCACAAAACACAGTATTTTAAAATGCTAAAGGTGTTTTCTCATCCTTTTTGTTTTTAGTTTCGTAACTGCTCAACATGAGTCAGATGTTCTATCAAGTCTCTTCATGTATTTTCTTTGCAATGACATATAATACACTTAATCCATTTTTCACATGTGCACTATAGAAATTAAGTCCACAAACAGATATTGCAAAATATCTGTACTCTGGAGTTGGGTTCTTCTAAAGTTCACACTTCATCTTGGACAGTCTGCCTGGTGGACTTCTAAGAAACTAAAAAGCTGTGAGAGTTCATCTTTAGTTGAAGCGTTCCTGATTGGAGTTTTCTTAATTCAAACACAATTTGAAAACCACAAGTCTTGTTTTAAGCTATGTTTTACAGCCTGGAATCCATGGTATAATATATATTCACAATCTAAATAAACATTAAATAATAGCCACAAATCTGTTAAATTATAGGAAAGAATGCATACACTATTCCTGTAACAGCAGGAGCAGACAGCCAGCATCGGGGAAGCAGCTATGAGATAAAGGCTGGCCCGGGTCAGAATGAGGGCCTGCTTCGCTCCTTGAAGGGATTCTTATGTGACTTTTGGACACATCATTTCTCAAAGTTAGATTATTGCAAGATAATATAAAACTAAATACATGTGTTTGATATTTTTCCTTGGTATATATGCTACATGAGAAATCTCAGAAAATAAAATTTCTCTAGAATCCACTACCATCTCATAAACAATTGAAATATACTCCCTTTCTGAATCAAGAGTGGGATTCCTGCATTCCACTGTTATCCCAAGTTTTCATTTATGTGATTTTTTGGCCACCCTAGAAATACTTGTTTAGTTTCAGGATCTAAATGTCAGTGTTAGGTGAGGTCCAGGCTACTCCGGCCTAAGTAATTCTGAGTTGTTCAAGGGTTACCTGAGACACACCTGGCAAGGTGTGAAGAGAAGCTTCTGGAAACTTGTCAGTAAGCGGGGTTCAAAATCCACCTGGCAGGCTGGCATTGCCTTCTCTTTTGTCTATAGCTTTTAAGATCATGGAAACCTCCTATTTCATTAAACCATCTGGAACAATTATTGCTGGTGACTGTGGGATAAGAACCAAGCTCATCAACGGCTGGTTTTTATTGCTGTATAACTCACACAAGAAGCAATTTCTACTCATCCATCCATCAAGACAGATTTTTTTTTAATTTAAAAGATTATGCAAATTCATATGTAAACTAGGCAAGACCCTCAAACTCCTGGACTCTGACTTGTTTGTCCTCCAGGCTGTGAAGTTGGTGCCCAGACCACCGTGTGCTAAACTCTGTATGGCTTGTAAGTACCCTATCTCACCTACAGCAAACTATCCTAGTGCTGAAGGGTCTTCATTTTAACCTGTGATCTGCAGCATATGACTGTAGGCTATAAAATCTAATTGCAAAATCTTAATGTTGTGCCAGAGGACATTAAAAAGTAATTTCCTTTAGATTTATAACTTTAGAATTATAAATGATGCTAATATGACTAAAAACATAAAAATGAACAATTTCTATTCAACGGGCCCTTAGATTATTCCAGGAGTGGCCAGACGTGCTTGGTGTAAGCAGGGATGACCAGAAGTCTGAGGGGGACAAACAAAGCCATTTGCCACTAGTTAACTACAGGGACTGCAGAAGATAGTTTCAGGAATTTCTTAGAACCTTAGAGCGTTTAGTGTTAAAATGTTCCGACATTTAGTTGTTCCACATATTCCAGAATTGCCAGGCCTCGGCTTTAAGAAAATAAATCATTTCCTGAAGCTAATGTCTTTCTGTCCCATTCTCACAATTCACTCTCAGTTTCTTCTCTGTCTCCTTTCTAGTGGAAAATCATGTGTTCTAATCTAAGCCATTACCTCTGCAGACCTCAGGATTCAGGAGAAGAAGCAAGCCACAAGAACTCAGGAGACAAGTCAGGGTTGGGCAAGGAAGTCTCTTTGCTTGAAGACGTTCTAATAAGTCCCCAGGTAGTCTCTCTGCAGAAGTACTGACTCTATCTACACATCAGCACTGGAACGTTTCCCAAGACAGACCCAGATTCTTCCAGGAACTTTCGGGTTTAGCATTAGGGCAATGCGCACCAAGAACGTTGGGGCAGCGTAATTAATAATTTATGTAGTCAACTAACATTTCTTGACGCCCTGCTACATGGAAGAACCTACTGTAGGTAGTGGCCAGGATGCAAAGTTATGTAAGACAGACCTCTGCCTTCAAGACATTTATAATTTAGATTAAAAGGTGAGAGACACACATAAGAGAACTGAACTGGAGACGAGAAATGCTAGCTGGTTCCAAGGAAAAATGTGATGTCCAATGAAAATATAATGTGAGTTACACATGTAATGTGAATTTTCCAGTAGCTACATCAAAAAAGGGTTAAGAAGCAGGTAAAATTAATTTCAACAACACAGTTTATTTAACCCAATATACCCAGGATATCATTCCAACATGTTATCAAAATAAAAATTACTTTATTTTACTTTATTTAAAAATTACAATATTTTCATGAAAATATTTTCATGCTTTCATTTCCGTGTTCTATGTCATTGAAATCCAGTGTGTACTTGACACTTACCACATATCTAAGTTTGAACAAGCCGGATTTCAGGTGCTCAACAGCCAAACATGGCTAGTGGCTACCCTATTCGACAGCACCTATCGAAGGTATTAAGAACAAGGCTTCCTTGGTAACATAGAGGCTTTGTTCTATTACATTTATTGTTGAAAAACAAATGAATTCTGCATCTTCTCAGAACCATCATTGCCACGGCAACGGAATCAGAGACTGATTCGAACAAAAGTGCCCTCCTTTCACCCAATCATTAATGAAAGTAACATGGTCCTTGGAGTTCAAGGACCTTGAGCTCAAGGTTCCTTGAGTTTGAATCTCAGATGCAGAATTTTTTATCTGTGGGACTGTGAGGCCACCACTAGTTACCTCATTTTTCCTTAATAAAATATGAAACAGAAGGAGAATAAGAAAATAATCATTTATGTTGAGAAAAATAGGTAAATTAATTCCATGAAACATGCAGCAGAATACCTAAAGCATGGGAGGATCTCAAGAAATACCAGTTCCCACTCTCACCCAGTAAAGGGTGGTTTTCACCTGTCTCACAATTTTGCCATGAGGATGGCCCTATTATAACTTTTGACAACATCAAGTACCAGGCAGCCTATCTATCATCAACTTTAGAAGCCTTCTAATTAAGCCTTCTCTTAGAACTACATTCAATTGCATGTAAATCACAGTCTACCTGCTCAGGGTGTCAGAGCCCCGCCAACTTTGGAAAGCGACGAACAACATTCAAAACTAACTGGACAACATTCAAAACTAACACTCACTGGCAGAAATCTTATTAATCAAGTGAGAGGTTCAGTAATAAGTTGACTCAGCAGGTCTAGGGTGTTCCAACCCTGCATATTCCAAAGAAAAGTTTGACCAACTCATGGGAGATAATCTCCAGGCCCTTGGACTATCCTGCCTGACAAGAGCGCCTTTGTACACCAGGAGCCTTGGGCCATGCCAGATTGTCTATTTTAGCAATGTGATTGATGGGGGAACCTTTGGCCATGCTGTACCAGTTTGACTTCCATGGGCCTGGAGACTGAGTAGCTAAAGTCAGCCACTTGGGCATTCCATGCCTATTGACTGAGCCAAAAAAATAATCCCCTGGACACCAAGGCTCAAGTGAGATTCTCTGGTTGGCAACATTCCATACATTTTGTCACACATCATTGCTAAGAGAATTGAGTGCTGTCCAGATGATTCCACTGGGAGAGGACAAATAGAAGCTTGTACCTGGTCTCTCCTGGACTTCACCCTATGTGCCTTTTACCTTTGTTAATTTTGTTCTGTGTCTCTTTTCTGTAATAAATCATAACTACGAGTATAACAACTTTTCTAGGTTCTGTGAGTCTCTCTAGTGAAATCACTGAACCCAAAGGTAGTTTTGGGGACTCCCCTCAACTTAGAGGTTATCCTCCTTGTGATGAGAATCACAGTAAATAAAACAATAAAATCCATATAAATACCCCTGGAAGGTTTTCAAATACAGACATGTTGGTTTGGATCAGTCAGAAATACACAGAAATCACTCTCTCACTTTACCAGGGAATTATTTAACCTGTTTATACAAGAAGAAATCCCAATTTCCTTGAATAGCATCAGAATCTCTTAGGCTGCCAGTCTACAGCTTTTCCAAAAGGGCAATTCTTTCCTAGGACCAAGCTCGTCAAATTCTTTATATGAGTGGTAACAGACATATGGCTGGAAAACAGGTAAATGTCATTCATAATATAATTAGTACATTTCATTGCGCTCTTTTTTCACATATTTTACAGCCCTGGTTTTTTTCCAAACCATTATAAGAAAATTTCTCTACTTATAAATTTTTACCTTGGATTCTTCCACAGAAACCAACAAGATACCAATAGATTAACAAAAGTGAACAGACAATCCATTACATTATTCATTGTTCTATTGAATAATTAACATTAAAATTCAATGAAGAAAGTGAGGCAAAATCCAATCTGCTTTGGATAAATCTTTTAGGATGGTTGGAAAGAAGAAAAATCAGATTCGGAGTCATGATGTCCCAGTTCTCTTGTGAAATTTACACACACAGATGAAGGCACGTTCTTAGTTTATGATGTCCATATGACCTTCCAGACACATGGACTCAACAGTGCCTTTGGAAGGCAATCCAATCTCCAGTGTCAAAGCTGCTGGCCCTGGCTTTCTCTGCCTTCAAGCTTCCATGGGCCACAGCCAACTACCTTCGCCTGGCCATCAGTCCCTCTCAAACTCACCTGCTCTTCACTTCTCTTCTATTTCTCCCCAACACAGACCCCTCAGCTGTGCCACAACCAGTTCTTCACTGAACTCACTCTCACGTCCCCACTTTGATAACATGATTCCTTCCTTTCTGAATGATCTTCCCTTCTGCTTCCCTCCCACTCCCGAACAAATATAACAGGCAGGGAGCCACTTAAGAGCAGAGCATAAGTTTATTAATATCTATCTGTGTTCTAATATGCAATGCAATAGGTCTTGAATTGGATATAATGTTGAACATTCCAAGGCACAATGAATCCTAGAATCTACCTGTATGCTTCCTTAATAACCTTTACTAGCCATTCTCCATCCCTTCTAGTCCAACAGATATTGCTAATATAATACATCTTGATTGGCATTAAGTAGCATTTATGAACTATGTTCTATTCTTCTTCTAATGGAACATATGAATGAGTTTATATCCAAATAATATTGTGAATTTATTAAAGGAAGCCATCTTTAATATTTATAGAGTATAACTGTTAGTGTCTAGGCTCTAGTACAAGGATCGGCAAATGATGGTCCATGGGCCAAATCTGACCCATCACCTGTTTTTTGTTAATAAGGTTTTATGCAACACAGCATTGTCCGCTTGTTTACATATATTCTGTGGCTGCATTTGTGCTACAGTGGCAGAGTGGAATACAGACTGTCTGACCTCCAGGGCCTAAAATATTTACTATGTGGTCCTTTACATCAATAAAAGTGTCCCAGTCTCTGCTCTAGAATATCACAGATTAAGAGCTCAATAAATATATATTACAGAGATAAAAAATAATACACAATCTTAAAGTAAGAAGGAACCTCTGGACACATCTATTGAAATGCCTCCCTTTATCAATGAGAAATCTGGAGTCCAGAAAAGCAAAACGACTTGCAGAAATTCACTCAGCCAATGTAGACTAGCCTGGAGAGAACCCCTGATCACACACCCTACATGGCTTACCATATATCACATAGCATCAACAAGTAATAGCATTTTCAGAATATTTTATTCCTTAATTTTATATGACCTTTATCATCTTTCAACTAAAATGAAAAAGGTATACAAAAAACCATTGCCCTCCTCATGAATAAAAGGTAAGTGCTCTATGCACACACAGTCATTTTGAAGCCCCAGCTAATCACTATACCTCCATTTCTTCCAAGAGAAAAAGAAAACCTTGTGGAATTCCTAGCACAGCCTACTGGCCAATATTACCTCTAGTTCCATAAAAGGTACACACCTCACTATTCCCAGGCTTTACTTAGGTACCAGTAGCCCCACGTCAAACATTCAAGATGTTAGACTGAAAAAAACAAAGCATATGTTTTAAGTATAAAACAAAAGCTGACATTTATGACTTAAAGATTTTTATTTCCAGCAGAGGTGGATTTCTGCCTTGGCCAAGCATCCCCAAGAGAGCTCTGCTCTCCACACCTTGAAATCATCAACCTCAACAAGGATGGGTTCACAAGTGGTATATGGAAGATAGAGAAAATAAATGCTGTGTTTCCTTTTGTTTTGCCCATTTTCATTTATTTTGGTGAAGTTGTGGTTGTTTTCATTTCCAGGTACTAATGTGACCCAGACTATAACCTGGTTGTCTAATAGCTGCTCTCGTTCCCCAGCATGCAACAAAGCCACTGTGTGGACAAACCAGGAGCTGTACTTATGAGTTCCTTGAAGAGAGTTGTGAATTCAATGCCAGAGTCATATTTCTAATGCCATTTTCACTTTTTCCTGACAAGTTCACATACTCGTTTCCTGATATATGCCAAATGACTTCAGAGACCCTTCCCTCTCTGTGCCCAATTTTCATGGCATTCGTCATTGTCAACTCTAATCACTTGCCTGATCCCATTAATGTTCCTCACTGGACCATCCACCGCCAGGTGCATGATGGCCTTAGTTAGGGTAACACACTTACCAACTCTGTGCCTGGCCCTGTTCTGGAACTAGAGACAGTGCATGAAAAAAAACAGAGAAAGTTCTTCCCCTCATTGAATGTATATTCTAGTGAAGAGGACAGAATCAATAACACAAATAATAAGTGCTGTGATGGAAATAAAAGAGGATCACTCTTTAGAGTATGACTTGAAGTGACGTTATACAGAGTTTTCAGGGAAGACCACTCTGCTGAGGTGACATATACGCTGAGACCGGAGTGACAAGAAGAAGCCACATGGAGATCTGGGAGAAGGGCATTCCAGGATAAGGACCAGTCTGGGGAGAGGCCCTGAGGTGGTGATGAGGCAAGGGTAACTGAGCAACAGAAATGAGACAGGAGCGTAGTGAGAGATGACCCTGGAGAGCCGAAAGAGAGGCAGGGCCAATTCAGGTAGAGTCTTATAAGTGAAGGTGACAATGTTTAGATTTTATTCTATGGGAAGGATTGGAAAACTCATGCTGTAAGGGGCCGAATAGTATTTTAGGCTTTGCAGGCCAGATAGTCTCTGTCACAACTACTCGACTTGACGGTTGTTGCTATACTATAGCCAAACACAAATGAATGGGTGTGGCTGGGTTCCAATAAAATGATATTCATAACTGGGCTGGGCTAGCTTTGGCTGTGGGCTGTAGTTTTTGCCAACCTCTGTCCTCTGGCACAAGGAAGCCAGGGTGTGTCTGAGGGAAGATGGAGGGGGAGGCATGAGCTACTTTGCATTTTTAAAAGCTCTTGCAGCCACTATGCAGAGAATGGACCACAGGAAGTGGGATATACCTCAGCAGTCCACAGGAGACAGAGGGAAGGGGCAGATTTAGGAGGCATTTTGAACTAATTCATCTGGGAAACAAGGAAATGTGAGGAATTAAGGATGACACCCAAGTTTTCCACCAGAGCAATTCAATCTATGGAGCCATTTCTGAGATAGGAGAGATTAGAGGAAAAATAGGTTTAGGGGTTCGGAGAACAATCCAACAGCTATCTTATGGATGTCTAAGTAAAGATCTCCCCTAGAAATCCCAACAGAGATATGAGCAGGCAGGTGCAGGGCAGTTCTGGGGCTCAGGAGTGGTTAAACTCAAGATAAAAATTTGACAGCCATCAACACACAGATGGTATTTAATACAGTTCTAATTGGGATATGAAAGGAACAGGTTAGGGCCGGCTCCGTGGCTTAGCGGTTAAGTGCGCGCGCTCTGATGCTGGCGGCCCGGGTTCGGATCCCGGGCGCGCCCCGAGGCACCACTTCTCCGTCCAACGCGAGGCTGAGTCCCACGTACAGCAAATAGAAGGATGTGAACCTATGGCATACAACTATCTACTGGGGCTTTGGGGGGAAAAAAATGAATAAATAAAATCTATAAAAAAAAAAAAAAAAAAAAAGAGAAAGGAACAGGTTAGAACAAGAAGTAAATGGGTCCCCACACCAAAAGTCAGCAAAAAGACTTGTGGAATGTTGAGCAAAGGAAGAAATAAATGTGTGAAGAATGAACAAATGAATTCCATATTCTTCTTTAGTAGAGGGGTCATGTTATCCCTCTCCAGTCATCTACAACTCCTAGAGTTCAAGTAGAATTTCAGAGCCAATAGCCAGGGTGGTATTGATCTTAGATTTAATGAGACTCAACTCCATCCCTGAGCCATTTATCTGCATATGTGCTTTTAAGAATCTCCCAATTATATACTGTTTTTAGTGCCATAAATACAAATTCTAACCTCCCCCTACATGGAATTCTTTCCCCAGAAGTGACAGCTTATCGCCCCAGGTGAGTCTCCAGCCTCACTGAAGATGCATTTCCTCTCTGTGGGTTCCTTTGAAAGACAGAGGCTCTGTTGGTGGTAATTAGATGAGTAACTAGCATCCTTTGTTCACCACTTACTAGATAATTTTCTGATTTCCTTCTGCCTTTCAGTCAACCCATTTTTATGTGGGTGAGCAGGAAAAGGGGCTAGCATGTGAGTGTGTGTGTGAGTGTGTGTGCATGCACACACGCAAAGAAAGTTTAGTTCTGCCTGTGTGTGCCTCAGGGTATGGAATGTAACAGATGTTACAGCAACTACAAAATTTTTATGCTTTAAAAGGATGAAGGAGGTGGAGTGCGCTGACTTGTAGACTCTTTGGATTCCAAATCAGAGGGGAAAAAAAGACTTTGCACACAGTTACAAGAAAGTGCAAACAGATAAGAACCCCCACAGAGTTCAAAGAGACCTGTGTTTAATCAAACAAAAACAATTTTTATAGCCTCAGGAACCTACTTGGCGTGCGAGGAAGTTGTGTAGTTGGATGGTATAAGGCATTAAAGCCAGCGTGCATTTGTATTATTCTTTCTGTTTGCAACCAGTGTTCAAAGAAATTCACTGAGCAAAACAGATACTGAAGTAGATTAGACCCACGAATTAACATTGTCATGAAAAGTAGTTTCATATTATGAGCAAGATAACAAGTGATCTATCAAACACAGGAGTCATCGTATAGCTACAGATCTCCCTTTTTCCACAAGTTCTATAACGTGGCTGGCTTTGTCTCTTCCAGTGAAGCCCTCATACAGCTGATATGACCACCCAGAGGCCTCCTAAACACACAAGTGAGCCTAACCTCAAAAAAAACCCTGAAAGACGGGGAGGCAGAAGCTGGCAAGATGTAAAGAGTCCTTTTCTTCTGAAAAATCTTTCTCCTTCCTGGGCCCATTCCTGAAGGTCACATGCATGGCCTACCTGAAGGTCACATGCATGGCCAAATCTCTATCTCATTAAGTATAACTGTTGGCAAGCCATTAAAAATCTCATTTCGTTTCACCATTCACCCTCCTTTTAACTGACTTTTCATAATTATAATTCTATTTTTGATATACTAGACCTATTAAATTTAATGCCATACAGAGGTTTTAGAACTCCTAAAGAAAAGACTAATGCTGGACTGTGTCCACTGAAGGATGTGTAGTTCTTGCTTGGGAATATGTAAGGAGTAAGACTGCAATGCATTCTATTTTCATATGTAGAGAAAGAAAAGTCAAGTTAATTGTATATGGTCAGTATAATAACGCTATCCTTCTGGAAGGGCTATAATTAGTGAGAATTGTTTTCACAAACAGGACCAACCAGGCCAATCACTCCAGCTTGCATTAGTTCCTTTCTTTCCCCACCAGTTATAAACATTTCTATTTTTGTTCTTCCCAAAATATAAACAGTACCACATTAAAGATGCCCGGGGATAAGAGATCCTGACAATATCTTTATAAACTCTGGGAATAAATATAAGCCTCTTTTCAAATGTTGAGTCTGTTAAAAGGATTAGGGTGACAAGAGATAGCAGGAAGATGGGTTAACCAAGAAGCCAGCATTTAATTGGTGACATCCAGATGAAAAGCCCCAGGCAAAACATCTCTTCTGACTGTTAGTAGCTTGTGCTAAAGGGAGACATACAGAGGAGTAATCTGATGCCCAGTGTAAGGATGAGGGGATCATTTGGATCTTTCACATTTTAAAATACATAAGGCAAAAATTATTTACCTCCATGTCATATAGTATATTATTGATGAACATTGATGAATAAAATTCTAATCTCACTTTTTACACCAAAGTTGTTCAACTAACACTATTTGGACAAGAATTATAAGCAGTGCCTTTTTCCGCGCTGAAATGCAAGCAAAGAAGAAGAGATCGTCGAGTTTTAATCAAACTGAACTGAAGACAGTAGATCATCTTGGAATATCCTGCATTCATAGAATCCCATTGCTTCTACTACTTAACATGCTTCTCTCTCTCCCCACTGCCATGACCTTGGATTGGGTCACCAATATCTCTTATCTGCACTACTGCTCACCTGGCTAGGCCAACAGTCTCTCCCTCGGTGCTTTGGCCCTCCAGTGTGCTTTGCCTGTGACTCCACATCAGCATCTCCTTAGATGAAACTTCAGCAGAACCACACCAATCTGGCTCCTTCTTATCTTTAACCCCATTCTCCCTGCCGTCCAACGTACTCTTTGGGTTCTAACTGTATCAAGGACTTTTGGTCCAGGGACTATCCAGAGCTCCCTTACCTCCCTTTCCTCACCTGGCGCTCTGCTACCTGTCCTTCAGATGCCAGCTCTGACAACAGTCCCTCCAATAAGCCTCCGTGAGCCTCCTTAGACGAGATGAAGGATGCTTCCCATGTGCGTACATTGTACAAGCTTTGCCCTGCAGGCCCCATGACCCAGTGTTCAATTCGCCTACTTACACATCTGTCTCCCCACTGCCTATATAATATACCCCATGCCTAAGGCAAAGGCTGACACAAAGCAGGCACTCACTCGACAGAAATTTATTTAGTGAATGAATGGATGCTGGTTCAATGAATAAATGAATGAATAAATGTTGAACACAAAGATGAATGAATGAAGGTTAATCTTTAAGTGCCCACTCTATGATGAAAGCAATGAAACTGGAAGATAAGACAAAGCCGTGGATGTTAGACCAGAGTGCTTTCAACTAGATTTGGAGCACTCTGCTCCTCTGTGGTATAATAGATACACCTGGAATCAAGGAACGGCATGTCTTATTTTTGACACTGTGGTACATAATGAGATACTTTTGCCTCATAACTTTTTGATTCCAGGAGCAAAGCACTGGCTCAGAGCCCTCCTGTAACTACGGCAGCCAACAGGGCTATGGGAAGCTTCTGTTAACCTGAGCAAGGGGAGACATGCAACACAGACATGTTGACTAGGGCGCGGCACACTTCGCTTCCCATCCAGGCCCCCATCACCTCAGCACAGTACCTAAACCACACACACACACAGATGCAAACAGACTAAGACAGGCACATGAGGTAGGAACAGCCTGGTACAAACTCCTCCCCACCACAGCTAAGGGCTGTAGGATTTTGAGCTTGGCCATTGCAGCTGGACAAAACAGGACGCTAGTCCCTGCTCTGCTATAAACGCACCACGGGCTTGTGGGCAAGATACTTCTTTTCTCTTAGTCTGTTTTTGGGCTACATAGAAGGGTGGAGACATAGCCACTTTATTGAACTTTTACAAAGAGTAAAGAACATGCTGTATGTAAGGGACTCAGTAACCATTTGTTGTTGGGTTGTGATTTTACGTTGTGAGGCATTTTTGGAATGGGAGACTGTTATACTTCGCTTTTTTCATAACATACCATGATGAGCAGCATTCTTTTCCTCCAACAGATTCCCTTTGTAACACAGTGGCCAGAGTAATGGTGTGGCCAGAGAAGGAAATCCCCAACATGTTCAGATTGAAGCTGAATTGATGACAAGTTGGACATCCATGGAATCCAAAATGAGTCCTTTCTCTCGTAGAGGGCATGAAATAACTTTTACACTCATAATAATTATTCCTCTATGCCAAATTTTGCCTCTTCCTTTAAAAATTTCAAAATTTCACCAGTTCCAACTTATCCTGTCTTTGTGCTTGATCTTGTTGGTTTGTTCAGCAGTGAAGCATCCACATTAACATAACTCAAATAACCATTTTCTTGAGGGAGAGGGAAAAAAGTAAACAACAAAACATGAGAAAAGTTACGCTTTGAGGGCAAAAAGTCCACCCAGTTTCATAAGAACCACTGGGACGGAGGAGGCAGAATGACCTGGAATCTAAGATTGCAATGATTTGAAAATTATTCCTTTGACAACAGCTCGTGGTTGATTCTCCTAAGGCCATGGTAATAGATTTTAGGATTGTTGTTGTCCTCATTTTTCAGAAGGATAATGAGAGATCGTTTTTGTTTAGCTTTTAAATTCAAAATAAACAATAATTTCAACCATGACGTCATCTTTCAGCAGTGGTCTTTGAGCTGTTGGGGCAATTCAATGAACTAGTCACCAAATGAACTGCCATCCAACTCTGTAGCGGGTCATCATATCTCATCTGCACTGTTTGGACACTAATCAGAATTTAGAATCAAATATGAGCTTTTATACATGGAGATAATGTTATCCACAGGGATGGGATTTCAAGTCTGTAAGCAACCCTGATAGAATACAAAAAGCAAGATCTTAAGAAATTTGACAGATTGAATACATTTCAAAAGAGAGAACATTTTAATAGTCTAAAAATCAGTAAAGGTGTTTTTCAAAATACATATAATTGAGAAAATAAAGGCAATTTGAAGAGAGGTTAGATTAAGAGATAGAGACCCAGGAAATAACAGTCTCAATAGTATCCCCCCAAACATAAATTATTACAACCCATACCTTGCTTTTTATAACAAGGCAATAGTTTCCAAAAGAAAAGAAGCTTTAGTACACACTCTTGGGGAATTTCATTTCAGAGGATGGTGAAAATAATAAAACTGTAACAAAAATAATAATACCAATAATGGTATGTATTGATTCCGTACAATATTGTAAGCACTAAGCCAAGCAACACGGTGGTTATTTTACATATACATTCCTGAATCTTTGAAAAAGCCCTGAAGGCAGATATTATTATCCACATTATTCATGCAAGACAACTAGAACTTTAAGAGCTAAAAGGCAAAGAAGAGCAAGAAACACAAATGATGAATAATTTTTATCTTAGGATTTTTTTCTATCAGTCTATGATTTAGCTTTTGAATGCCTAATTTTCTATTTTCTTCATTCTTTTGTAGAGAGTAAGCTCTTTGAAAGCAGAGAATTAAATATGAAGTCATTCTCTCCACCAACATCTATGAAATCTTTGTTTGGGGTACAACAATGAATAAAACAGAAATCTCACTCTCTAAAAAAATTGAAACTACTGAGAATATATGACTCTTTTTAGAGAGAATGTTAGACAAGTGATCAAAATTTAGCCATTATGACCTCTATTTTTTCTATGATATAGGACTGAGTCATATATTTGTTATGTGTTATGAGTTCTAGATAAATACTAAACGAATTCCTTCCTCTGAATTAAAATATGGAGTAATCTATTCCTCTCTATATACTACCTTCACAGAGATTTCCTGGGAATTTTTTTCCAACTCATAATAGTCTTCTTCACTACATCTATTCTCTATCTCATCTATGCCGTGGCCTCTTGCTCTGACCATACTGATTCTACTTGTGTATTTCTTACACACTTTGAAGTCTGTTGGGGGTTGGCCTATTATATGGGTTTGGGGGTGTAAGTTCTGCATTGATTCTGTCTGCTGACTCTCTTGGAGCCATTCATCATCTCATTGGTGTGTATTTTGTGACTCTAAGCTCATCTTCAGTAAGAGTTATTCCCACAAGAGCCCACAATCCAAGAACTATGGAGGCATTGCTACAGAGCAGAAAACTTAGAGGGCCCTCTCAGATTTTAAGATTTGGGGTTTATGTGTCAATTGTCAATTTCTTGGCTTGGGGTTCCTCCCTTGCAAGGATGGTACATGTTTGGGTCCTCCATGGGACCCCACAGAGGCTCGGTGTTCCAGTTTCTCCTTCATGAGTTTGTTTCCACCTACAGCCAGCTTCCTTCCCTCTTCCTAGAGGCGTGATATGCAGTCTTTCAACTTGGATTCCCACTGAAGATTCCAAACCTAACTCTTCTTTCTAATATCTGTCCCCTGATACTCTCTCTCTCTTGCTTTCAGGGCAGTTCTGTATTTTTTAATGCCATTATATGAGTGTGAGCGATTTCTCCCATCAATTCAGTCCACTGTTTTGCTGGAAATCTTTCATGAAAACTGTTTTCTTTATGTTTTCATATTATTTCCTCAATAACTAGGAATACTACCCAAAATGAACAGAGAGAACTAGTTTGAATGCTATCCTAACATTTTCATGTTGATAAATATTAATATTTTAAATCTTCAGGGAAGAGGTATGTAATTTTAAGTCCCTACTTTCTATTTTACATTTGCCTTTTTAAAATAAAATTAAACTACTAAGGTAAATCTCATGTAACCATTAATTATATCCAAAAAAGAGAACACAAAAACCCAAGTGAACACAAAGTTAATGTACTTGCTCCCTGGTTTGGGGATCCAGCCCACACACATCCTAATCTCTTTACTAAGCCCCCGAGCTAGATAAATACCAAATGTCAGGCTATTTCAGTGGTTAGGAGCTGAAGTTAAAGCAGAAACTCTTTTGTCTCCAATTCAAATCTTAATTTTTAGGTGCAAAACCATCTGTAAATGCTTAGAGGAGAAATGATGAGCTGCCAGAAACCATTTGGCACCTCACCTGGCCCCTAAGAAGGGCTCAGCAGGATTTCCCAGGGACTGCCTGGTCATCTGGGCTTGATATTTGTGGATGCGTCTCCTTTCTTTGTTTTGTGTTTTTATTTCTTTTAATATGATTAGAAAACCCACTAATTAAAGATTTCAGGACTCCATAGTACATTTCATTAGAGTAGAATTTTTCATGAGATCTTATAATCTAGGTTCTTCGGACAGTGCTTTGTTGGTGTGGTTATGCAGCCAGAGGTGTTTGGTCTCAGACTATAAAAGGCATAAGTCTTTGTAATCTACGCATGAACAAATATAGCACACAGGAAATCATTGAAAGTGCTGATCTAATCTTTTCTGTTTTACTCCATCTGAAGATAGTTGCTGTTCCCTCCGTGCATACTGGTCCGTTAATGTTCTACAGATGAAACAAACAGAACAGTGAGGCAGATGTGGTCGTGTGCTGGTTCTGCACTTAAAAAGTCACAGCTACTCCCCCACCTACCACAATAGAAGAGGCAGGTCACAATTACATGGTAGCGCAGGAATAGGTTAAAAGCAAATTTCTGGGATGAGAGAAGTTCTAGAAGGTCACGTGGTTGGATTGGCTGAAATGTAGCTCCAGCACTAGCAAATATTTTTGCTTGGCTTGAAGTCATAATAAGAGCTGTTGCTGCATAATAGAATTACACATCCTTTGGGAGATATCTTTCTCTCACTTGGAGTGTGAAATTCTTGGCAATATCAACTGAAGCTTCACATAGGTATGGAGGTAGAAGAACCCAAAGCATTTGAGAATTACAAGACATACCGCAGACAGCATATCATCCAACTATACTTCCCAGTCCTGTCTCCCTGCCAAGCAACAGCTACATGGTTCTGGCCAAGAGATACAGACCTCCAAAGGGTCGGTCACTCAGTTTCAACAAAAACAATTTTTAATTCATGCAATGGGATGGCTGAGTGAAAAAACAAACTAAAATAAAAAGGCATCTCAAGTGGCCAGAAAAACTCAGGTATATGGAAGTAGGCAGGGCATGAAGCAGGATATAGCTGGGAGAAACACAGCATTGAACTGGTTGCTTAAAATAAGAAAGGTGCTAAAAAAACTGGGGTGCTCAGGTTTGGCTCAGGAAGAAGCG
Organism: Ceratotherium simum simum; assembly: GCF_057802395.1. Classification (NCBI taxonomy): domain Eukaryota; kingdom Metazoa; phylum Chordata; class Mammalia; order Perissodactyla; family Rhinocerotidae; genus Ceratotherium; species Ceratotherium simum. The sequence goes on from NC_141917.1 coordinate 7,935,354, forward strand.
GAAGTCTTAAATAGGAACAGTAATGATAAACACATGAAAAGTTCACTATAATCTTCCCACTTTTTCTTTCACTGTTATATATGTTAAATTTTCTCATAGCAGGCATCTTTAACAACCAACTATGTAAATTTATTATTTCCATATGTTCTTCCCTTTTTTTCCCCCTAAATTCCAAATATTGCCCTTAAGAGCTTTCAAAAGCTGAATTAAATCAGAGAAGACATTGAACAATTTTGTGCAGACATCTTCAAGACTGAAGAATTTATATCTTATAAATGGTGTGAATAATACATTTGGTCCTTAATACAAACTTATTTTATAGCCTTGCATGTAATTCCTACTACATATCTATACTAGTCAGGCTTCATAGGTCTAGATGAAATTTTCATTGTAGGAGTGTTACTTGTATTCACAAAGAGCATCCTGATAGAATTTTAAAGCTTTCTCAGTGAGAAATGGTTGCTTTTATCATTCCCCTTGAGGTGAAAAAAGCTTAAGAATTTCACACAAACAGCTTATCCTCATCAACTGGTAGTTAATCAGACCAAAGATAGAGTGAGATTAAAATTATAGGAAGGGTGAATTCTTTTATACCAGCTTTCATACTGCATAATTATTATTTCCACAATTTTACGACATGAGTTCTTTGAGAACATACTTAGTCATTCTCAAAGAGAATCAAATTCCTTTGTCATTTCAAGAGACACGAAGAGGTAGCAACAGATCTTTCTATTCTCTCAAACTTTTCATGAATCATCTTTTAAATTTCAAGTCATTCAACAATATTTCTTTTAAAATAGAAAAATACAAAAAGGAAAAATTCTTGCTCTTGTTCATAGTATCTCAGATTTGGTTGGGAATAATCTGCTAGGGGTAAGTTTTCTGTTTCTTGTCAAGTGTCTAGAAAGTATCTAGAAAGAAATACAAGATAGAGTATATACACTCTGTTTATCAACCAGGGTTTTAGAATATAAAATATTCCACAAAGCATATACAGGGACACACATTTGTGAATATTCGTGGGATAAATACACAGAACAAATTACACAGCTCTGGAGACAAGGCCAGCTGCCCACCCACTCTTCCTTACTAACAGAACCCAATTTTGTTAAACAGCAAGGGCTGGGACAACAGTGAGGAAATTGAAGTCTTTGCCTAGAGTGCAAAATTTAAGAGGGTGCCAAAAAACTCAGCAATCAAGATAATACTTTAATGCATGATTTTTTTTAAAGGTCAAAATTAATGCAAAAAGTCCATGATGAAGCAACTATCAATATTTTAAAGACACTAAAGCTTCAGTAGGGCTCGGCAGGAGACTGTACTGATCCTGTCTTTGTTTAAAATCTAGATAGTTTGTTCATCATGGATTTTTTTGATATTAATATAGATTTTTTTAAATATTGCATTCATATATCATTCATCTTGATTACTGAGTTTTTTTGTGCCTCTTAGATACTGAACACAAGGTGAGTTCCTCACCTCAACCTATTCCTATGAACTCAGGGGTTAAATCACGATTTTTCCCATTGTCATTTGCCAGACACTTCCTTCCCCCTTACACCCAGAGGCAACCACGTGACATAGTTCTGGCCACTTGCAGGTAAACAATTCTGCACAATTTTGCTTTTGTTGTTGATTTCTGATATAAAACAGATGAGTAAAGAAGTTGGTTATCCTCCATCCTCCCACCACCACCTGCCTTTGAATGCTGCCAGCAGCCATCCAGACATGAAATAAAAACAAAAAGCAAAAGCCAACTCCAGGAGGCTGACGGAGTAAAAGACAGATCTTGGTCCTTGCTGACACTGTCGAGCTCCTGAACCAGCCCTGAGTGCCTAATCCTTTCCTTCTAGTTAGGGAACAATAAATATCCTTATGATTTAAACCACTATTAAGTTGGTTATCTGTTACTTGCAGCCAAGATATTGCTAATTGGTGTTGTAAGCTAAATAGCTAGTGAGGTTTGAGAGTAAGAGTTTCTAAACTTCACTGCATTGATGACTTAAAAAATATATTAATATTTCATCTCTGAGTTATTTGCTTCTAGGTAGCAAGAAAAAGTCCTAAGTCTAAAGTAGAATATGATTCTAGTCTCTTTATATGTTAATTAATTGCAGAAATGTATGAAAATGAAAGGTCAAACCATTCTTCCTATAAAATATTTTCCAGCTAAACATTTGTGATAAAAATGTTGTCAATGTCAACAGGGTCAATAGAAAAATCAATTTCTATTTTGTCCTTATAATATAGAATTTTATTGTGTTATTGTTTGAGGATTAAAAGAGGAGAGAATTTTCTTAAAGAGATAAAGAATGTCTCAAACATCCCTCAGGCTACCTTATTTTCCTAATTTAAAGAACGACAGAATCATCAATGTGGTAAAACCTCTGATATAATAGTCCAATATACTCATTTTTCACTTAAAGAAACTGAGACCAAAAAGAAAGACAGTAAGAGATTTCCTCTACATTAGAGAAGTAGTTAATAGTAGAATTATAACAATTACACAGTTTTCCTTTTCCTAGCCTGGTTTTCTTAAAACACGAACCATGGTGCTTTCAAAAAGCTGACTCAGATAAGATGCCACAACACAAGAGCCTTTGCGTAGACACAAAGGAACAACAGCCTATGCCCGTATTTGTTATACTCTGCTAGAAGTCCATCCCTGAGCTGTCCAATATAGCAGTCACTACCAACAGATGACTATTTATATTTTAAATTTAATGAATTAAAATTAAATAAAATTTAAAATCCACTACCTCAGTTGCACTAGCAACATTTCGGTGCTTAACAGCTACACATGGCTAATGGCTACCATGTGTGCCAGCACAGAATATGGGCATTTTCACCCTCACAGAAAGTTCTACTGGACGATGCTGTTTTATACTAACGGTCCCTCTCATTGCCCCATTTGTTTTTTTGTGTGTGTGAGGAAGACCGGCTCTGAGCTAACATCCATTGCCAATCCTCCTCCTTTTTTTTTTCCCCAAAGCCCCAGTAGATAGTTGTATGTCATAGCTGCACATCCTTCTAGTTGCTGTACGTGGGACGTGGTCTCAGCATGGCCGGAGAATCGGCACGTCGGTGCGCACCCGGGATCCGAACCCGAGCCACCAGCAGCGGAGCGCGAGAACTCAACCGCCAAGCCATGGGGACGGCCCCATTGACCCATTTCTAATTGTAGGAGTGGGAAGAAGGAAAGGACCACCTATAGAAAACCAGCCCTGAAAAGAAAAGAGTTGGATGCATTACAACCAATGGCTAAATGTATGCCTCTTTCATTTCCTCTCTATGGTTTTAATAGCTGCCTATTCCAAGAAGTATTATTATCTCTTAAAGTAAAAAGTACGAATCAGCACGTCTCAGATGCGATGACATTTTCTCAAAGCACATATGAGTCAGAAATATTTTCCTCCAAAGATTACCCTTAGGCAGGGGCAGTGTTTGAAGAAGAAGCTTTCTATATAAATTACCTCTCCTATATCAAGTTAACCTGAACTATAGGGTTCTTAGCTCTTAAAATAACTTTGGGGGGAGCAACTTTACTGATTAAACAGTTTATGTGGTGGTTTTTCATTAAAAACTTGCATACCTTGGGTTTTAAGTAGCTCTGCTGATACACATATACACATGCACACACATTTCATTACATGTTGCATAACATTACTCATAATTATTTTTCTCATTGTAAAGGTCTCACATAATGCTTGGTCTTAGTGCCAAGGCAACGTGGCACTGTGTTTTGACAAACTCAGGCAATTTCTTAAGCAACTGGATTACTGGATCCTATATTCTTGACAAGTCCATGTTTCTCCACTAGAGTTGAAACTTATATAATTTTAAAAATTAGCTTCACTGAGGTATAATTTAGTCATAATAATATTTACCAATTTAAATTCACTGACCTTTAACAAATGTATAAATCTCGGCCCCACCACCTCAATCATAATATAAAATATTTGCATCAACTCACACATTCTCTTACGAACCTTGGCAGTGAATTCCTTCCTTGCCCTGTACCCAGGCAACCATTAATGGATATTCTGTGACTTTAGCTTTGTCTTCTATACACTTTCATAAAATGGGATAATACAGAATATGTAGTCATTTGTATCTGGAATCTTTCACGTAGCATAACACTTTTGAGATTTATCCATTTTGTTGTCTACATATGTAGTTTGTTTCATTTTATTGCCCAGTGGTATTGTATTTTATATAATTAATTTGTTCACTTCCATCGGTGGACTTTTGAGTGGCTTCCAGTTTGGGGCTAGTAAGAATGAAGCTGCTGTGAACCTTTGGGTACAAATCTTTCTGTAGACATTATTCAACATTTAATTACCCTTGGGCAAATACCTGTGATTGGGTTTGCTGGGATTTATGGTGAGTGTATGTTTAACTTTTGAACAAACTGTATGTTTTCCAAAGTGGTTGCACCATCTCGCATTATCAACAGCAAACCATAAGAGGTCCAGGTCCAGCACATCCTTGCCTAGTATATCAGTCTTTTTAATTTTAGTCACTGCTGGATGTGTAAAAGTTTCACACCATAGTTGTCATTAGTATTTTGCAAATTGTCTAGATCTCTAGTTCATGTTCTTAAATTTCGACTATTTATTTCCTTATTAAGTTGTAAGAGTTTCCTTATATATGCTGGACACAAGAACTTTAGTAGGTATATGTTTTGTAAATATCTTCACATACCATCTGGCTTGCTTTTCCATTTTTTTCAATGGTGTTTTTGAAGGGTAAATATTTTTAATTTTGATATGGTCCAATTTATCAAATTTTCTTTTAGGTGCTGTTTGTATCTTAACAAATCTTTGCCTAATCCATGGTCTCAGAAATTATTTTTCATAGATTTTCTTTTAGAGGTTCTAGGCTTTTAGCTCTTAACTTTAGGTCTATGATCCATTTCAGTTAATTTTTGCATATTGATGTCCAATTTTTCCAGTACCATTTGTTAAAAGGACTATCATTTCCTCATTGAATTACCATGGCCACTTTGTTGAAAATTAATTGACAATATATCTGTGGATCTATTTCTGGTCTCTGCTTTCTGTTACATTGGTTCATATATTTATTCCTGTGCAAATACCACATTGTCTTGAGTTCAGATACTGTAAGTCTTCCAATTTTGCTCTTCTTTCTCAAAACTGTTTCAGCTTTTCTAAATCCCTTGCATTTCCTTGTAAATTTTAAAATCGGCTTTTCAATTTACACAATAAAAGCATAAGATTTTGATTGGATCTGCATTAATGTATAGATTGCAATAGCCAGCTCTGGCGGTCTGGTGGTTAGATTCAGGGCTCTCACCACCATGGCCAGTGTTCATTTCCTGGTCAGGGAACCACACCACCCATTTGTCTGTTGGTTGTCATACTGTGGCAGCCGCGTGTTGCTGTGATGCTGAAAGCTATGCCACTGGTATTTCAAATACCAGCAGGGTGACCCATGGTGGACAGGTTTTAGCAGAACTTCTAGACAAAGACAGACTAGGAAGAAGGACTTGGTCACCCACTTTTGAAAAAATTGGCCATGAAAACCCTGTGAATAGCAGTGGAGCATTGTCTGATACAGTGCGGGAAGGTGAGAGGATGGCACAAAAAGACCGAGCAGGGTTCCGCTGTGCTGTACACAGGGTCACTAGGAGTTGGAATCAACTTGAAGGCTCTAGCAACAAATAGATTGCAATGTATGTGGCATAGCTGAACCGATATCTTAAAAACATTAAATTTCTGATTTACCAATATTTATCTTTATTTGTACAGGTCTTTTTAAGATTCTCAGTAATAGTTTGTAGTTTTCACCATTCACCTCCTGCACATAGTTTGTTAAATGTATCCTTATTTCATATTTATGATGCTACTATAAATTATATAATTTAATTTCATTTTCTAATTATTTGTTGATAGTATATCACAACGCAATTGAATCTTGTATATTCACTATGTATCTTGAAATCGTGAGAAGCTCACTTAGTAATTCTAATAGTTCTTTTTTAAAATTTTAATTAGGATGTTCCATATAGATAATCTTGTTTGTAAAAAGAAGAAAGAGAATAAGAAGAAAAAGGGAGCTTTAATTTTTCCTTTCTAATCTGTATGTCATTTGTTTACTACATTACTTTTATTATATTATTTATTTATATATTATTACCTTTCACAGTGGCTAGTACTATGATAACTAAAAGCACTAAAAGTGGTAAGAGTAAACATCCTTGTGGGGAAAGCATTCAGCCATTCACCGTTAAGCATTATGTTAGATTTAGATTTTTTAAGATGCCTTTTGTCATGTTGCAGCAATATCTTTTACTCCTAGTTTTGATCATGAACATGTTGAATTTTATCAAATGATTTATCTATATCTATTGAGATAAAATTTTGAAAAAATTGTAGTCAGTTAATACGTTGATTTACATTGATTGATTTTCAAGTGTTAAACCTTGGAAATCCCATGCAATCTTGAATTATGGGATAAAACTCACTTGGACACATCCTTTTTACAAATTGCTAGATTCAACTGCTGAAATGTTATTAAGGATTTTTGTGCCTACATTTGTGAGAGATATTGGTCAGTAGTTTTATATTTTGGAATGTTCTGTCTGGTTTTGGTAAAAGGGCAATGATGACTTCTTAAATAAGTTGAGAAATATACCATTCTTTTCTACTCTGGAAGAGTTCCATCCTCTTCTGCTCTGGAAGAGTAGAATTGGTATCATTTTTTTTTCCTTAAGTATTTGTCAAAATTCACTACTGAAGCCATCTGGGCTTGAAGTTTTCTTTGTTAAAAGATTTTTAATTACAAATTTAATTTCTTTAATGGATATAGAATTACTCAGGTTATCTGTCTCTTCTAAGTGAGCTTGGACAGACTGTATCTTCAAAGAATTTGTCCATTTTATCTAAGTTGTCAAATTTATTGACAGAAAGTTGTTCATTGTTTTCTGTTATTATCCTTTATTTCTGTAGGTTCTGTAGTGATGTCTCCTCATTCTTTCCTAATATTGATAAATACATCTTTTCTCTTGCTCTTAACCAATCTGGTTAGAGGTTTATTGATATTATTGGTCTTGCTAAAGAACTAGGTTTCAGTTTCACTGATCTTCATTACAGTTTTTTTCACTTAACTGATTTATGCTCTTATTTTTTATTTTTTTCTTCCTTCTGTTTATTGTCGGTTTAATTTGCTTTTTTTAAATACTTTATGAAGGGAGACCCCAAAATAATTGAAAATAGATCTTTCTCCATCCCTAATATAAGCAATAATGCTATAAATTTCCCCCAAGCTCTGCATTAGCTACATACCATAAATTTGGATAAAGTTCTGCTTTTATTGCCATTGAGATGAAAATATTTTAGAATTTCCCTTTTGATTTGTGCTTTGACATCTGGAGTCATTGAGAATTATATTGCTTAAGTCCAACATAATTTTCCATATATCATTCTGTTATTGATTTTTAGTTTGATTCTGGTGTGCTTGTTGATCACACAGGCATGATTTCAATCTTTTTAAATGTACTGAGAATTGATTTACTGTTGGTCTATGTTTGGATTCCCATCACTGTGCTATGTCCTAAAAACTACTTCCAGTGAGCTGAGGTAATCATAGGACTCATCTTGTTTATTGCCATCCTCTAAGTAATTCCATCCTCTAAGTCCTCTACTCTGACCTCTGCCTGTTGTCCATTGTCTGAAAACTGTAGTTTCTAATTTTTGTCTTGTTATCTTGTTTAAATCAAGGAGGTAAATCAAATCCCTTTTTTTCCCATCATGGCTGGACATTAAAGTCCCCTATATCATTTTTCAACTTAAAATTAAAAATCACCTCTTTACCAAATCTTGGTCAAACAAGAGACGTATATGACAGAAGCTCTCTGACAATCTGTACACAATTTCCAAAATTAGTATTAGATTTATGGTTAAAAACTCTATCATGAAAGAAGAATTCACACATTCACATATTTTGCTTTGGTTTGCATTTATACTCCTAAAAGTAAGTATTTTGGGTTTTGGAATTATACCTTGATCCATGGACTTATCATCTAAGATTTTGTTTCCCCACCATGAAATGGAGGATTTATGATTTCCATGCTGGAGCTTTATTTTTGTAGATATACTTTTTTTTTTAAGTAGGGCTGACCCTTTGGAATTAAGAAATAAAAGCATTCAAATGAATTCTTAATTTGAATGAATAGTGCTTTATAATATTCTAGTCCATTTTTTTTTAGTTCAGAAAATGTTTAAATCTGGTTTGAACCATTCATACAATGATTTAAAATTTTCTCTTTAACTCCTAAATGAGAAATTCTCCACATACCTTTGCATTATACAGTGTTAACATTAAAACTCAGACAGAAATCACGAAGACTAAATATTCAGATTTCTTGCTCACTTTATCTCTGCTAGTTCTTCAAATTACTGTGTTTCATAGAGTTTTCAAAAATTGCTAATTGTTAGGAGTGTTATATGATTACATTTAAGCTCAAAGCCACCTATTTTTAATGTTGGATATAATGACACCTGGCATCGTAGGTCTTTGTATTTTCACATACACACACACTCTCTTTTCCCCTACTCAACAATCCAACAGAGGTAGCATTATCACCCCCATTTTTTTAAGTGTTAATGGAGGCAGAGAATTAACAAGCAACTTGTCCAAGTTCACACAATTACTAAGTCACAGGACACAAACTCAACATCTGGTCTCCTGACCATATTGCTCTTTCCGGTCCTCAACAGCTGGCTGATAATGACTTCAAGGGGACCAGACCAACTTCTCAGATTTCTCCTTTTATATACAGTAACCTCATATAATACAGTTTCTTTTAATAAAACCGTACTATAGATCACTAGATAGTCATCTGCCAATGAACTGATAGTCATCTGCCAGATGGTTCCATTGCTTAGGTGGACCCCACTCTCAGCTTAGAGACTCTGGGGCTCTTCAGCACCTTAGTGTTCCTCTCCTGCTAATAAATTAATATTAGCCTCCTGCTTTCTGGTGTTCAGAGCCAACTCTCTAGTGTTTAGCCTACAGGCCACTGTGAAAGGAACATTTCCTTCATTTGGCTTCCAGAACATCTGATTGTCCCTTCTCCATCTTATTTGCTGTCTCATCTCTCCGAATGTACTCAATTGCTCCAGGGCTCACTCATTGGATCTCTTCTCTTTTTCATCTATACTCTCCCCTAGAGCTCATCCAGCTTATGGCTTTAGATGATATTGATATGCTAATAACTCCCAAATCCAGACTTGTATATGCAACTGACTACTTGACTTTTCCACTTGGATGCCAAGGAAACATCTCACATTTAACATGTCCAAAATTGAGCTCTGACACCCCTCCTGAATATGACTCCCCTACAGTCTTCCTCATCTCAGTACATAGCACCTCCATTCTTCCAATTTCTCAAATCAAAAGGCTTAGAGTCATTCTTGCCTTTCTCTTTCTCTCACAGCACATATATAATATGAAAGGACATGCTCTGGACTTGACTTCCAAAATAAGCTATATCCAGAATATGACCACTGCTCCCTGTGTCCTAACACCCTCATCCAAGCCACTACCATCTCCAGCCTAGACTACCTATCAGCCCCCAAACTGGTCTCCCTGTCCCACATCCCACCCACCCACAATTCAGTCCATCCTCAGCACAGCAGCCAGGGTGATCCTTTTGAGTCATGCTATATCACACCATTCCTCTACTCAACATCTTCCAGTGGCTTCCCAGCTCACTCAAAATAAAAGCCAAAATTCTTAAAGGCCCTCCAGGACCTGGATCCTATCATCCTTCTGATCTCATCTCTATTATTCTCCCCTGAGGTTCACTCCATTCTGGTCTTCCTGGCCTCCCTGCTGCTACTCAAACCTGCTAAGTATGCTCCTTCCTAAGGGCCTTTGCCCTTGCTCTTCCCTCTGCCTGGAACAGTCTTTCCTTAGTTATCTACATAGCTTGCCCCCTTACCTCCTTTAAGTCTTAACTCTCTGGGTCATTCTGTATGAGTTACAATCTAATCAGGAGACAGAGACTATCCTAGGCAGCGCAAATAGAGAAAATCTGACATAGGGAATTGGTTGTAAAGGTAACCGTAAGAGCTGCAAAGCAACAGAAGGAAGGTTGGGGCTTAGGAGAGTCAAAAGGAAGAACACATGAGATACAGAAAGGAGCAGCTGCTAACAGGCTGGGCTGGAGCCCATAAGCCTGTGCCTGCACTGTGCTCTTCTCCAGCAGCTGTGACTCACGTGGGAATTGCCAAAAAGCACCGCCTGCTCCCGGGCTGGGGAGTGAGAATCACCTCACTCCTCAGCCTCGCTGTTGGGGGCACGACCGTGGTCTCTATTCCTCCAGCCTCCTCAGCAACTGCTGGTTCCTCCAATTCACATGTCCTAATAGGAACCCAGCTGGTACAGGAGCCTGAGAAATTGTTCTGACTCCCTGACCAGTAGCACAGAGCAGAATGAAAAGGGGCAAGTTTGGGGCTGAAAGGCCACAGGTACGTGTGGGGCGCACCTGGTGACCTGAAGAAAATCGCAGGACCCCTCCCCCACTTAACCCATCCCCTGCTTTATATTTTCCCTCAGCCCTTATCACTATGTGACCCACTCTCTATCATATTATTTTATTATTGTCTGTCTCCCCTAATGGACTGTAAACTCAGTGTGGGCCTAGATTTCTACCTGTTTTGCTTATCGGGGTAAGCCCAGTGATGGAAACCACTTCTGGCACATAATACGCACTCCCTATTGATTGAATTATTAATGAACTAGATGTCTGCTTTTATCTTCCAACAAGCAGAAGCTAAGACACTCTGTGTGCTGAAGCCGAGGAATCGAGTGGCACAAAAATCAAAACTACAAATGAGAATGACAATCATGAATCAGCTTCTGAGAGCTCCCGGGAGCACTCTGGCAGCCGTTCCCGGCTCAGGGTCTCGCCTCATTGATTTCATTTAATAGGGTTTGTAGTCTATCTCATGCACGGCCCAAAGGTGCTTTCAAGGTGGGAATGGTCAAATAGCGCTACCACAACTTTGTCAGATCAGGGACTGGAGGAATCTATTCATTTTGGTGGGTTAGCACACAAAGTCACCATGCTCTCGATTATTAATAAGAATGCTTCCTGCCTCCTGCAATGCATGTGACTGCGCTCTTTACAAAATCTTATTCCCAGTTTTAATGTCATCACAATGAACTACTCCACTTGTAAAGTATTCTGTTTGTAGTCTTAAAATAATAAAAACTATTTCCCCACTAAGACAAATCAATCAAAAAAAAAGTGAAATTTTGTCTCAAGAATCACATGAGGGAATTGGGAAAGCAAAAGAGAAGTTGAAGAAGAACTCCTCTCGAAGCCAGAGTCCACCTCTGGCCCTTCTTCACTCAATACCACAAAAGCTTCAGGAAAATAAAAAGTTAAGGTGCTGATTAAATTAGTAGACAAACTAAGATTTAAAAATCTCAGTGAAGTCTTTTTTTTGTCATATTGGTAACAGAAAAATTTGAGCACTGCTGTGTGCTGGAGTTGGCATCATGCTCTGTCTCTCAGATGTAACCACACTTGCTTACCTTGCCTTGATATTAGAAGAAAGCAAGAGGTCATAAATCCAAGAAAAATACTGCCTAATTAAAGCTTTATTCACCCTACATTTAATCGCCAACTCTTCACACATAAAATAAGGATGATAAGATTTTTATCTACCTTCACTGTGAGAAATGGATGAATTGCCCATTTAATGCTTAGAAAGACTATTATATGCTTAAAGATAAATAAAATGCAATAACATACCATTTGAGGCCAAATGAAATGAATGTTTTAAATCAGCATCCTGACAATAACTTTACAAAATCTTATTCCCAGTTTTAATGCAATTACATGGAACTACTGCACTTATAAAGTATTCCATTTGCAGTGTTAAAATAATAAAAACTATTTCCACACTGAGACAAATTAATCAAAAAAATGAAATTTTGTCTTAAGATAAAATATTGATATTCAATCTTAAAAATTATTTTATTAGGGGCCCTATAATACAAAAGTAATACAAAAGTTACCGATAATTCTGAAAACTCAATAAATCATTTTCCTCAGAACTTAATCATTGTTTATAAAAAACCATACAACAGCAACCCTTGTAGCGCCCGTCAGTCCAAGCTCAACAAAAACATAAAACTACAATGTAGGTATTGGAACCAATTCTCTCAATGAATAATGCATAGTGGTTTTACACTGCATTTTCTGCTGACATCTCTAAGCACTCATGAATTATCACTATATACCTACATTGTAGAGTTGAAAAATTGTATTTTTTAATATTCCATTTTTTCAGACAGAAAACTAGCAACAGACTTTAAAATCAAAAATGTTATTCCCAAATGCAGTTTTTAATGTAAAAAAACAAGCAGTGTGCTTGTACCTTAGATGCTTCACTTGCAAACAGGTTCGAATTTTCGCCCCTGTGATTTTGATACTACATTATCTGAAACATTCAGTCATATGCATGATAACAAAAGTCAAATTATTGATAGAACAAAGAACTTTCTAAGGATTCATAACGACACTTTTCCTCCCCAAGTAAACTCACAAGAGGATAATTTATATCCTATTGTGAAACCAAAGAGAATCATACTTGGTTTATGTAAATTTTAGTTTTTACAAAGAAAAACATTGAGTTCAGCACAGTTTTCAACAGTTTGCAGTATCTTGCTATACTTTAAGTGATTTGTATGAAAATATTAACACTAAATATTACAATGAAGTTCACGCAATCTATTTCTAAACAAAATAAATTTGCCTAATTCTTCTTTGGAGAAAGTAGGCTATTGTCATGCAATGACACACACTTATGATTTATAATGGTCAAATGACAGATCTGAGACTAGATAAACAGGGAGAAATACTAGAAGCAATTTTAATCAAGGTTTATGTACTCAAAGACTCTAAAATCTTACAAGGACTCTAGAAATCATCTACTGCAGCCCCTCCCGTGGTAATGAGGGTCCTAGATCCTAGGGAAGAGGAGAAATCCAGCCAGGGCCATGACACCACATGACTGTCTTAGGCGTTAGACACCTGACAGCCAAAATGGAGAGAAAATGGTGCACCATGGGACATGTATGGAGCCCTGGGACACGTATGAAACTGTGGAATGGGCATGGAGCTATGGCACAGCAATGACTCTCTTGGCTCCTTTCTGGTGCCCCCATCCGTGTCTTCTAAAAGATTATAGTTCACTGTGCCTTGGAGAGTAACTGAGGCTGCCCAGGTTATGCCTTCTCCAGCCCCAAGAGGAGCAGGTGGTGGGCCAAAAATGCCAGTGGTCCCAGGGACCATGAGGAAGTCAAGGGAAGAGTGGTAAGAGGCAGAACAATGGGCAGGATTGGCAGCTAACAGGACAATAGGAAATGTGTGCATGGCCACCTTACAGACTGATAGAAAGACAGCCTCTCAGAGGTGAGGAGAGGCCGGGGCTCCCATAAGTTAATGTGAAGAAGAGCCAATGGAGAGTTACAAAACATGCTGTATATTTTTATTCTCAACATTGAACAAATCAATGCTTTTAACACACACATGAATACAATGGAATATAATTATTTGATTCAAAAGAAAAATATAGGATCAATGAAAAACAATCATTCATACGGCGGTATGGGAATAGAACCCAAGCTTAAAATCCTATGTTGGACCCTTTCAGTCATGGTTCTTTTAATCACCTAAGACCATGTGGAGATAAAGGGAGCTGTTTAAACTCAAGGGCCAGATGCCCCTCCCCAGTCCAGTTCCAGTGATGGCCCAAGCTGAGATACCCATTTCAATTCCCTCAGATGCCCTTCCCAAGAGCTGGGGCCAAATGTTGCTAATCCTCTATTAAGCATCCATACAGCTCTTCCCTAAGTCCCAAAACAATTCTCAAACCAATTAATGAACCCATAAGTAGAAAGACACTCCACGGGAACAACAAGGAGTCAGAGATAAAGATCTCAGAGACTTGAGAGTGAAATTAATAGCGCCCCACCTGATTTTGCAGAGAGGAGTAATCTTAGGCATTAATACTAAGTGCTGCCAGCTAAGACACTGAAGCAAGACCTCCAAATTACTCATGATTTTAAGCCTACAAGGCAAAGAAAGCCTGAGTATGGCATGACTCACCCCGCTGATGGTCTTCCTCTCTGCATAATGTGAAATTGCTCCCCATAAACCAATTCCTATAATTGGAGCACACTCTCTAAATAGCAAGCATACTGGGTAAACTTTAATCAATAAACAAACAAAAGCAGAATATGGCACTATTGCCTTAAGTGGACATTAAACATTTAAAACTCGTTTCAGAGATGGTTATGAGACTCAGTAAGCATGCTGAGAAACATGCTGTCTTGAAGGGTCACTAGTTTTCTCCCTCTTTATTGGAATAGACATTTAAGCAAATGACAAGGACATAAGCATGAACGGCGTGTCTGTAATGGGTCAGAGTGTTTTAGCAGCCACTGCACAATCAGGGATAAATATTCCAGAACATGCAGTCAAGGGAGTAACCTTGCAAACACAGCAAGCTGCTAAAGCGTGTTGAGCAATGAACTCTGCCAGACAGGAGGAGCCCGCAGTGGCAAATATTTTACTGAGGCTGGGAAAAAAGATCCTGCCAGCATCTTCTGCCTAACCAGGTAAATCAATCAAGGCTTCAATAAAACGTGCTTATTTGTATTCAAACATTACTGTAGCATCTGGTCTACTTCATCTGTAGCCTCTTGTGCAGAATGTCTCCCACGTATAATACTAAATCATGAAATTTTAAATGTACATGGAAATCAAGATTTTAAAAGTCAAGATTATCCAGTCCTTCCTTTATTTCTCCCTTATCAGTCTTTAATCCTGCTTTCTCAAACTTTCTTGTAGAGTTGTGTCTTACACAAAGAAGTGCTCATGTGGCACAGCAGTGGCCACCTGCTCAGCTGTAACATGAGCCATTTTAGGGACTGACTGGGCTCCTCACATCCACAGGGAATCTTTTGTGTATGTTTTTGATCAACAGTCTTAGCCCTTCTTCAGAGAAGCACTTCCTTCCTAAAGCCCCCATACTCTTGGCCTGTGGCCTGCCTACTCCCTCTCAGAGGAGATGGAGGTCCTCAGGAACTCCCTCCCCTTCCACCCAGCCCACCCGCTAACTTTCCTGCATCCTGGGTGCCCTGGCCTCCCTCCCTCCAGGCTCACAGGAGGTGGCATCCGCTTCCTGGATGCTAATCCTCCACCTGTGCCCAGTATCCTAGCCCCCTACCCCCTACAGCCCCAAAGACCTTGCCTAATCAATTATCTCTCCCTCTCTCTTCTCTCTTCAGCCTTTTCCTATACCTGGCTCCTTCCCATCACCATTTAAGGATGATTAAGTAATGCTCTCTTAAAAGCAGTCCCCTGTCCTCAGGTCCCTGCTGGCTGAGACAATAATTCCGTCCTTTTATATCTATTTCTTCATCTCACACTTATCCCTCTACTCATCATCAGCTAGTTTCCTCCTCCCGCACTGCCCTGAACCTGCTCTGATAAATGCCATTTGTTATGCATTGAATTGTGTCCCCCCAAAAGACCTGTTGAAGTCCTAACCTCAGGCACCTATGAGTGGGACCTTATTTGGAAACAGAGTCTTCGTAGATGTAATTAGTTAAAATGAGGTCATGCTGGGTTAGGGTGGGCCCTAAATCCAATATGACTGTTGTCTTTATAAAAAGAGGAGAAGACAAAAAACACAGATGCACAGAGATAAGGGCATATGACAGAGGTTGGAGTGTTGCGTCTATAAGCCAAGGATTGCCAGAAGCTAAGAAGAGGCAAAGAAGGATTCTTCCTAGAGCCTTCAGAGAGGACATGGCCCTGCTGACACCTTGATTTTAGACTTCTAGCTTTTAGAACCATAACAGAAGATATTTCTGTTGTTTTAAGTCACCCAGTTTGTGGTATTTTATTACAGCAGCACGGGGAAACTAATACACCATTGCTTACAGAATTTCAGGGAGGGTGACCATCTGTCTCTGTTTTCCCAGAACAGAAGCCTTTCAGTGTTAAACCCAGGAAAGCCCTGGGCAAACCAAGATGAGTTTCTCACTCTACCTTCTGGCCCACATTTCCCTTGAATTCTTGGCATCATTGGAAACTCTGATGGCCACCTTTCTCTTGAAAAGCCCTCCTTTCTTGGTTCCCATGATGCCTTGCTCTCAACTAGATAATTCCATCTGATGGCAGACAGGAACTCAGCTTTCTCAATCTAAAATCATCACATCCCTCACATCTGCTTCCCTTCTTTATTCCACATGGAATCAAGATCCAAGAAATTGGAGATTGTACTCAGTGCCTCCCCCTCCCTCCTGTCCTACATCCACTAAATTATCAACAATACCTCCTCCAAATTTCTAGAATCCACCCAATTCTTTATATTTCTGCTACCATTCCCCTAGCTTGGTTCCTCATCACTCCTCCCTTTAACCACAGCAACAGCCTCAGAATGGGCTCTCCCTGTCACCATTTTACCATCGTCCAAGCTGAGCCTATCCAGATAGAGGGGAATTTCTGAAGAAGCCTTTTGATGCTATGCATTCTTGAATCCCCACTAACCACTTTAGCCCCACCTCCCTCTACCTCCTCTCTACAACCAGACTAAGATTTCACGACTTCCTGTACATAACACTTGCCAGGACCGGCTACGCTCCCCTACCTCACATCGGGGCTTATGCACTTCTCTTTTCTTCTCCCTGGAACACCTCTCCCTTCATGAGTTTCATACACACCTTCTAACAATCATTTGAGACTCAGCATTGGCATTGTCTCATCGTAGAAACATTCCTTAACCACTCTCCTACAGCCCAGGCTGTCTGGTTCAGATGCCCCTCTCCTGGGCTCCCACAGCATCCAGCAAAGACACCCCTTAGGACCCTTAACAGAATGTAATGCAATGGTCCTTTTGATTTATATTCCTAAAAATATTCAAAACCCTTAACAGGGAGTGTGTTTTTTGCCTGTCTCCTCAATATTTAGGCACTCATTAAATGTTTGTTGAATGTTCACTCCAAATTAAAGCATGCAAATTAAAAATATGCTCAGATGCCATTTATGAACTATGAGATTAGCCCAAATCCCAATGCCTGACAATGCAGTCTGCTACAAAGGCTAGTAAAAAACAAATACTCATATCCAAGACAGTGAGAATGCAAAATGGTACAACCTTCATGAATGGGAATCGAGCAATATCAAGCAAAACCACATATGCATTTACCCTTTGACCTAGCAACCCCAATTCTAGGAATCTCTCCTAATGGTGCCCCTGTAAAAATATTAAAAGATGTTTGCAGGAGGCACTACTCATTGTGACACTATCCATGATCACAAACAACAGAAAATAACCTAAACTCCTCTCAATAGGCAGTTGTTGAATAGACCATGGTTCATCACATAGTAGAGAGCTATGTGGCTATGAAAAGGAGTGATATAAATATACCACTAGAGAGCGGACTCCAGGACGTATCATTATGTCAAAAAATGCTAGAGAGAAAAGTTTGTGTATATGCCATTTTTTATCTAATAAAGGAAGGCATGAATATATATGTATATGTGTGTGCACAGTCTTGTTTATATCAAAAAAGAGGCATAAAGCATAAAATATAAGTAAAAGGCCAGCTAAACGCAGAGAGAGAGAAGAGGGCGAAGAACACAGGGAGTGAAGCTAGGTTCTCTGAACACCCCTTGTTTCATTAATTTGACTTTGAAACACTACACTATAATATAACGTAAATTTTACAAATCTCTAAAAATCAAAAACTAAATTACACAAATGAAATTAACTGGGTTTTGAGTTGGTGGCAGAACCATACAAAAGGAAATTATTGTAAGTGATTTCAAAGCAGTAACTTTCCTTTAATTTCCCAATGAAATTTATACCCTGAGCACTAAAAGAAGAGAAAAAAATCATCTTAAAGGGTTTTCAGTAGTCAAAAATGACTAGAGCTGCATGAAACTGTTATTCTGAAACAATTGAGTGTGTGTTGCAGGGAAAGACAAAGGAATAATTATGTTGGCTGCAGAGACTCAGGACTCTGTGCACAGGAGAAGAAGATAGAAGATGGAAGAGGTTCAGAAAAACCCTAGAGTCCTGGAGACGAATTGGAAGGATCCAGAGGAATTTACGGTGTATTTTTTAAAAATGTTTTCCTTAGTTCTATCCATTAAAAACACCTAATCATGAGCCCAAAAAGACCTAACCGTGAGCCCAAGTCTACGAAAGGGAATGGATAAGAGGAGTCAGGAACATCTTGCTATCCCAGAGAGTAAGCAAGCTATCAAAGGCCACTTGAGTTGTGTCAAAAGAACTCAGGACCACCCTCAAGAGGCTCCGATAGGCTTGAAATGTGATGATTCCACTATCTGCGAGAATAAGCTGCAATTGCTTGAATATATCATATATTAAAATCCATGTCTTAATAATGATTCTAATAATCAAAATTTTAAAAAAAGCAAACATAACATCTTATTTGTCCCCTTTAAATAATGTTAAAGAACCACCTAATTTGTCTTTTAAAAAAACTGGTAAAGGGAAGAAAAAAAAGCATTTATTCTGTCTTTCCTATATGAACTGTACCCTCAGAATACTCGATGAAGGAAATAGTTGAAGAAAAGTTACTTTACATAGAAATGTTCTTGCCATTAAATGAAGATAGAATAATAAAATCAGGAAATCCCAGTTTTGCACCCAAGAATAAATCAGTAGATTTAAGCAGTGATCATTGATTACTGCTAATTTCACACCCAGATGTCTTCTGCCTCCTGATGGAAGCACACAGCACCATCCACAACACAGTAGAAATAAAAAGATTTGAACCTGAATCTAAGCAGCCTCTCGAGATTACTATGAATTGACAGAAATATTCAGGACAGAAGAAGGTTTGAATGACACCAATGGGATGCACTTGGCAAAATCCAGACTGGGAAACTATAGGACAAAGAGCTCAGGTTTCTTTAATAATTAATTTGCAAGGGGAGCAGCAACAACAACAACAACAAACAGTAAAAGGTTAAAAGAGACTCGAGAGATATACCAGCCAATTGCAATGTATGAACTCTAGACCCTGATCCAATCCAACTGTTAACAAAAACATGCATAAGCATTCATGAGACCATCAGGGATCTCACACCCTCACTGATGTCTGATGATTGTATGGAATCGATTTTGTTTGGGTTTTTTGTCTGTTTTGTTTGTTGTGATAATGGTATTGTGAATTCTCTTTCTTTGATAGTCATAAACTGAGATTTTATAGATAAAATTATATGATTTCCTGAATTTGCTTCAAAATATTTTGGTGGATGTGGGGGGAGCATGGGTGGGGATTTAAAGGCAAAAGGGTGGGCCATGAATTAATAAATGTGGGGGTTGGGTGTTCTTTAGACTATTCTGTTTTTTTGTTGTTTTTTTATTTTGGCGGTAGGGGGGATGAGTCTCCCTGAGCTAACATCTGTTGCCAATCATCCTCTTTTTTTTCTTCCCACCCCAAAGCCCCAGTACATAGTCGTATATTCTAGTCATAGGTCCTTCTAGTTTTCTATGTGAGCCGCCGCCACAGCACAGCTACTGACAGACGTGTGGTATGGTTCCTTACCCAGGAACTGAACCTGGGCCGCCAAAGCAGAGCCTGTCGAACTTGAACCACTAGGCCATCAGGGCTGGCTCTCCTTAGACTATTCTTTCTGTCTTTGTATATATTTGAAGTTTTTCATGATATAAAGTTTAAAAAATAACAAAACATAAAACTATTTATTGGATGATTTATTAAAATACAATGTCTGATTAATTATACTTAGCTTAATAATATAACTGTAAATTCCTTGAGGACAGGGGCGAAGACCAATTTATTTTTCATCCTGAATACTTAAAGGGCCAGGGTATAAAGAACCCTATTAAATTTTGATGGATGAAAGAATAAGTGAGTAGATAAACATACTAATTAATTAATCATAGAAACTAATTAATTAATTGTACAGATCCATGAAGATACTTGAGACATTAAACCAATTCTGTCTGCCATATAATGCCAGATAGAGACAAAGGCTTAAGTTTTATGGTAAGAATAAGGCTTTGTTGGGAAATGCTGAAGTGAAGAATTTTTGTTTCACTCTGTTTTGTTGTTATTTCTGTAGTCACATTTTTACCCCCTGGTTCCAATGCCTAGGAGGCTTGCGGCCCCTGTTAAATAAAGGTGGCCTCAACAATGGGATTTTCTACCTGTGATAACTCCTGTCTTGCACTTTTCCTGAGATAGTGATCAGTTTCTGGATATGAAATTCTTGTGATGGAGGATTTTGTATTTTTGCTCCTATTTTAAATAACGTCTAAAACAAGAGTCACAGAATAATAGAATAATAGCCACTGCTATCTTCTATCACTGAATATAGCATGTGCATTTGAATGGTGGCTTTGCAATCAGAGCATGCTTACCCCTTACCTTTATAGGAAATGACCGGGTGCTCTGCTCTCTGGCACTGAGAAGCGTCTATTTCTGGCTGGGCGAGTCTCCACCAGCCCAGGCTTGAGAACAGCCATGCAATGACACAGGGTCCCTTCATGGTGGGCAGGAGGCCTTTGATTCCGGGCACTTGTCTTCTAACCAGAAGCTCGTCTTCCCGTCATGTGGGGAAAGTGCCTAAAACACACAAAAGAGACCAATTAGATAAACATGAGTACAGGTTTTCTGGTGAGTGGTGTTTTGGTAAAGCCCTTGTTGCTACCTTTAAAAAAAGAGAATTTAGAGTGCTTAGACAAACACACCTTTTTCTAGGTGATATTTCAGATATTTGTGAGTTGCTGTCTCAATACAGACCTCTCTTTCTCCCAATAATTTTATGAAATAATCCACTTGTTATACAAGCAGAAATGTTCAAGTTTAACCTCTACTGAATTCTGATAGTCACTCCTAAGGAATACAGTTTAATATGGAGAACATTGATTGGTCTTCCCTTGGAACATCATTCTCACTCCCTCACGCAAACACACATCTGTACGTGGAACCCTAAGAATCCGTGCCCTTCCTTTTTTAATGCCCAAAGGCCCCTATTTAATAAGGCCACAACCATTGTCTTTTAATAATAACCTGATTAATATTATGCTATCCAACTCTGAAAAACCATAATATTTGATGAATTTATCCTTTGAAATTTATAGATGACCTATGGGCAAAGTTTCTGGCTAAAGATCAAGTGTGAATCAAATAAAATCTATATTGAGTACCTACTGGGTGAAACGAAATTAGTAGGCTGGGAGCTGTGAGACTTTAAAGATTATAAATAATTTAAAAGATTAATAAGCTTTAAAATAAGATAGGCTTATAAAAATAACTATAATCCAAGCTATTATAAAACCATAAAAAGCAGCAGGAGGGCTGTGGGAATTAAGAGAGAATACTACTCTTATTTAGAAAGATCAAGCATATGTCCATGGAGGAGTTCATATTTGAGTTTAATACTGAAGGATAAAGAGGATTTCAACAGATGGAGATTTCTGGAAGTACATTCCATGCCAAGGGAAGAGGACAAAAAGACGCATTGGAGAGGCAAGAGGAAGGAGCAGGCAACACGTTTTGGGAGGGGTTTACTGTACTTGACCCAGACCCCAGGAGATATACAGGGGATAGTGGGAAGCAGCTTAAAAAGCACGTTGGGTTAAGATTTGGAAGGCAAACTATACTAAGGTCTGAGGTCTCTATTTTCAGGCGAAAAGCTACCATACTATATTAAAATTAGAAGGGACAGTAATAAAATCGTTCTTACAATAGCGTACATAGGAAATCGGGCAGAGAAGAACATAGAGGTAGAGAAGTTAATTTGAAGTTACCACAAGTATTCAGAAGAGGAATAAATGAGGCTGTGACTTTGGATGGTGTCAATGCGAATTAAAAATTCAGGCAAACACAGCAAATGCTCAATGTGATGGGTTAGGGGAAGTATGGCAAATGAAAGAGGGCCACAGATTCTTTGAGCTTCCTCCCATTGAAAGGTGGGTCTATGCTCCCTCTCTTCAGTCCAGATTGGCTCTGTGACTGCGTGGCTCAATCAAATACAACAGAAGTGGTGGTAGGCTGGTTGCCAAGCCTAGACTCTAAGAGACTGGCAGCTTCCACTTCCTGTCTCTTAGAACACATTCTCTGGGACACTGAGACACAAGGTCAGAAGTCCAACCCCTCTGAGGCTGCCATGCCAGAGAGACCATATCTAGGTGCTCCTAGTGACATTTCCCACTAAGCCAAGCTTCCCAGCAATCCCCACCACAACACCTGATACCTGAGTAAAGTTGAAAACCATTGACTTCAGTAAGTATCACAAAAGTAAAGAAATCACCCCATTGAGCCTTGCCCAAATTCCTAACACCGGAAGTGTGAAATATAATGAAATGGTTATTGTTCTAAGCTGCTAAATTATAGGGAACAGAAAGCAAAGAGGCACAGATGGACTCAAGATAAAGAACATAAGGTACTGTGAGGATAATAATGCCATTTATGTAAATATGACAATCAACAGAAGAATTTTGTTTAGAGGAGAATATGATCATTTAGTTTTATACTTGTTGGGTTTAAGATGCTGTGAGACTATTTAAGGATATGCAGCCAACTGTGGAAAATCCAGGTTGGATGCTCAGGAAAAAAGAATTCGGAGACAGCATATAATATTTTGAATGGTTAAAATCATGGGTGTGGTTGAGACTCATCAGGGGAAAATATGAGGAAAAAAAGAGCTAAAAAGAACTGTTTAGAAGCTGTAATTAAAAAAGTAACTACACAAAGATGAGAGAATGGAACAGAGAGCATCAAGGGAATATGGCAACACGAAGATCAAGTCAGGTTGGAGTACAGGAATAACACATTTTAAACATTCAACTGCATTTCGATGAGACAAGACCACTGGCTTTAGT
Organism: Ceratotherium simum simum; assembly: GCF_057802395.1. NCBI lineage: Eukaryota > Metazoa > Chordata > Mammalia > Perissodactyla > Rhinocerotidae > Ceratotherium > Ceratotherium simum. The sequence goes on from NC_141917.1 coordinate 7,958,288, forward strand.
CAACACACAGTCAATGGCCAACTTGGGGGTTTCAGTTTCAGCAGAACAAGAGAGAGAATCCATATACCAAGGAACCAAGAAGAGAATGGGTGGAGCAAAGGTGAAATAGAACACGCATGGCTACCTTGAACGCTAAGTAACCATAGAAAATTCACTGAAATCAGATAAGCACTACAAGATCAAAATTAGGAAAATTTTAGGGTAGAGAAAACAGACCATGAAATGTGGCTTCTTTTCTGAGAAGTGGTGCGTGGAGAAGAGATTGTAGATTTAAGAGGGAGAGGAGGTATCAGATGGAAGAAGATCCAGAAAAAATAGTAGCAAACTATTAGGGTCTCAGTAAAGGAAGTGGTTATGAAAGGAAGTAAAGAGGCCTCATCTTTAAAAAGGAATGTGCACATGAATATATGATGAGATTTCAAGATGGAGAAAACATAACACTGAGGGTATATCAAATTTCACCGTCTCTATATTTTGAGTCCTACGATTCAATGCTCCCTTTGACAGACATGTTCAAGTTGGGCAGAGAAACAAATGAAGGGGCTGCAAACCACGACAAGGTGAGAATATGGCTTCTGTAAGAGCGAGAGATCCTGAGCATGAAGGTGGAGGAAGGAGTGGAAGGAAAGCCGGGAGCCAGGGCCCATCGCCCAATGGGTCCATAATCCCTGCCCAGGCACAGTGCATTGCAATAGACAACGGAGGCACAAATGTTGTTTTTTCCTGGGTTTTAAAACTGTACAGATGATTAATTTCACTCTTGGAAAGGGGTTGTGGCCTATAAAACTGGAGGCTGCTCTAGAACTCCAGTCTAGAGCTAAACCCATGACACAGCCCATCTTTTCTTATCCTTCTGACCTGAGACTTAAGACATGAAATTTCATCAAATGACATATCTTAATATAGAATAGCATTATTAGAATTAGATGTAATTTAGTTCTGTTCAGAGCAAGGAGACTTGGAGCACCCTCACCAGTCCACTCAGGGAAGGCAGAGGGTAGGTTATCACAGCCTCACGTCAAAACAATCAGCAATGATAAAAAGAACATGGGAAGATAATGAAAGTAACAGTGAGCCCTCAGTAAGAGCCAGCTCTGTGGCAGGCATGATGCCAAGCACTGACACCCATGTCTGGTACCCAACAGACACCCAGAGCAGCGTCTCCCACTGGGCAGCATTCCATCACGGAGATGGATTGGAGCACTGCCCTGTTCTGACCTTCGAGACTGAGCTCAAGTCCACTGGGGACTAAGAGCAAATTCTTCTCTTGCATATCGTTTTTCTTTTTTTTTTTTTTAATTTTTGTTTATTGCAGTAACATTGGTTTATAACATTGTATAAATTTCAGGTGTACATCATTATACTTCTATTTCTGCATAGATTACATCACGTTTACCACCCAAATACTAATTACAACCCATCACAACACACATGTGCCGAATTATCCCTTCCGCCCTCCTCCCTCCCCACATGCAAAAAAATGAAAGTAGACCCTTACCTTACACCATACACAAAAACTAACTCAAAATGGATTAAAGACTTGAATGTAAGACCTGAAACTATGAAAATTCTAGAAGAAAACATAGGCAGTACGCTCTTCAACATCGGTCTTAGCAACATATTTTCAAGCACCATGTCTGACCGGGCAAGAGAAACAATAGAAAAAATAAACAAATGGGACTACATCAAACTAAAAAGCTCCTGCACAGCAAAGGAAACCATCAACAAGACGAAAAGACAACCTAACAATTGGGAGAAGATATTTGCAAACCATACATCTGATAAGGGCTTAATCTCCAAAATATACAAAGAACTGATGCGTCTCAACAACAAAAAAACTAACAACCCAATTAAAAAATGGGCAAAAGACCTGAACAGACATTTCTCCAAAGAAGATATGCAGATGCACATCGTTTTTCAATGTATCAGGCCCAAGCCAACATAGAACCCCCTTCTGTTAACTATGACCAACCACCAACTGGAACTGTCCCATGTTTACAAGAGCCACGCACTCTCATCTCAGTCCTAACGTCTCCGCCCCCGGAAGGAAAGGTAGAGAAAAATAGCACAAGTGCCTAAAACGTTCCTGTCCTGGATTTGGAAAGTGATGATTAGAGAAGAGGGAGATGCCGTTTCAAGTGGAAGAACAGCTAAGTGGAACACATAGCCTGATGGTGATGGGACGGAATTATACGTTTGACATGTTAAACTAAGGGAAGCACATTTAAGGAGAACAGGTGATTCTTAGAAGTTTGTAATTTTCAGACTATGAAATGTTACCTTTTTTCCTAAAATAAAGGTACTATATAAACAGTCATCATGGTCAGGTGCCAGGGAAGGGCGTAAACAGTCTTCATTTAGAGTGGGCTTTTCTGAGCATCGTACCAGGCAAAGCTAACTCCTTGAATAGTCTGACTGTAAACAGGCTTAGCTCTAAATAGCAGGTCCCACATCCCGGAGTCTGCAATTCCATCTTCCACTGAATCGTGAAGCTCTCGCATCTTAGTGGTATAGCGGGTGTGGGCATATTTTTATCAGGGATTTCAGTGCTCCATACGAGCACCACTGACATTTAGAGCCAGATAATTCTTTGTTCTGGAAACTGTTCTGTGCATTTAGCAGCATCCCAGGCCTCTACCCACTAGATGCCGGTAGCACCCCCACCCTGTTTGTGCCAACCAAAATTGTCTCCAGACGTTTCCAAATTGCCCCTGATTGAAAACTTCTGATTTGTGTTATCAAAATACCTCTCCCTCTTTAGCAATTACGTAAGCTATCATCCCTTGAAAGATTATTTTAAAATATGCTTATATAAATCACCCAACTGAATTTGTATTGAGCCATTTCAGCAAAATTTCAATAAAAATGAAAGTCATATTAATTATAACTATTTGCTACATTGGGGAAATATATGACGAAGGAATTTTCCAAGGATCAATTTCAATAAATGTTGTTCTAATTTCATCCTGCCATATCTGGAAAATTAAAAATATATTAGGTGAGTTAATATGAAACAAATGATTTTGCCAATAGGAAGATTTATGACAGCAGGCCAATTTGGGCTACAAAATAGAGGCATTTTTGTCACACCTACTTCAAAATCCCGGAAGCCTTCCTTTGGTTTGCTGATGTGGGAGGATCTCTCTATAAACTCGATCTAAATAAGCAAAACTCTGTATATAAGTGTTTGTGCAATAAATAGCTTTTCCCATTCACACCCACACTGCAAATGAATAGGCTCTGGGGAACAGAAAATAACTGTTCCTTTTAGTTAAAAAAAAGCTGTCAGATAAAAAAGAATGAAAACTTATACAAGAAGTTATGCTTAGGGAACAAAGTCTAACTAATTATTAATAAAAACAGATCCAAAATAAGCTTAATGTATTTCTTCTCAAGCCTTAGACCTACTACAAAGTTGGAAGTAGCCAGATCTGTTGGCACAATTCAGAGTCCATAGAAACCCTCCTGGGCCCCTACCTGATGGCTTTAAGGACTTCCATCAGAGAGAGAATTAAGAAGTCAGGGGAGTGAGCTGACCCGTAAGCTGTCCTCAGAGAGGACTTAGGCAGCCATGTCCCCCACCTGCCCAGAGGGGGACTGTCCTCAGTACCAAAGGGCTGAAGCCAAAATTGAGGAGTCTGCTGTATGTATGCCTCTTAATCATGAAAAATTACAGTCTATTGTAACACCAGAAACACAAAGGGCAGGATTTATAGGAGAAGAGGATGGACAGCTCTTCTGAACGGTCTGTATTGGCATTCACTCTTTCCATCTCTTGGCCCCATTCCACAGGATCAGTTAAACTGCTCACCCAGAGACTAAAGTCCCAGCACAAACTGAAAGCAGCAGAACCACTGAAGAATCACTCCATTATCCAAGCAAATCACCCAGTCTTAACCCCACACACCCTGGCACAGCCAAATACAGCGTCTGTTTCACAATCATTGGAAGCTGCCAGGTAAACAACCCTGCCCTAGTCAAAAACTCTCAGGATTCCTCCACTGCTTTCCAAAGAAAACACTGTGCTCTTCTACCACCAACCATCTCCTGCTAATTCCACCTCCACTCCTCCCACTGCAAAGGCTTCCCTTCTGCCCCTCTGGCCTAGCCAGGGTCCTCAGAGTAAGCCTTGCACATTCATTTCGCATGTTTGCCGATGTCACAGGCCGCACACTTGCCCCGAGTCTTTCCACTACCCAAGGTTCAGGCTGGCCTCCACCTTCTGCACACACAGCAACCGCCTACTCCAGTCCACGGCAGCAGCTCCTTTCTGGGAACCACGATGTACCAATGACAGCGCCTGCTTCCTCATCAAAGGCTGCATGTGTAGTCATATAACCTTTTGTGTTTCTAAGTTTTGACTTCTCTTTTTCCTTATAAACAAGCTACGGGTTGAACATGTAGTTACAGCCCCAAGTTTATGTGTTCCAACATGCTGAATGGACAATCCAAATGAATCAGAAATCACATAACCAATGTTCTCTTCAGCATTTAGAAGTCACCCATCCCTTGCCACTGAGCAAGCACCACTGCGAGGTGGTTTATTCGCCCCTTGGCATATATGAGACAGGAAATGAATCAATGACACTGAATTTGAGAGGTGAAAGGGGAGATGGATCATCTAGTCTCTCTACTTTGTAGCTGAGAAAGCCAAGGCTCAGGTGAAATGGATCTCACAGGTTAATGTAAAGTCAAGTGTGTAGTGACAGGCTACTTCAAAATGGGTGCTGCTACCCACTGGCTCTTTGCATAACTCACTCAGCCTTCCTGCTCACACTGGTAAAACCACACATTGACAGCCACAAGATCAGATGGCCTGATCAGGAACATAGTCTTGTCTCCAAAGTAAATCATAACTGATGACCCATTGGCATAGAAACGTGGTGTCTTAGAGGATATCATTAATCCATATTGAAGCCAGCCATATTGAAGGATGTCACCTGTGGCAAAGGATGGCCCATCCAACACAGGAGGGCAACGATGAAGAGGACAAAAACAGTCCGGGCACTTCCAGCTCACGGTTTAGAGTAGTCAAGTAAGTAAAAATCTATCTTTTGATAGTTATCAAATAGAAGTAGGAACAAAGTCTTAGGAAACATAGAAGAAGAAGGAATTCTCTCTGAATGAAGGAAGAAGATAGAAGCTCTGGCTTCTGAAGGGGTTCAAGTTAGAGTGTTCCAAGAAGCAGGAATAAATGATCTAGGAGAATCAAGGTCCATAGTGTATTCAGGGCTGGAAGGAACATATTGAATAAACCTATCCTCTTTCCTTGCAGTAGTATCAGATATTCTAGGTACTGAGCAGGAAATGGAATTAAATGAAGAATCAATAAAACAATAAACTTAATGCACAGTGTTCAAGTAAATAGAATTCGTCTAAACTTTTTCAAAAACAATAACTGAACATTTTATTCTTTGGGAAATAAAGTGAAATTAAAGTTGTTTTGTTATTGGGTTGAGTCTATAAGGGGGATCAGGATATTCACCAAACATATTATATCTTCAATTTTTACGTACATTTTTATAAAAATTGGATCATTTTTCTATTATTTTAACCCATGTACCTCGACTGCCAAGTTTCAGCCCAAAGAGGTTTAACATAAAGGAATTAGTGAAACATTTTTAGGAATGTGTTAATGAAAACACTGACCGCCCTTAAGGACAGAAGCACCGGTGGCAGCCACCTTCAGGTAACTGAATAAGAAGTTGGCTGTTACTCATAGATTTTCATCATCTCTGAACTGAGATGAGATGGAATTTTATGGTTATATAAAATGACCTCATGGTATAAAATGGGGAAAAGCAAACATTAAACTATTTTATACATTTCAATAATGGTTCGGCTCCAGTGACCTTACTTTATATGTCTCTTCAAAGGGAATTGTTATTACACTTTCCCTTTTTCCCCTTGTTTAGCTCCAGATCGCCTGGAGGAACCATAAAAATAAATGAAGTCCATTAGATAAAATTATTATTTACACAAAGGCAATATTAATTTTATCTGTCAGCAGGTTTTAAAACTAAGAGAAAGTTCATTCAATTACTTCTGTGTTAGCTAAACCAACAAGAGTCCTTTCTAAAAAAGAAAGAAAGAAAACTTAAATAATGGGTCCTTCAAGACAACATAACTATAACAACAATTTCTAAAAGACTTAATCAGAGATGTTTCCTCAAGGCAAGAAATTCATATGGACACAATAAAATAATCAAGTTACAAATGACTCTCATGGTGTGAAAATTACTATTCTGAGCTCCCGTTTGTTTTTAGTTAAGAAAAGCAGGACTTGGAATGCCACTTTCTCTCTTGTCAACTAGAAGGTGCAGTGTCTATGCCAACATACAAAAACACACAAAGGTAGTGGGGACAAAAGAATATACACTTCTATTGTGACCACACTGGTCAACATCACTGGTCACGTCCTCCCGATTGCCAAATCCGGTGAGCTTATGCAATTGGAAATCACCATGGTATTGGTGCCCACTGACCTTTTCCCTTGATTATCTCCTGAAACCCTCTCTGCCCTGGTTTCCTTAATACTCGAATCTCCCTGTGTTCCTACTGCATCCAGAACTCTTACTTCTCAGCCTTCCCCTTAAATGAAGATGTGCCCCAATCTCTCCTGAACGTTCATTCCTTCTCAATCTACACACTCTCAGTGGCCTCTCTCTTCAAACTCACATAATGCTACATACTTTCTAAAAACTGGTGATTTCCAAATCTATAACTCTCTTCGAGATCTCTTTTACATAATCCAGACCCATAAGTCAAAATAGACATCTTTACATAAATAAGCCAGAGGTACCTCATCTAAAGGTGACCTCATCATCCGTGTCTACCAATTGTCTTCTTCGTTCCTATTTCCTCTCATGGTTAGCTCCACCATTTACTCAGACATCCAACTCATAATCTGAGGACTCAGCCACCATTCAGCTGGTCCCCTTTCATCTTCTCAAAGCTTGTCTGTCATTTTGTCACTCAATTCTGACAACTCTTCCCTTACCCATATCTAGAATCATGCTCTTCTCCCCACCCTGACCAACCCCCTAATTTCTCACCTCTGCAATGTCAGCTGGTTTTTGACAGGTTTCCCTGCCTCTAGTCCCAGTCCTTAAGCTTCATTTCTGAATAGCCTTCTCAATTTTTTTTTCATTTTCCCCCCATCCCCACCTGGCCCCACTGTGCATCAACACTCATTTCTATTATAGCTTTATCACCCTGAACTACAATTACCTGTGTATCTGCCTCATTCTAAAACAAGCCTGTGACAATCTCAAACTCTGGACAATACAGGACATAGTATAGACAAATAATCACCACCTGAGAAATGAGTTAATGGAGAAAATTAATGCAAACCCACATACATCTCTCTACCTTCTTAACAATATTCATGCTTCCATTAAAAGGCTATTCATGTTCCTTTACTTCTATGACTCTGTCATTCATTGTCACAGATGTTTTATTCCTCTATTAAAATTCTCTTAACATCTGGTCCAAATACAAGGATTCCCATGGTTTTGAGAAATGTCCTTTCTAAATGTCATAATTTTCCAATTAATGGTCAAAGGGATAAAGGGATTACTATAGGCAGACCAGCTAAGAAGAGGAAGTCTCCTGGGCCTGGAAACACGGAAGATATAACCAAAGTGTGTGAACTCTGAGGGGTTTGGATAAGTTATTCTGGCAGACCATAATTCACTGGAACTGCTTGAAATGTCAAAGGACAAAAAAGGAGGATGTTACAATTCATAGCAGGAATAAATTCATCAAATTCACTATTTTAGGGTGAAAATGCAAATACTTTGAAATATAATCAGATAAATTAACAGATAATAGACTGCTAATACACTTGGAAAAACTAGACTATTTAGTGAAAAGGCACCTGATGTGGTGTTTTCAGATTTCAGCTGGGAATGCCCCTTGTGTGCGATATCTGATGATGCCTATTAGGCCCAATGGACCAGGTATGTCGAAGTTGATACATCTGAGTTCATTCAAATCTGTCACAATCTTTGGTCTAGGAAAAAAAACAACAACGGGCCTCAAGAGCACTAATTACTATTTTTGGGTCAGTTTATTAAAAATAAGAATAAAAAAATCTCACTAAAATAAAAAATTAACTATAGTTAATTATATTGCATTGCATATTTGAAAACTGCTAAGAGAGTAAATCTTAAAAGTTCTCATCACAAGAAAAAAATTCTGACACATATATCAAAATCAAAGATTCCACTAATTAGAGAATAATAAAATACAAAAATCTGCAAAGAAGGTTATGTGGTTATATACAGTATTAATACATTTCTTATTTCACTGAAATAAACCTGTAAAATAAGTATTATCATTTCTTCCTATTTTACAGATGTGGAGACAAGACTCAAGGAGGTCCCACAGATAAATGGAAGAACTAACAATTTTAACAAGTAAGTCCCTGGCCCCCAAACCCAAGGTCATCTTGCTGGATTGAAGATACCAAGGTCATCTTGCTGGACTGAAGATACTTCTCAATCTGCATACTCTCAGTGACCCAACTCTTCAAATCCACATGATGTTAAATACTTTCTAAACATTGGTGATCTCCAAATCTGTAACTCTCTTCGAAACATCGAACATAATATATCCCTCTTTATTATTCATTTCTACAATGATCATTTATTGACTAGGAGTTAGGAGGTATATTAGACACACAGAACATCTGGAAGAAGAAATAAGCAGATGCTCTATTTCTACCAACTGACTTCGTGTTGCACCTGAAAATGTGTTTCCTGGGGCATAGAAATTTCACTAAGTAACGAGCTGTAGCATCATTCACAGATCCTGGAGCCAGCGACATCATTGATCAAGATTTAATCCAGCCAATGATGAAAGAGTACCAGCCCTTGCACAACTGTGAGATGGCCTTCTCAGTGTCTCTTGTCATCCTCTGCCCACCATCTACACACCCTCCTGGGGGCCCATGATGTTAAATGGCAGCTATCATCTGGTGAATACAAATTTATATCTCAGCCCCAACCTACCCCTGAAACTATAGCTCCCATCTGGTTTTCACTGCTACTTGAGTGACAAAGAATTACGTCCAACCAAACATGGACTAACAGACCACTAACCTCCCCCCTTCCCCAAATCTGCCTCCTGCCTGACTCTCCCCATCACAGCTAGAGTCCTTTTGATTTCTCTAATCTCCCCACATGACACTCTAAACCATCAGTAAACCTGTCATATGGATCACACACCTGCCCCCTTCGCTCACCTCCACTGCTGCAATCTCAGGTTAAGCCACTTCATCTCTCACCTGGACTCAATAGAAGCCCTCTAGTAGGTAGTGGGGCTTTTTACTCTTGCCCCCCGAAAGTCCATTCTATACATTACAATCAGAGTAACCTTTGTAAAGAGTCTAAAAAAGTCAAACTCACAGAAGCAGAGAGAAGACTGTGGGTTCTCAGGGGCTGAGGGGGTGGGGGAAATGGGGAGATGTTGATGAGGGGTGCAAAGTTTCAGTTACGTAGGATGAATAAGTTCTGGAGATCTAATTACAGCATGGTGACTATAGTTAATAATACTGTATTGTATACTTGAAATTTGCTAAGAGTAGACCTTAAATGTTCTTACCACACACATGAAAAAGGTAATATGTGAGGTGATGGATGTGTTAACAAGCTTGATTGTGGTGATCATTTCACAATGTATACATGTATAAAAACATCACGTTGTACATCTTAAATACATATGATTTTTATTTGTCAATTATACCTCAATAAAGCTGGACAAAAAACAACTATAATAAAATATTTGTATATTTTTAAAGGAATGTATGTATGTAGCTGTAGTAAAAAACTATATAAAAAGGAATAAAAAAATAGTTAATCCGATTAGGTACGTTTTCCCTGTTTAAAACCCTGGAATAATTCCCTCTGCAACTTCCTAAAAACGCAAACCCCTGACCCCAGCCAACAAGAACTCCTCTGTGGTCAGCCCCACCCACTTCTGTACCTTCCCCAGCACTCCCATGCACCGTGCTCGGGCCACGTACACGTGTGTGCACACACACACACACGCACACACACACACAGGTCTCTGTTATTTTTGCCCACAGAGCATATCACTCTTCAGACAGCATCTGCTGGCCCGTAGGTCCAGAGGTCTTTCTCTAGGTCTTTCCAAGGTGTCTCCTTCTCATTACTCAGATTTCCATCGAATGTCACCTCCTCAGAAAGGCCTCCCCAACCAGGCCAGCTAAAGCACTGCTAAACAACCAGATTCGGTTGTTTTCTCTTCTTCATGTCACTTAAAACTTACTGGAAGTCCCTCAATTGATGTGTTTGTTTATGGCCTGTTTAATCCACTAGGATATAAGTAACTGGAGAACTGAGCCTCGGTTTGGTTCACTCGATAGTCCCAGGGCCTAGAAGAGAGTATGACATATAAATAATATCAGCTGACAGACTAGGTACTAGAGGCAGCAGAAACCAAGATAGTCTTTGTGTCTTTGTCCAAGTGATGCAAAAAACCACTGTGAAGACCAAGATATTTTCTGCCAGTGCTGCTGACTACTGCTTACAGAGAGTTTCAGCAGAGTTTCTTTGGAAAACTGTAAGTTCGCTTGCAAAGAATCTGTCTATTATTAGGTGAGATTTCAGAAGAACAAGTCAATAAAGACCTTGAATTAGCACAAAAGCATCGGATGATTAGCACGTAATTCGATGCTGTGAAATGCAGACGTGCTGTGAACATATGGTATTTTATTTTTCAGTTCATTAGCCTGAAATGTGGAAAGGTCATTGAGGACATCACAATAAAGGTTTCCATGGTTGAAAAGTAATCCCCAAGTGTTTTACATTCTGTATTTCAAAATATTAAGAGTTACACAATGGTGGATATGTTAACGAAAATACAAAAGGAACAATTCCTAAATATAAGTCCAGAAAAAGAAATAACAGATTGCAACAATTTGACAAATTGTTCCTCAACAGGGAAGGAGGTTAAACATAGCTGCAGGATGTCTAATTGCTTGCTTTCATCTTGCAAAAATAAAGAACTATCTACGGTGTTCCTCAGCCTACGAGGTCCCAATGATCTGCCCTGCCCTCCAACACTGGTTTAGGAGAAGCAGCATTGCAGACACATTAAGGACACAGACTTTGGACCCAGATCGTCTGGGTCCCAATTAGCTCCAACATTAACCTTATGCCTCAGGTTCCATCATCTGTAATATGAAGATAAAACCCACCGTTTAAAATTATACGAGCTAATTTGAAAGAACGTAGAGTACTCCCTAGCAATTAGGAAGCACTAAAAAAGTTTTAATAAATATAAACAAATAAGGACTATTTAAGAAAAGAAAAATGTTTTTTAAATCTTGTAGGAAAAAAGTCTCTAACAACCAAATCAGTGTCTTCCTACAAGAGATGGCAAAAGTGTTCACTGTTTAATAAGAGCTGTGATGGTGGGCTGCCTCAGCTTCAGGAAAACTCCACACCTGCCCAGGAAACAGATAAAAGAACATTCATAACAACCTTGTTCATAATAGCAAAACACTAGAAATCATACAGGTGCCCACTAAGAGAATGGAAGTTTTTATGGTATAATATATCTCATTGAAAATGAATGGATACCAGCTACATACAACATAAATAAATAACAGAAACATGATGCTGAAAGAAAAAGGTCAAGAATAATATATAATATAGTAAATCCATATTTATTGCAAATAAAAAAGAAGCAAAAGTAAACAATATTTTGAATTTGTTAAAACTATATAAAAAAGCAAGAAAATGTCAACAGAAACTTCACCGTGGTACTAACACAAAAATGAATGAATGTTGAATGAACAACGAAGGCAGTTCTCTGACTTCCCATGATCAAAGCACCCAGATCAAATTAGAACTCTCACTGATCCCTCTCAGGTTCCATGCTTCCCACTCCACCCTTCTGCCCAGAACACATTCCCCCATGTCTATACTAGAACCCGCCCCTCCTCTGAGGTCCAGATCAAACAACAGCTTTTCCATTTGTGTAACCACTTTCCAAGCGAGAAGGAAAGATACCTCCGTGAGCCTCCTTAGGATGCAACACGTCTCTGTGGCCCTCAGAGCACTCTGCTGTATAGTCTGGCTTCTTCTGCTTTGTGACAGGGCATCCCTGTAGGACCACATAGAAGAGCCTGTGCCCCACTGGTTACTGTAGCCCCTCAAAGCCCACCACAGTTCCGTGCACGTAGAAAGTACCTAATATTTGTTGAATGAGTGGATCAACCAACCAATAACAAACAGTGGACAGAAGTGTCCAGCTGATACAGGAGGAGGCTGGGGAACAGGTGAGTTTTGGAAGCATAGGAATCATGTTAAAGGACTGGAAATAAAATGATCATAATTTATCAGAGAAATGGAATAACATCTCAAGGTAGAATTTATGAAGAATGGGGATATCAAACACATTTACCTGTTTGAAGTGAAAAGACCAAAGTTATAAGTAATGAGATCAAATAAATTATGGCACATCCATACTATTAAATATTATACAGCTTGTAAAATCAATGTAGTAAAACTCTATACACTGACATAAAAATCCAATAATGACGTGGATTGAAAAAAAAATAAAGTGTAGACATTTATTTATCTATAGAAATAAAGAAGAGAGAAATAGAAAGGTCCAATTTTTGACTGAAAGAAACAAAAGGATTTCTATGTTTATATATTTGTAGGTGAAAGAAAATTGTGGTTACTCCTAGCAGCAGGGGTATTTTATATTCTTCTATATTGTTTGAATTTCAACAAGCATTTATTTATTTTGTAATTTAAAGTGATTAAAAATGTTTAGGTTTAAAATATGAGTGAAGTGAGATTAGTTTTATGATTAACTAATGAGATGGGAGCCTTAACATAGTATTTAGACTCAGTGCAGGTTTGACTTCCTGAGTGTAAGGGAGGAGGGCGTAATGGAGAGGAAGTGGCTGCAGGGCAGGACAGAAAGCAGGGCAGCTTTAAAGAAGGGATGGTCAGAAGGTACAAACGCTGAGAGAGCAGAGGCCAACTTCCCATAAGTATTCTCCAGGCAGAACATGAAATTCCTGAGTCTCATTTAAAGTCGGGTGAAGCCCCGTTATGATGCGAACACACGACACGCAGGTGTAAACTGAGAGTCAGTGATAGACATTTCTAAAACCAGAACCCCCACTCCTTTACTCACTAGATTCATTTTACTTGGGAAAAAGAAAATCCTCCCTCTTACCTACGGAAATGAAATTGGTTTTATCAGTCTTGACAGATAAACTGTCTTATGCAACGCTCTCTGCTGATACTGAGAAGAAATGCTCAGGCACACAGGTAGGGACAAGTACTTTCCGTCCTGACACAGCCATACTGCGTTTTTGTACTCCACGTCGCCATTTAGCACATACTTATAAAATCATTATAGGAAAGTTCACACACTTTTGTTTGGTGGATGAGCAATAGACTGTGTTTCCGGTTGAGTGTGTGGATGAAAGTGATAATCTTCTCTAACATCATATATAAGAGGCAAAATGTTACCGTTATTCTCACTGTTCTGGAAAATTCCTGCAGTTCTCTCTGGTTACAACCACAGTACCACGAAGAGTAGTTCATTAACCACGGAGATGAGAGAGGAGGTGATGGAGCTGGGCTTTCACTTACAAATACCTCAGTCTGGAAAGTCAGACGTTTCCTGAGCACCCAACTCGCCTTCTGAGGACACCTCCTTGCAAAGGAGCACAGACAGATCTATCGAGTTTAGTAACTAATCTCATAGATGACAATAAATTGGCGAGTTGTGGAAGAAAGCTACCTATTTGAGAAACCTGAAAAAAAGTATTCCTTTAATGACTGCCATTCTTGAAACCCAAACATGAGGCAGTTGGAGGTGGCTGCGGCTGTTTAACAAAACACCCTTTTTTGATTTGACACAACAGCACATGCACACACAAAAAAATTTTCAGGGGCTTAAAAGTATTCATACACTTTGCCTTGTGGTCTTATCTCTAGGACATTCTCCGAAGGAATTCATCAGATATGTCAACAAAGATTTACATTGAAATATATTGCTCCTAGTCTGATTATTAGGCGTAACAACCATGATTTGGAAGCTTCTATTTAGGGAGAAATGGTTCTATATAAATTAAGTACATCAGGAAGACAGGATATTATTTTTAAGAGAAATTTTAAGGACATGAGAAATACTCAAGATATAATATTAAGTGTACCAGCAGGAAACTAAACTCTGAGTCCGGCTGTAAGCTGGATGCAAATCTTAGCTCAGCCTCTTGCTGGTTGTATGTCCTCGATTTTCATCTTCAAGTGAGGATAATCTTTGTGACTTTCTCATAAGGCTTGTGAGGATTTAATGTTTTAGTCAATGTGAAACTCTTGGAACAGTGCCAGGCCCACTACAAGTGTTCAACAATAATTATTAGACATGACAGTGTGGATCTTCATTGTTACAATTAACATCTGGAGGAAAAGACACTCAAGCATTAGAATGTTCTGAGACATGTGGTTCCACACCATTTTTTAATACTTGTTGGGGTTGTTTTTGCAAGTTGATTACGAATAGGCATGTGTGATTATTATCATCAGAAAAATATTTTATATACTCTTTTGCTAAGAAAATTCCACAAAGAAGAATCAAGATGAAGTGGGGACGTAAGCCCCCTCTCTGACTCATTTCCATCACCAGAGACAGAAGTGGCTCTAGCTAATAAATTCAATCTCAGCACTTTTGTTACGTGTGGTCATGCTTGAAGAGGCCAGCAAGAACAGAGAAGATGGTGTCAAAGACAACATTTAATTATCTTTAAAAGAACCAGAATTCTTTTATCTCCTTAGAGTTAGACTACCATCTAAAAGGCATCTCCCTAACTCAAGAGCCATGATGCTCAGAAGCACCTATAGCATCTGACTGGTCCTGTGAGAGGAGAGCTCATCAGTGCTACAATCTCCAGAGAAAAATAAAAGAGGGGGCTGGCCCAGTGGCGTCGTGGTTAAGTTCTCACGCTCTGCTTCGGTGGCCCAGGGTTCGCAGGTTCGGATCCTGGGCACAGACCTGCGCACTGCTTATCAAGCCATGCTGTGGCAGGCGTCCCATATATAAAGTAGAGGAAGATGGGCACGGATGTTAGCCCACGGCCAATCTTCCTCAACAAAAAAGGAGAATTGGCAATGGATATTAGCTTAGGGCTAATCTTCCTCGCCAAAAAAAAATACAAAATAAAAGAGAACAAGATGATACACCCAACTTTATAGACGAAATTCCACATGGCCAAAGCTTTTACTCACAGTAGGGAACTAGAATTTCAATTAGATTTTTTTTACTTAAGCAGCACATTGACCCAAGACCCGTTGACTGAAGCAAGCACAGAAAAACACAAATCAAGAAAACAAGATGATATTCCAAAACCTAGAGAAAATAAGACCACGGTGTGGCATCAAATGCCAGATCAAATGAAGGATATTACAGTGGTCATTCATAACTTCCTAAATGGAAGTCAGAGCTACAGTGTTTGAAGGCACCATCGCTGGAGTCTGTTTATCCTGTGAGTTTCCTCCACACACCATACTGAAGATAAAATACAATGAGATCATACCCTTCAAAAGCTTAGTTTATTGTCCAATATTTTTCTCCAGTGGTTAATGGTAATTCTCACAGAGAATGAGAGAGGTTATGGGAAGACGCAAGCGTGCAAACACAATGAGAAAACAATTTCCTAAGAGACGAGAGCCACAGAGGACTAGAGAAGAATCCAACATGGCTTAGGATACTGAAGAAGTGCAATTCAGGTGTGCCAGGGACCAACCCTCAGCCCCGAGATGAGAAGTCTCCTCCATTTACCAAATTCACCTACACAAATGTTACCATTTTCTGCATGCCATGACATGAAAAACTATTAAAAAAATTATGAGAGCTTGAGACTCACAGACCTGATTTAATCCAGACAAGAAACTATGATTCAGAGAAGGCAGCTTTCCAGCCCCAGGTTATTGTCAATGTAGAAAAGAACAGCACCAGGACTTGAATTCATACAGATTTGACTCAAACCGCTGTGCAATTCTGTGTCACCGATGGTATAATGATTGCTTTAGGTAGGCTGACAATTTTGCAACTATACTGTACCAACACCACTGGAGAAAACACCACATTTTTAAACTTTGTAAAGCGTATGCTACATTTCAAATGTAAGATGGTACTAAATATTTGTTTCTCTGAACAAATTAATTCCAATGACCAAGCAATTCCAGTCCTAGATATACATCTAAGAAAGATAAAAATATATGTCCACACAAAAACTTGTACATGAACGGTGATAGCAGCACTACTCATAGTAGTTCAAAAAAGTGGAAATAATCCAAATGTCCATCAACTAATGAATGGTGAATGGATAAAGAAATGTGGTATATCCTACAAATGTAATATTACTCAGCTATAAAAAGGAATAAAGTGGGGCCGGCCCCGAGGCTGTGGCGTAGTGGTTAATTGCGCGTGCTCCACTGCTGGCTGCCCGGTCCGGATCCTGGGCGCACACTGATGCACCGCTTGTCAGGCCATGCTGTGGCGGCGTCCCATATAAAGTGGAGGAAGATGGGCACAGATCTTAGCCCAGGGCCAGACTTCCTCAGCAAAAAGAGGAAGATTGGCAAAGGATGTTAGCTCAGGGCTGATCTTCCTCACAAAAAAAAAAAAGAAAGAAAAGAAAAAGGAATAAAGTGCTGATACATGCTACAACCTGGATAAACCTTGAACACATTATGCTGAGTGAAAGAAGCTAGTCACAAAAGGCCACATATTGTATGATTCTATTTATATGAAATGTCTAGAAGAAACAAATCCATAGAGACAGAAATATAGATTAGTGGTTTCTGGGGGGAGGGGGAGATAGGGACTTTTTGCTAATGGGTAGAGGTTTTCTCTCTGGGGTGATGAAAATATTCTAAAACTAGATGGTGGAAGCTGCACAAGTCTGTGAATATATAAAAAGTGCTGTAAACTTTCAAAGGGTAAATTGTATGGCATGTGAATTACATATCTAATAAAAAAATTCCAAATTCCAACTCTGGCTACAGGTCCTTGTGATGACCGTTCCCACAGCAGAAGCTAGGGGTAGAGAAAGAAGGGTGTAGTATGGCTGATTCCCAGGAGGGACCTTGGAGGATCCTTTCAGATTAGAGGAAGAGGGGCTTCAGCAGTGGTGTTCGGGGGTAATAGTGACTGTGGGGAGCCCATAAGTAAGGAAAGAGCTCTTCATATATTGAGCATTTCATAGTCCAGGTTCCCTTTAGCTTGACATAGATGGGGGGTTGGGGTGGGTGAGCTACTTGGATATATAAAAAGCAAAAGAGCTATACAAAAACTAATTTGAAATTGACATTCTTATTCAATGGTTTGAGCCCAAAGCACATTTTTAGGCTAAAATGGACTAATTATCCAGGGAGCTTGTTGCCACATACATATTCATGAAGCAACTGACTCTTCAATAATTTTAAATATCTCTATTTATCATTATAAATTACTTTATAATTTATATTATTTATCATTACAAATTACTTCATAATTTATATTACTAATATTCTTTTACCTACCTAATAATTGTGTTGGTGAAGACCTGGCTCCAAGCCCAAGAGCTGACTGTCGCCTCCCACATGCACGCCATGCACACCCTTTCACAATCCCTAGACTACGCACATACTTCTTCACTCAAACATTTTTAATAGAAATTTCCATTCTTTTCCTGGTGTTTTTCCAGTGTTAAAGCAATTAAGGCAGATAGCTACAGGGAAGTTTTCCCAATATTGCGCATTCTCCAAAGAGAAGAACAAATGGAAGAAGCAGTGGGCATGAAGTGGATGGGTAGCATCCATACAAGCTGTGTCAAAGGACTTGGACATATTACTTAAGCTATGCATAAATGACAAAGGCTCTGATGTTTTATTGCTCAGAGCACTAAGTTCTTAGAAGACTAAGCATCTAGCGCCATATGTCAGCCAGAGAGAAGGTTTCCCACTATCCATCCTTGCTTATTAAACATGCTCCTCTGGAATCTCAGAGCTATCCCAGGGACCACAGGTTCCACCTCCTAATGTGAAGCCTCCATCACACGACACCTGTGTAATGACTCGGAATCAGCAGTCCCTGATGGTCCTCTTCTCAGCTCTTAAATATCAGTATCACCACCCCCCTCCACTGTTCGCACAGCATGAGGTCATAGCATACTGTGAACTGTCAAATTAGCATTTCGGATCACAAATAGTTATGTTTTCCGCAAACTGCAATCCTATAAATCTTTAGCAAGCCTATCTCTACAAATTAATTGCTTGACCACTGAGCAAGATTCTCATCCTGTGGGGATTTTCTGGACAAGATTCTCATCCCATGGGAGTCTTCCTATGGAATTTCAAGGATGAGAATTGGCCCAGGGTTGCTAGCTAAGAAAAACAGAGTCACAACAAACAGCTGCCTCTTCTCCTGACTGTCGCCATTCCCTCCATACCAGTGTCGCCGCGCAGGCCAGTGCACTGTCTTCAGCACGCTCTGATAAATCAAATGCAAGCCTGCCCCAGTCCAAGGGGACCCCACATATAAACCACTAGACACTCATCTGCACTGGTCAATGGCATGGAGACTTGTGCCCTTACTTTCTGTAACCACATGCTTTAAATGATTAACTCTACACACATGGGACTCAGATATCCAAAGTCTATTCCATTGGCCCATACACACACACAAACATCAACCCATAACGGAGGATCCACAAAGCATCCACATATTCTAATAATTAATGAATAAGCTGATTTTGCTCATGGCCAAGGACTAGTCCCACTGTAAACATACAACCACAGAGCTAAAAAGGACTTAGACAGCTTATCTCATCTATCAACACTTCTTTAGGCTCTTTAGAAGCAGCATGTTTCAACCTTACCCTCAATTTCAGAAGAGATGCTACCACCTTATCTCCAATTCTACCATGCAAATGGGATTATTCCACAGGTCCTCTGAGCAATTTCTGGAATTGGACAGATGGAGGTTTTAATTTTGCCCTACCTTCTAGGTTGGTGACTTTGAAAGAGTTTACCAACCCTCTTTCCTCATCTAAAATACCAGTACCATCCGCCTGTCAAGGTTGTGAGGACCACATAAGCTCATGCTTTTAATGCTCCCAACACATCACCAGGCATATATTAAGTGACCACTACATGGTACCTGTTGAATGCCCCTCTCTCCCTGTCCTGGCCAGTGTCCTGGTTGAATCATCCCTGGCTCTGTTCTCTTTTTCTTCCATCTATCCTCAACATAGCTTAAACACCTCTGTCCTACCCTCTGCACTTGATCCTGCGGACGGTCCCTGAGCATGGCCGGCAAGATGCAACACAATCTCACTCCAAACTCCTGCTGCATCCGACTAGAAACTCCTGCTTCATCTTCTACCAAGCACCATCCATGACTCAGCATTCTTGAGATGCCAGTGTATTCATGCCTACACACCCTTCAGCGCTTTATGCTCCGAATGCCTTCTCCAAACTGCAATTTTCCATCTGCTCCCCCTCTCCTATGAAGGCCCCCTGAAATGCCTCTGCAAAAGCTTTGTTGTTTGCCTATTCTCATCCTCCATGAGAACCAATCCTTCCTTCAACCTTGCATCAAAACCCACTGTACGCACTCTTCATCATTCTACTTACAAAGTAATATAGTTATTTATGGACTTAATTTCCCCAGTACAACACAAGCCCATGGGCAGAGACTCCCATTAGTACACCTTTTTATCACAATAGAGAGCTTAGGTCTTAAACATTATGGAGACACAGCCAACGCTTGTGAGACAAACCAGGAAGCACAGCAGGGGTTAAAAAGCCCAGCTCCTCCACCAGGCTTCTGGAGTTTAATTCTCTACATTGCCCCTGGTAACCTGGTGACTTTGGGCAGGTTATTTAACCTCTCTAAATCTCAACCGCCTCAATACGAAATGAGGATATTAATTGTAATTTCTCCGTGAGTTGCTGTGAAGATTATAATATTGAATTCTTTACATGCATCATCTCACACTGACTAGCATGCAATAATTAACACATACCTGCTGTCACACTGTAATGAAAATTGGAACCCTTAATTTTAAGCCATCTCATACTTTGTTGAAAAATGGGTGAATCCTCTTTGCTGAGTATTCCTTGTCAGTGCTCAGAGGTTTAAACAACTTAATAAAATAGAAGAAGAGAATGAAAGGAAAGAGACACCGAAACTGTACACACATGGCTCTCCTCTTCTGCCCCTGGAACTGGTCAGAAACACAGTAAAGGTATGGTTATAAAACTACAAGGCATTTACATCCAAGTTCTAAGCCAGGCTCAGTGTCCTCGTGAATCATCTTCAGAAGACATACATGTGATTCCTACATTAATTTCCCCATCTGTGAAACCCAGGGCTGTCATATTTCCCTGAACCACAGTGATACATACTTTCACTAGCTGCCTGCCATGAGGTTAAACTAAGCAGAATACATCAATGATTTTTTTTCTAATCAAAGTCATAAAGTCGAGTGGTTTCAACTAGCACTCTCCACTACACGTATATGTGAAAGAGAAAAACAGGTCTCAAATTGCAGCCTGGGTGCCCATAACTACCTAATACCCGCAATAAATCTTAAAGCCAAGGCTAAACCATTTATAAGACTTGGTAACAGCTCAAAGTCTCTAATGCTATATCACTAGATTCCTTATTTAATCAAATTATTTTGAAATGTACATTTGTAATGGTGAGTGATTAGAAGGTTCCTCTTATATAGGATCATTCCAATGTCCCATTGGCATATAATTTGAAGACAATGTCCCCTTATTAGGAGCAGAAATCAGAAATCATGACTAACCTCTGACAGCCAGTTCTTGAGATCACAGGAAGAAAACAGCCACAAATGAATGAACCAACACTGAGACCTTCCAGGTGGACCATCTCAGGTGACCTCCACAGGTAAACTCACACAAGAAGGATTCTAGCATTACAACCATAAACCAACAAACGATGAGCTGTTTCGCTGTCCCCCTCCCTTCGCACAGGTACTAGATTCCAGAAAGGATTATCCAGCCACCCAAAGGAAGGGGGAATATAAGGTAACCAGCTCTCCGAGCATGTTCTCTCACCTGGTTTAACAAGGAGCAACGTGGTTTGGAAGCAACTTCTAGAGTTACAGAATGTTAATCAAGATGTTCATTATTTTATCCCACCATGAAACAACAGGCCCAAGCAGCCAACTCCAGGAATGTCCTCTGAGGCTGTGTTTGTACACGTCAGGAAGCAAAACAGGGTGTTCAAAACGCCCTGCTTGTTAACAGTATTTCTGTCCCTTCTGAGAATCTGAATAACATTTAGCAATGGCTTCACAGAAAAACAGACTCCCCAGAGATCCAAAATTCTACAGGAATGCCACAACAGGGACTTCCTGAATGTTCTCATAAAAATCTTCCCTATCATCTTTTAGCTATGAATTCTCTCTAACTCATTCCTATGGCAGCACCTTTCTTAATTTTCAGCAATATTTAAAGTCAAGTTTTCAGAAGGCCCACGACAGTGTTCCTTCCAAGCCAGGGTCACCTTCCTTTACTCTCACTGAACAGAATGACTTAGGATAAAAGCCAATGGGATTCTGGAGGAGAGACACAGTAAGAAGAATACCGTACTTGGAGCTGGGCAGACCTGACTCAAATACAGAAATAAAACCGTGGCCGAGTTACTTCAGCTCTGCGAGGTGCCATTTCTCTGTGGTAAAATGAGGATGTCCACGCCCACCTGGCAGGGGGATGGCGAGGAGTGAATGAGCTAAAACCTGCACAAGGTCGCCAGGGTGCCCGGTGCCCAGCTGATGGTCAATAATCATGAATGAGTTTGCATGGCCTTTTAAAAGGGGGACTTCAAATACGCTAGATTCTCTTCCACGTCACCTATTACTCCTTATTGCTGGATTGACAACATGGAAGACACGGGCGGGTCAACAATGTCTGTAAGAGAGGGCACCAACTCAGCTGCCATGGCTGGCACAGCCCGCATCTTCTACACTCCTCTGAGAGGCCAGCCAGAGAAAGTGACCCACGGGCCAGGAGAAATGGCCAAAAACGGTGAGTATCTGGGACCTCTCTTTTCTTACCAGGAAAAAAGGACTTTGGGTTTCTAATTCTCCATGATGACCTTAATACATGTCTCCTGCCTCACCTAGTCAGAGAAATGGACATGGGAGATAACACTTGCTAGAAATCCAATAAACAGAACAGAGTTAAAACGACACCTCCCAGTTACCTCTGTCTCAAAGGACTTCTCGTGCCCAACAGCAGGATTTGTCCAAAAGGAAACATTTTCCTAGTGGCAACTGCTTACTCACCACTCAGTTTAGCAAAGTCATGGTAATCTATTTATAATATCACAAAAAATGAGAGCGTAACACAGGCTTTTAAAAGGTTGGCCAGTGGGAGTAATCTCATACAGACTCTGAGATTTATTATAAATAAATCAATAATTAAAGCGTAGAAAAGTAGGAAGCTAGAAATATTTTCTCAAACATAAAACAAACTGACCTCATGTCAGTATTCAAATCCAGTGAGATCTGAATGTATTTCTGCTTTGGGGGAAAAAAAAAGAAACCAGTTTTTCTCTTCAATGAATTATGAATATCAAGAAAATAGTATTTTGATTTATATAAATGTATCAACTATCAAATTTAAACATTAAATATTTATTAGATATGTAAAGCATGTATAGCACTAAACTATATTTTTAAAATAATTCAAAGAAGTTTTGCACAGTATTAAGGAGCTTAAAACCGAATTTAGGGAGAAGAAACAAACCCATAAATTGACTTGTAAGAACTGATAGAAATACCATGGGGAAAAGCATAAGATATCTATGGGGTTAACACTTAAATTAAGATGTTTAATCTTAATTAAGATGTTTAATCATTAAAATCTTAAATCTTAAAACATGTATTAAGATGATGTACAGAAAAGACATAAAATTAGCCCAATGCAAGTAGGCTTCTTGTAGTACATGGATTTCATACAGGTCTTTAGGTAAATGTTATACAGTTATTGTCATGGAATTTGGAAAATGGGAAGGAAGAGATTCTAGAATGAGGAATATATATTTTATCAGATTTCTCATAGAATAAACACTATATGCCAGAGTTTCTTAATCTCAGCATTACAGGCATTTGTTTGGAATAATTCATTGTTGTGGGGCTGTCTAACATGAGAGTGTGTTAGCAGTATTGCTTGCCTTTACCTATGAGATGCCAGTAGCTCAAGACAAGAGTCTTGACAATCAACATGTCTCTAGATATTGACAAATGTTCCTCAGTTGAGGGGGGCACTCTCTCTCACATTGAGAATCACTGCTATATACAAAGATAAAATCTTAAAGAAATTTTTGTGTTATGACATAACAAAAGGACTGCATATAAAAAGGGAACGTTTTGATCTCTTTTTCCATACTTCAATTTTCTTGTCTACTTACTATGCCAATACGATCCTGTAGACAGGAAGTGCTATGCATACTAATCAACAGTGTATCCTGAATCGCTACAACAATTTCACCACAATGAAACGTGGGTTTCACAAATCAGTTATATTATGGAAACCAGATAAAAGTGCTTCAGTTACCACAGAAATAAGGACAGCACAGTTTGGTAAATGAAATGAATACTGTCAAAACTTGTAAGAAAAGCCTTACCTAATCCATTTCAAAAACCTTAAGAGGAACCCCGAACATCCCGAGGAAACGTACTTTGATCCCTCAGCTACTTGGCCACTTCTGTGTTGCTTTGCAGGTGGTAAAGGCATTACAAGTCAAAGGTGCACCTGTGAAAGAGGCATATGACCTTCACAGGCGTCAGCCATGAAGAACAGACGGAGAGAAAGCTTCCTCAGTCCCCACCCATCTCCCACTTCACTTCTCCCCTTGCTGCTAAGTGGCTTCCTTTTCTTTAGTCTCAAGAGTTAACTGAGCCATTTCTTATCAATTAGCACAGCAGTCTGCCAGATGACTTTAAGCTCCAGGTGGGGAGTATCCAGTACAAAACTCAATTGGGGTAAAGAGTAGAGTCTCTTGTCCTGCCCACCTACCATCACCACCACATCCATCACTACCACCTCCACCATCAACACCACCATCCTCACTATCATCATCACCATCACCATCTTCACCATCATCACCACCACCACCACCACCATCTTCACCATCATCATCACTACCACCACCACCACCATCTTCACCATCGTCATCGCCACCACCACCACCATCATCACCACCACCACCACCACCATCACCACCACCACCATTATTATCTGGAAGTCTTACCCCTATAGCAAGGAATCCCATAACCCTGCATTGGGCTCCAGCACAATCTAACCTCTCCTTGAACATAAGCCTACTAAACTTCCCCAGCACATCCTTCTTACCTACACTAGAGTTTTCTACTTCTGGAACTTCTACATTTCCAAAACGTACTCAAGACGTTCTCTTGGCCTGCAACATGAACTCTACACAAACGCTTACGTACCAACTTATTAAGTCGAGCTGGAAACACAATGGACATGCAGAAAATAATGAAACTGCTCACAAGTTGCAGAAATCGCTTCGTGTCGCAAAACAAGTTTTCCAGTGGATGAGCATCCATTTATTTAACTCATTCAGTGCTTAAGAGGTGCCAAGTGCTGTTCTAAATATTGTACAATTATTAACTATCTCATCCTTATAACAGTTGCCCAATGAAACAGTTACTATTATTAT
Organism: Ceratotherium simum simum; assembly: GCF_057802395.1. Classification (NCBI taxonomy): domain Eukaryota; kingdom Metazoa; phylum Chordata; class Mammalia; order Perissodactyla; family Rhinocerotidae; genus Ceratotherium; species Ceratotherium simum. Next base: position 7,983,050 of record NC_141917.1, read on the forward strand.
CCTCTTTTTTTTACTAATACACTTTATTTTTCAGAGCAGCTTTAGGTTCACAGCAAAATTAAGGGAAAGATACAGAGATTTCCAGTGTGCTCCCTGCCCCCACATATGCACAGCCTCCCCATTATCAACATCCCCCACCAGAGGGGTGTATTTGTTACAATTGATGAACCTACATTAACACATGATAATCAGCCAAAGTTATTATCCTCTTTTTACGGATGGGGAAACTGAGGCACACGGATGTTAAGAAACATGTCCAAGGTCATAGTAAACGGCAGAGCTGAGATTTGAACCCAGGCAGCAGTTTCTTCAGGGTCTGTAAACCACTCCACTCTGCAGCCACTCTAAACTGAAAACAGTCCCAAGACGAATTTCATGTTTAAGTTATATTTTTTAAATAAATGTCATAGAGTCAAACAGAGCACCAGGAACCTTTGGTCTGCTAATTTTCAACCTTTTTTCTAACAACAGAACCCTATTTTCAAAAGCCCTGACCCCAGCCGCCCTCTCCTCTCAGAGCACTTTGGGGAAAATCCAGGGCCATTTTAAACAGTTTAGAAACCATCAATTTTTCTTCCACCTTCTCCTTTCACAGATGTGGAAACTGAGGCCCCAAGAGAGGAAGTCGTTGATAGCAGCCAGCTATCTGAGCTGGTTGACAGCAGAGCTGAAACCAGAACCCAGGAGTCCTGATACCAGTCGTCGGCTCTTCCATATCCTTCAGCACCCTGGCTAATTGCCAAATAAGTGTTCTATATAAAAGTACAGTTTAATAGCTATCAGTTTAGAAATGTGGCTGAAGACATATGAAAATGACTCACCAGGAAAGCCAAAAGATAATCATTCACCCACACATGCCTCTCTCTCTAAACCTTCAGGGTCGAGTATCCCAGCCGGAAATCTGGGATTCCAGCTATGCCTCTCATCTATGGAGTCCAAAGCCTTTGTAGGCAAATCTGGGCCACCAAGACACTGGCCCACTTGGCCAGGGAGAAACCACATTGTAACAAAAAACTTTACTGAGCAGAGTTTATGGCTGAGCAAGAACTAAAACCCAGTGTCCCTCTGTCTGTCTGTCTGTCTGTCTGAGTCCATGGCACGCCCCCAGCCCTGGGCTCTTTCTCCAGGCTCATACCTGGGAAGGGGCCTTTACCTGCATCTGGAGGAGAGAGAGGCTCCCCTGCGGCAGCTCCCTAATTGATTACAGGCTGACCTTCAGACATTCACATCTTAAACTTTTCCATGACTAAGTTTCTCCCTGTGGAAAAGTATCCTTCTCTCCCTGTGGGTATTGAGAAATGGTTGAATGCACGTGGCTGCATACAGAAAGTGCCTCCAACAGAGGCATTAGATGGGGCAGCTGTGTCATTAGCAGGATGGCTACTGTTGGTCATTCATACAGCTACTCAAACTCAAGTCTCCAGAAAGAGAAACAGAGTTCCGGAAAAACTGCGGTTTTAACAAACAAGTAAGACCCCTGGTTTTGTGCCGAGATTAAGTGTGAAACTGTATCCTTCATTTAGGGTTTTTCTCTTTCTATATCCAGGCATCTGGATGCAATCTTAATAAAAAAATTTATGTAACTTCCTATGAAAACAATAATTAGATAGGAGAAATCTTTTTTAGCTTTTGTCTTATCATGAGAATTTTTCTTTTTTAGAAACTGTTAAAGTTTGCCCTAGAAGTTTATTTTCCAGTATCTTTCGTTTGTTTTTATTAAATAAAAGAAAGTGTATAAATAGATAAGCATGTACTACACCTCTAATAGGACAAAAGAAATCATATAATCTTGTAGGTCTATCTATTAAGAAAGTAAAAAATTAATAATAATAATAAGGAACTCAGAGAGATACTAAGATCTTACTAAAAATACAACATATATAACTAATAAATTTTCGTAGACATTACATGAGCTCCAAAGAGGCAGGACCTTTCTTTATTCACCTTTTCAAAGCATTTTTTTCCATTTTCCTGGGGCTGTTACAATGTCTGATTTCCCTGGGCAGTCAGCTGTCAATCTCCCCTGGATTGGGATTTCCATTTCATTGGTCTTTAATCTTGCGAAGCATCCAGGCTATTCTTTTCACAGATTATAAGTAAGTAAATAAAACAATCTGCAAGTAAAGAAAAAGACATACAAGCTGCCTACATTTCCACAACAGAGCATTCTGTGCCTACTCACTATATTTATTCTTGAGTTATAGCAAATGACAATTTCCATCTGGACTTTTTTTTTCATAAAGGCATTTTTTATTTCATCCTGTGATAATGCAAAAAACTATGTACACTGTGTAACCATAAATAAAATAGCTTACAGCACCACTCCAAAAATTATTCTCAACCTTCGTGCATACTAAACTAGTTGTTCCAATCCAGGCAAAAGAAATCGGGTCAGCTGGCTGCACAATGGAAAGAGAGAAACAAATGGCATGTCTCTGGCATGTTCTCTGCTTTGCTACTGATTATCTTGGGAGGCTCCAGAGTTTAATAAATCTTCTTAATTGGACACTTAGCTCAGCCACTGGGCTAAAGCAGACAATTAAGAGACAAGTCTTTGCTGTGCATGTAACTCTATGACTTATCTATACCGTGGGTGTCCTCTGAATTCAGCCACTTCAGGGACCAGGCATCTCCAGCCCACATCCAAGCAACATCAAGTGGAAGCAAAAGTGCATCACTAGCTGCACACCGATAAAGGCACACCCGAGGCTCACATATACCAGCCCCAACTGGAACAGACTGGGCACTTCTCTTAATCACCCATAGACTGAGAGTCAAGTCACAGCATTACCACGTCTCACACACTGCCAGAAGGATGGCTCATCCCCAGCCCAAAGAATTAAACTGTATTGGTGACTAACCCACAAGGAAGGGATAGAAGAAGGAAGAAATAAAATTAATCTTGTGCACACCAAATAGGAAAAATTATATAAAATACGTGATCATGATTAGAAAATGCCATGAGTTATAACTTAGAGGAGGATCGACTGAGGCCAATTAAGGCTAAATAATATTGTGATTTTCAGTACCAGAGCTTTCTTTTAGAATGAGACAGACGGTCTTAGCTAAATCCATGCAAGGCATTCCCTGGAATGAAAGACTCTGTCTCCTTCAAGAAAGCAGTGTCCTGGCCCATAAACGATGGGCAGAAAATCAGTCTTGTCGTAGATTCCAGGTGTACTTTCCTTTACCCCTCCCTTCTTCTGCTTTTTCTAACTGAACCCTAGAGAATTATTTCTATGAAAACAAAATATAGTCTACCATTTCCTAGATTATCCTATTCTTAAATGATTTACCTTTGAAATGGCCACCTTGATTGACTAATAACATTCTTTAGACTTTCAGATCAAGAGATTCCTATAAAACAAAGACCTATGCACTGCTTTTACTGTGATTCCTCTATCTCTTTACTATTGTTTTCTATACTGAACAGTCCCCATTGTTATTATTTTCTTGAATAAAAAGACTTCATTACCAAAACATAGCATTCATTTATCCATCCATCAGCAATGTCTGGTGTTTCATCCACCATGTCTACCATTCCATATAACCTACCACATGAAACATATGTGGGATGATTGTTGGCAGGAGGTAAAACAGCAGCTGCATTCCCAGCTAGGGGTCACAAGGTCAGGCAGCCAGGCCTTGGGCTCCTAGGAGTCAGAGTCAAGGGGACTTTAGGAAAGATGGGCATGTCCCCAGGAGAATGTGAAATAAAATTATGCATTGATGGGACAGTGGGCAAAAACTTCTCCCAAATCATCAGGGGAGTACTCTGGGGAAAGAGAAAGGGTGTTACTTAAACATATACCACCTATGATGGCAAATGCAAGGTATGTAGTAGACACAGATGGAACCAACTAGAAGTAAGGGTGCTGGGCTGAGAAGAGTAGAGGGAAGACAACTGGCTTCTGAAGCCTTAGACAAGACTTAGAAAGTGTAGACAAAGAGTATTCAAGGCTTAAATAGCATGCCCATAGCATTGGGCAGAGTGGAGTGAGGACTCACATAAATGGGCTGGTATACATTGAAATATTGGGGCAAAACCTTCCAGCATATTCCATAGGACTTCATAAAGGAAGAAGCAGAAGAAGAGAGGGTAAGAATGAATGCTTGAAATCGCTGCATAAATTAGAGAAATTAAATTGCTATGTATTTTCACCCTGTTGAGTATAATTACAGGGCAGGGAAAACAAATGATAGCAGATATTATTTCACAATGTTTTGGTTATACGTGGACAACAAAAGCTCCACATGCTTAATAAAAGTCAAGTTACACAGCCATAATTATTTATATGTTTCTGAAACATTCCTGTACTGAGTTTCTCCAACAGTCCAGCATTTACAAAGTTTATGGCTCCTCCTTTAAATGAATTTCACTGAATGCAAGTAAGGTGTGTACCAAAATTGGTATGTACAAACTCTATAAAATAAGTAAAACTCATCTGAAGAAATTAGGAAAGAACATTCCCTAACATTTTTTCTATCTTGTAGGATCTGATTCAAAATTATCATCTACTGTATTTCTTGTTTAAGTGGATGAGAGCTAAAAGAATATCCAGCTCTTCTCTCACTGTGAAATGAAAATTTATCATGTAATTATTTTAGGAAAACACATATTACATGCATAAATAGACATTATTATAATCATCATATTTCATCGTAATAATATTTGAGACTTTAAAGGATACCATTGAACAAAATTAATTTCGTTTACAATAAATGAAGCATAAGATATGGAAAACTCTGCTCTGCTGTGCTCAAGATCTAGTGATTCACGATGAGTAAGAAAAAATTACTTTCATCTAAGATGATAGTTTTTCTCTAGCTCTTTCTGCTGATGCCTCTCCAATATATTCTCTAAATGAGCATAAAATAAAAAAATGTCTCTTTGATTAGATTTTATAAGAGATCTACATTCAGTGCTCTAAATATCATGGATCTTGCATAAACATTAAGATGGAAATATGTCCATTTTCAAATGTTTATAAGTCATTGGCTTGATTGATGCCTTTACTGTCTACTAATCATAACATGAAAACATTCGTAACATTCTTTACTAGAAATCTTCACACAAATGCAACAAGAAATGAATCCAAAACCTTTAGTAAAATCTGCCAAATCTGCTCATTAGAAGAAAATATCAACCACAGGTATCATTCATAACCAAGAGAAGAATTTTTCCCAGAATCAGGACATGGCCTTTTGAGTTAGCAGATCCTGGAATGAATCCCAGCTTCATGGTTCTATCTTGGGAAAGTTACATCACTTCTGTGTGTCAGCTTTGTCTATTAAAAGGGAATAACACCCTTTACCTTGTAGCATTTTCATTGTTAATGACATAACATTTGAAAAATACTTATTACAGTGCCTGACACATAGCAAGTCTGCTATAAATATTACACCATTTCATAGATGGCTGTTCAACAAATATTACACCATTTCACAGATGTCTCAATTTTGTGTGCCTCCTTGCCACTCAAAGCTTAGTGCACTTGTTACAAGGATAGCAGAAGATCTGGTCACCATGAGACCTGTAAGCAGACAGATCTGTAAGCAGATGGACATTTGACCCAAATGCATCAGAAACTTGCATTTTTCAAATGAAAAATCACTCACTACTTGATTTATCCACTAAGTGCTTCTAATAAGTGGTTACTTTTAAGATGCAGCTTTCAAAAAACTGCTTTCTGTAAGCAAAATTTTATTACAGAATAAAAAAAGCCTTTGTCAGTAGAGAAGAAGCTGCAACAGCCACAGGAACTTGACTGCACAGTGTCTAGGCTTCCCCAAGTGTAAGATGGAGTTCTCCTACCTAATACAGTGATGATGATCATTGAACAGACACCTGGAAGATGTGTTGGGCCTCGGAGATGTACAAGGATAGCAGGAGGAAAGACAGGACTCTAAACACTTTGTCCCACATACCAGAGGACAAACAATTACCAAAGAAAACTTAGAGGAACTTAATTTAACTTAATGCACGTGTTGGAAGATGAAAAAACAGCATTTTCTTTGACATTAATTGCATTAAAACCAATATTTTTGTAATTTTTTCATCCTCTATCTTTTTTCTTTCAGTTGGCAAGGTGTCAAACAGGCGATAAAGAGAAAAAGCACTTCCAGATGGTTGATCTAAGCAAATGGGGTGGAATTTTCCTTTAAATAAAATGGAAAATATATGTAATAGAAGTCCTGCTGAACACCTATCAAACCAAAATGACTACTGTCTGCATCGTTATAATTCACTTGCTGGTTTATGGCCTCACTCTATTTCAAAGAGTTTCCCAAATTCACATAATGTTCTGCAGTGCTTGAGTTGGCATCAGATCTGTGATTTAGCTCAAAGATACCGACTGTGAAATCTCCCATTGTTAGACAACTTTCTTCTTCGGAACACAGTTGAGAAAGTGGAGCAGCAAAAAAATAATAATAATAATAAATTTTTTGTGTGTCCTTTCAAAGGCAGTTTCAACCTGCACTCACTCAGCTCAATAAACTCTGAGGTTTCAGGGATAACAACAAAAAGATTTTCACTTCTTCCCTCCAAGGATACATTTGACCCTAATCCTCGTGATGTTTTGTGGGGAGGCAAATGAAATGATGGTAGTGGGTCATCAGATCTTAAATTAACTCTCAAAGCTCTTCTCTTAGAAAAACAAACTCTCCATTTCTTCAGGCTTCAGTTGAGGGATTGAATTTTATTTGTTCCACTCTCTCACTCTAAAATCCATGAATACATAAATGAGGGGAAAAGGAGTTAATTGGAAATGTGGGAGGTCAGGGATGATAGAGGTTAACTAGGGGTAGTATTCGTTCACTCTAATCCATTTCTGACCACAGATAACTACAGGATGAACCTTAAAGTAATTATTCATTAAAAGCAGGCCCCACACTTCCCAGCCATTAGATCCAGGTGCAAGCGAGCCTCCCAGAGCTTCCGGGGAAGGAAGAGCCAACACTGTCACTGCCATGTCCTGCGCGCTTTACTTCCACCCCAGGGCTATCTCATCCATGCACTGGATGGAAGCTATTGGCATAAGGTCAGGAATACTGTCGAAGGCAACCTGAAAATTGCAGTGCATTACGTCCAAGGCCTGGCCTTCATAGATATACGGCTCCACGATGCACACATGTCTTCAAGGCTTTTATTTGTCCTGCTTTTAATCTAGTAGAGTGCATTTAGACCAATAGTTCAAAACCAAGGACAATTTTACTCCCTCTGCCTGGGAACATTTGGCAATGTCTGAAGACAATTTTGGCTGTCACGAGTGGGGATGCTACTGGCATCTAGTTAGTAGAGGTTGGGGATGTTGATAAACATCCTGAAATGCACAGGAAGGCCCCCTACAAGAAGAAACTATCCAACCCAAAATGTCAATAGTGCTGAGGTTGAGAAACTCTGCTTTAGACTGAAAGAAAAAAAAAAAGATGCAACTTAGATAGCATTAGGCCGTAGGAGGAAAGGAATTGGTAAGACGTAATTATCAGGCCCCCACCCATGATTCCAATGAAATCCTGGCCGTGGGCTCACAATTCCCACCACCGAATAGAAATGTTCTTTATCATCTGCATGTGACAATTGCCCTCCATAGTTCACAAATACTGACAGCACACTAAGCTGTAAGCTCCTTACACTGAAACTTTTCTCAGCTACTAAAACAAGAAGCCTGGTACAGTCATTGGACAACTTTCTAATTATCTTTTATATCCTATAAGGATTTTCTCTTTATTTTGCCATGTGAAAAAATAAGAGAGGCAATTTATAGCAAGCATTTCAACTCTCTGCTGTATTATTTTAAGATTCTGCTGCTTTTACATTTTACCCATAAGAAGAAGTTTCACTAGAATAAATAAAACCAGTTGGACACAATTCACAAACAATTGTTTTTCAAAGAGTATTTTTTTAACCTTATAAGCTGCAACTTCTAATTAAATACGCCATCCCAGTGGATTGTATATGCAGAATTTATTTACCATTTCTATTTATGAACATCATCTGCTTTGCCAGAACTTTTTTTTTAATTTCTCACATAAATCTACATTTATTTAAGCCTTAAGTGGGATCCCAGTTTGTGCATTTTTCTTCTCAACTTTCCATATCATTTGATCCCAGTTATTCCTCAGCACTGCCTATAATTTGCAAAGAACCAACTCTTACTTCTTGTAGGTCTCAAAGGTAAGGGGAACTGGAATGACCATGAAGGTTCAATTCACCTAATTCCATAACTGCATTCCTTCCTCCTTTTTTTTTTTTTTTATGGTGAGGAAGAGTGCCCCTGAGCTAACACCTGTTGCCAATCTTCCTCTTCTTGCTTGAGGAAAAGTGGCCCTGAGCTAACATCTGTGCCCATCTTCCTCTATTTTGTATGTGGGATGCATCCACAACATGGCTTGATGAGTGGTATAGGTTCGTGCCCAGGATCCAAACCAGTGAACCTGGGCTGCTGGAGCAGAGCGTTGAACTTAATCACCATGCCACCAGGCTGGCCTCATGCGTTCCTTTCTCTTGAGACATTTTTCCTTCACTTCTATACCATATCTTTATCACCGCAGATCCTAGGATCCACAAACCCCTTGCCTACCAGCCATTCTAATCAATTACTTCATTTTAACATTTATTAAATCCCTCTGTCTTAGCTCAGGCTGTGGTAAAAGATTACCATAGAATGGGTCACTTAAACAACAAGAATTTATTTTCACAGTTTGTGGGCTGGGAAGTCCAAGACCAAGGTGCAGATTTGTTGTCTGGTGAGAGCCTGCTTCCTGGTTCATAGACCACTATCTCCTTGTGTGTCTTTACAAGGCCCCGGGGGCGGAGGGAAGAGAGAGAGACAGGAAGCCATCACTCTCCTGTCTCTTCTATAAGGGCACTAATCCCACTCATGAGGGCTCCACCTCATGACCTAATCATCTCCCAAAGGCCCCACCTCATAACACCATCACACTGGGGATTAGAAATTCAACATATGAACCTTAGAGGGACACACACATTCAGTCCATAACACCCCCTACCAGCAAGACAGAGCAAAATAAGAGCACACACTCCATTTTCCATGTTCATTGCCTCAGCAGCAGCAGCATTTGGTTTCAGCATGTAATTATCAGACCCCTTCCCATGACTGCAATCAATTTGCGTGCCATTTGCTCACAATTCCAGCCACCCAACAGGAGTGTTCTTTACCCTTGGCACATGACAACTGCCCTCCATAGAGGACTGATACTGAGGGCACACTAAGCTGCAAGCTCCTTAAGAATGGGAACTCTGATATCTATGTCTTCATATACCAGAGAGTACAAACTTGTAGTAATTATGCTCCTGATGTTGATGACAACAAGTAATGAGGAAGAAAGTGCCCAGAGACAACTGCTGGTGCTAAGAGGTGCTCAGCTGGGTAACAAGCATCTTAACCATTGAGGACAAAGTAAAGGACAAACAGAATATATCTTGGCCAGACTACTTAGGAAGTGAGGGCGGAGGCTGAGGAAGGGTGCACAAAATCATGTTCACAGTCATGTTCAGTGAGGAAAATCTGCACCTCTGAGCTGAGGACCAAAGGGGACAAGGTGATGACAGTCTTCGGATGCTGACTACCCAGCTGTCCTGTCTCCTAAGTACAGCTCAGCAACTTTGTCTGAAGGTGTACACCTAAAGAGTCACAGACCAGAGACTGGCCTGCTAGTGTTCTGACAGCAGGGATACAATGGGAAGCTTCACCTTTTTCCTGGGGCCTGCATGCATGCACAAGTACACAGTAGATTTAAATGTCTGTAAATGACACCAAAATGTCTTCTGTTTATTCATCTAGGGAGCATTTCATTTTCCTCAAGAATCAGTGCATGACAAGATATAGAAAAGCTCAACTAAGTCAACACATAACCAGCAAAAACAAATCAAGTTTTCAGGAGGGCAAATAAGGAACAACTTTTGTTTGTCTGTGGCGTCACATAGAAAAAAGTTATGACTAGCGTAGACACTCTGATGTGCACACCAGAAGACCTATTTGTACATCTGCGGCCAAACCACTTGCTTCAGGATGTGCTCTGCTGGGACTTTGGTGGCCATATTGGTTGCAGATGCAATGCAAATAACGGAAGGGCGTTTGTTCAGGAGCAGCACCATTCCACTGCTCCTATGTGTTATTTGCTGGTACACATGCACACATGGCATTCCATCACGAACCACACACAATGCACGGGAGCCCTTCAAACAATGGACCAGAGAGGCTGTTAAAACTCTTAGGAACCTCCACCTTTGTCACTGACTCAAGCGAACGCCACCATGCAAGTTATTCATGTTTCTTCCCTTCCCCACCCCATCCCACCAGTTTTCTTCCTTTTAAGCAGTAGTAGCAGCACTTGCCAAGAAAGTGGTACTGGGGGGCTGTATTATATTCTATCTTTCTGTTTATACAACACCTCTTGAATAAAAAGTGAAGCATTTACCATTATAATTTACTTTAATTATAGTATTTATCACTACCCATAATACACAAGAGAATTATGGTATTTGCACACTTAAAAGAGGAAAATGAAACATAGGAAGTATTTTTGACATGTTGGGTTACTAGTTGCTGGAGAGAAGGCAAAATATTAAATATCTTACATCAAATACTAAGGACAGACAGGATTTCTAATCCACTGCTGGTGAATTTTTATCTTCTAGGAAGGGAACGTTTGAAAGGAGAATGAATGTTACCAGAAGACAGTCAGAAAGGATTCCTGACATAAGGAAGCAGTGGCCGGGGGTTGGTGAAGAGCCTCTGTTCTTTGTAGGAGTTATTTTAAGCCCTTTAAAGAAATGGAAAGCCTCTCTGATGATCTTCCTTATAAGCATAACTCTGCTATATCCAGAAAATAGGGATAGAGTTCATGGCCCCCAGATTCCCAAACCCTCATATTTTGCAAGCCCACTGCAGGGCCATTTCTTAGAAGTAGCTTCTCACCTTACCCACATAACCATTGTTGGCGCTCTAGTGGACACCCTTCTAGATCTTTCTCCATGTTCGTGCAATTACATACAAACACATGTATACAGACTTGAGGGATGAGGCTCTTTTTTCTTTATAAAATAAGATCCACTTTTCTCACTTACTATAATGAAAATCTCTCCAAGTTAACCAGGAGTGATTTAAATTACTATTTAAATGGCTGTATCATATCCAAGGCATTCTTATAACCTAATATGATACATAATCTAGAATATGTGGATACATATTCAATATGTGAGGTAGTTTTTTGAAATTTTTGGGGGGGAGAGGAGAAGCACTGAAAACAACGCTACTATGAATACCCAATATATAAACCCTTATATACGTATGTTGGTGTTTTTATTTTTATAATCTATATTCCCAGAAGTGGTACTACTGGGTCAAAGAGTTTGTATACTTTTAATAGGAGTTGTCGAATTGCTTTCCCAAAAATGTAAACAATTCACATATCCATCAGGAATGGGTGAGAATCTGCTTTTATCAGCATCTTTTCCAGCAGTGTTTTGTGTGTTTTTAAGGGTTTTTTTTTTCCAGTTAGACGAATGATATTTCACTTGCATTACTCTAACAGTAGTGGATGGAACTGCATTTCATCTATTACGAACATCAGAATTTACTCTTATTTGAATTGCCTCTTCATATCTTTGCCCATTTTCTTGTGGGCTGTTTGAATTTTTCTTATCAATTTATAGCTCTTTGCAGATTAGAGATATTCACCTTATGTCTATCATATACATGGCAAATATTGTCTCTATCTCATATTCGACTTGTTAGATTGTTTATATAATCTTCTAGCATAGATTTTTTTTTTTATTTTTAGTGACAGCCAAATTACACACTAGCCCTTAAGTTGCCAAAAAAAGAAGAGGAAATCCGCGGAAAATTTCCAGTCTGCAACTGCTAAAATTAAGACCAAAATATCCACTGGAATATAAACTTGGAAAGAATCCTATATAAATAAAACTACATGTCCAAAAATGCATTTTCACCATTGACACAAATGCCATCTTTACCCTTCCTTGGCTTAGAGAAAGCAATCACACATAAAGTCAGTAACATGGCTGGTCCTACCCCTGTGAGGTGGATGTTACTAATGTGTTCCTCTCCGTAATTCTTAAATCTGGGCAAAGCACTTGTTTGGGGAGTTTTCAGCTACAAATACTACTCTGTGCTGTCCGTAAGATGGATTCTTTGCCCAGAACATATACAGAGACACTGTATGATGTGCTTAGATCAGAAACTGTCTCCAGCATCCAGAGAATCAGGAATCCTGAAAAAAGAACAGTGTAGTCATATATATGAAAAGGGGTGAATTTGGAGGGAGGAATTTTCTCTCTGTTTCTTTAAAAATGGTATGCGGCACCAATGTTTTTCTCTACTTTAGATATAAAGAAACAAGGAGGCTTAGAATGGGACGCAGTCCACCAAAGTACCAGTTTCTTACATTTTCATGGAGAGTTTCTGTTATCCAGCTCTGTCATCTCCCAGAATTTTGCAAGTAATAAAGTCATAGGTTTTTTATTAGGTGGTAAAGAAGGAGAGAAATATGTTGATTATTCTACCTGATCCTCCCAAGCATCTTTCAGTGTTGTTGGTTTTTTTCATCTTGTTGAATTTTACCAGATTATTATTGGTATCAACAATAAAATGTTTTATAGTGTTTCGAATCCCAAAAATGGCGGAATAAAATTAGTCTTAAAAAGGAAAATGGATGGAAGGGCCCGGTGGTGTAGTGGTTAAATTTACACGCTTCACTTCAGCGGCCCGGAGTTCACAGGTTCAGATCCCGGGCGCGGACCTACACACCACTCATCAAGCCATGCTGTGGCTGGTGTCCCACATATAAAATAGAGGAAGATGGGCACAGGTGTTAGCTCAGGGCCAATCTTCCTCAGCAAAAAAAAGAGGAAGATTGGCAACGGATGTTAGCTCAGGGCTAATCTTTCTCACAAACAAAAGGGTAATGGAATCCCCTCTCACGTCACTGACCCCATCTGAAAGCCTGGATCAACTGTAAAATCATATTATAATCACAGGGGATATGTCCTCTGGCCTCATAGACAGCATGCAAGCAATCGTTAAAAGCCTGATCAATTGAGGCAAACTCCACCTTTATAGCTTACTGTCCTCAGTGAGCTCCACCTCACTCATTGGAGAAGAGACACTGGCACTACACGCATTATCTGAGATATGAACCCCGGGATGTTCAACAGAGAAGGAAAATCACTGGACATTAAAATTCAGGTGGATTGCAACTTAGGGTGATGAAACTCCACCTCTGACCCCTCTGACTGATTTGTTCCCAATGGCATTCTTGAGAGTTGATTCTCAGTCTCTAAAAATAACACGAATTTTAAAAATGGGATCTACTATACACTGCAGTGCCTATAGCTAATAACAATACTGTATTGTATACTTAAATTTGCTAAGAGGGTAGATCTCAGGTTAAATATTCTTACCAAAACAAAATAATAATAATAAAGGAGGTAACAGAAAATTTTGGAAGGTGATGGATATGTTTATGGCCTTAATGCTGGTGATGGTTTCACAGGTGTATTCTTATCCTCAAACTCATCAATATTTACACATTAAATATGTAGAGCTTTTTATATGTCAATCATACCTCAATAAAGTAGTTTTTGAAAATGAGATCTTTTATTAGATTATTTATAAACTACTTTCTATATTGGCATTTTATCAATGAGATTATCCACTGGGAAAAAATAACTTATTCTTCAGTTCAGCTCATCTATTTTAACCAGCGCTTAATCCCTGTGCATTACAAATTATGCGTGTCCTTTTCACACAGGTCTCTGGGTGGCTTCTGGCTCAAACTCATTACTTCTCAACACACAGCACTCTGTCCTGGTTTACAGTGGATACATCTGCCTCAGGGAATCTTAACGGCCAGTGCCAAATCTTATTTTCACTAACTATGAGAAATGGGAGCCTTTAACTTTACATTAATAGGCCAAATGCATTTCTCTTTGATAGAAAATCAAAATTCTAAGCTACTGATAAAAACTCTGGTGACATCCTGAGCTTCACAGCCTTGATCCTCTTATGAAAATTGTTAACAATGAAGTGGGGTTAACTAAAATCCTTGCAGGGAATAAAGCACTGAGTGGCTCTCTGGCCTGCATCACTATTTGCTGCATTATTATTAACAGCATGTCAGAGTCTCTTACTCGGCACATTGCGAATGTTCACAGAGATTCATTTAGTCAACAAGGATGCCGACCGCCCCAGAGCTGACACTGAGGACGTGAACTACACTGGCAAGGATATTCGGCGCGCTTCTCAAATACTGAACTTTCACTAGCCTAGATCCCTGGAAAAAAAAAATGTAATTATAATAATCGAAAGAGCTCAGAGCAGGATGAGAAAACAATAGGTCAGATTTTTATGTCAGAGGGTGGCATTTTGGTAACAAGGAAAACTGGGTAAATCATTAAAACCCATGCCTTGCTTTGCCTGGTTCCTCCCAAGACTCAATTGGGAAGAGATTGCTTTTGAGAGCAAAAGGAGCCTGAACTGCTGATTGGCAGAAAAAAACAAAATAAATGCTGAAAAGAATGTCCAACACATACTTCATTGTAAGAATTTTACCTTATTCCCTATAACCAGAATGCCATTTTATGTTATAACTGTGGACAATTTTGCTGCTAAAATGTTGAAGGAAATCTCTCAGGGGGAGAATTACCTTTGGAACCTTCTGTCATTTTTAAGATCACTTTTGAAGTATCAAAGCAGTAGATCAAGTGAAATATTATGAAGAGCTCTCCAACAGATGCCAGCACCCTCCTCAAACATTCTGGCACCCACAGTTCTGTGTGAGGTGCTCTTTTTCTCCCTACACTCTATCTCAGTGAGAAGCCTTGGACTTTAAATACTGTCAATATGGCGATGACTCTCAAATCTCTCCCTCTTGTTCCAATCCTTCCCAAATAGCGCAGACTCACATATATGACTAGCTACTCTCTCCGACCGGATAAGAAAAGAAAGCCATCAATTCAAAATTAACCTACCCTGGGAGAATTCTTCTTTTTCCTTCCAAAACCTGCACCTACCCAGGACTTCTGTCTCAGTAGACGGTCCAACATCCACCAACTTTCTCAAGTCCAAAACTTACATTTCATTCTTAATTTTCTTCCCCTCTCCCCCAGTGCCCAAGCCATTAATTACCATTGACTCTGCTTCTAAAAATATGCCAAATCTACCCAATTTTCCCCGTCTCCACCAACAACACTCTAGTCTGTGCCACCATCATGCCTTACCTGGTCACCTGCTTCCAGCTGGTCTTCCTGCTTCCTCTCTTGCTACCTTACAATCCATTTTCCCAATGGTAACCATGACAACTTGAATGACGATTTAAAAATGAAAACAAATCCTGTCCCACCACTGCTTCTCCAAAGACCTCCCAATGCCCACAATGAACATCCAAGTTTTGTGTCCTGTCTTACAAAGCCCTACACGTTATACCTCTTGTCCTCCTCTGTGGTCTCAACTCACACCACTCTGCCCCTCCCCCTACACACAGACCAATCACTCTCCATCACATGATTCTATGTGAATTCTCTGCATAGCACTTATGACTACATGATCATTTTATTTATTGTGACATACTTATTGTTTATGGTCTAACTCTCCCACCTAAAATGTATGCTCCATGAGAACTGGAAGCCTGTCTTGTTTGCCAGTGTATCTCCAATGCCTAAAACAGTCTCACATACTGTACGTGCTCAATAAATATCTGTTTGGGGAGGGAGGGATGGATACAGGTTATTTCTGATTGCCACTTTACTTGCAATTTTAAAGAAAAGTGGTTGTTACGTCAACAACAGAAACACTGCTTCCAACCAGACATCAACTGGGATGCCCGCTAGTCCTTGATGACCTCCATGTACAGGAAAAGATGCTTCAGAGGCACCATTTGTTTATACAGATGTTTGTCCATGAGGGAATTTTGTTTGAGATTTACCACCAATCATGTGTTTTCTGCAAGGAAATTATACAGTGAGAGTGGGTTCCAACCCTCAAAATATTTGCTAGCTCAGCGAAATAGACCAAGACACTATTTGCAGAAGCCTATAGCTGCTTTATTTTGCAATAACATTTAAAATAGGTGGGTTCCATTGCTTTATAATTATTTTCCATAATATTCTGCCATGGGGGCTTTCTTGGTCACCTTTAGAAAATAAAGGGAGCGGAACACCCACTGGATTAAGAAGTTATATATTATCCACTGGGCTCGGCCATCCAGGTGACCTCTGAGTGACCTTGGCAAGTTTCTTAACCTCTCCAGGCCTCCGGTGACTCATCTATAAACTGGGGACAATATTAGGACCTCCTTTGAATGGTTGTTGAGAAGATGAAATGATACACATAAAGCACTTATAACAGGGCCTGGGATGCAGGGAGTGCTCAAACAATTTGAGCCACTATTATGAGTTATTACTAGGTTATTACCAGTGGTTTATAAAATGTTTCATATTATGAAATGTTGGAAAATCTTTATTTAATTCCTATTGTCATTGCTACATTACAAAGACTGCTAAATGACTTCCACTGGTGAACTGGCCCAAGTCCTCCTTCAGATCCAAACATGGGTAACTACTGCAGGCAGATGGAGGGGACCCAGGAATATTTACACTCTGCACTTTCCATACTTGTGAAACTGGCTGGGGTTCAAAAAAAGAACTACTTCAAATCAAAGTCTTCACAAGCCATGGACTTGTGGTTAGAAATGTTAGTTGTACGTTTGTCTGACCATTTAGGATTTGCTTAAGAAAACAGAAACTACCTTGTAAAAGCTCTGCAATAAAGACAGAACTTGAACGAGAAAATACGAGTGAAAGTTAGAATATACATAAGACACTTAACATTATAATCACAGAAAGAAGTTAGACCCTCATAATTCACTTTTTTATTATTGCTATTATTATGACATCCCAGAAGAAACTTCTAAGACCTTTACACAAACCTTTTTTACACCTGGAATATAAAATAATCTCAGAAGAGCATAATACACCACATGAAATAGAAAGTTACAAAAAGAAATGTAATCAACTCCAAGAAAAGATGGCAGCAGAATATTAGCATACAACTACATATCAAATTGAGTTAAGAAGTAGGGAATTCCAGAAAAATAGAGAAAAGTCATGGTTATTTGGGAGAAAATAACTAGACCCATCTTCTAAAAAGATGCTTGATTCAATGAAGATGTTTTAGAATGAGCAGTAATATAGGAAACACATGGTCATTCAAATGCTCCACTGATGTTGTTCCTTCTTGTTTGGCGCCTACTGTGTGCCCAGCCTGTAGACCCATCCTATCTGCTGCTCATAGCTGTGAATGCAATCCAAAGCATGGCACAGACATGTGTTCAGGGATGGTTGATAAGAAAGGTGGGAATGACCTGACAGTCACGCTGTGCTGTGCTATATTTATGTTTAATAATATGTACTCCTCGAAGATGATACTGATGAAAGTCTGTTGCGACGCTGACAGTAGGTCCAAACACACAATTTAAGAAATATTAAATTTCTTATTCAGGAAGGACCTGACATCAGATCTGACAGCACAGGGGAGGACCGCACTGGTCTTGGTCTATGTGCTATTGACTCCTGTCACCTACCTTTGCAGTTATCTTCACAACTCATGGACAGCCATCAGGGAGAAATAGACTTTGGAAGGATCACACTCTCTTCCCTCTTTATTAAGATACACTATGAATGATGTCACCTATACTGGAAAACTGAAAAGACTATTTGAGAAGGCAGTAGAGTGAATGGCCTCAGCTGGACAATATGGGGACAGTCTATAATGGCTACAGCAAATCTAATTATTTAATTATTGTAAAATCATGAAATAAACATCTTAAATCAAATGTAGCACAATCCGAAGGCTAGAGGAGCACATTTTTATCACACTCTTAAGGACCATTAGAGTAAGTTATGTTTTACAAAATTTCAGTCTGAATCATTTCACTGAATCACACACACGTATTCAGTGCTGATTGCATGCCAGAGTGTCAAGTCCTGGTAAGATGAACGCAATCAAGACAAGGGTCTCACAGTCTGAAGAGGAAAATCTATAAGTACACAAGAAATACTACAATGAATCCAGCTTAAAATTGACATTGTGGGGACATGCACAAGAGTGTGGGGACACAGAGGAGGTGCAACTTGATTCATCTGGTCATGGAGAGGGAAGAAAAATGTCCATAGAGGAGGTGACGTGTTAGCTGAGAATTGGTGAACAAGCAAATATCCATCCCCTGGACAATATGAGGATATTATACCAAATACATTAAACTCTGATTGAGGGAGAGGGGGAATAATTCCATTCCTTTCTCTTACAGACAATCTCATAGACTTCTAGCTCTATGCCGAAATTAGAAATAGAGTTTTTCTCACCTGGTTTGAAAAATCCCAAAAGATTCATCCATCCGTCCGTCCACACATTCATCCACACATACATACATCTATCAACCTATCCATTCAACAAAATTTATTGACAGCGTTTTACGTCTTAGGCTTTTCTATATGCCTGGAAATGCAGCAGTGATCAAAATAGGCAAAAATCCCTGCCCTCGTGAAGCTTACATTGGGGGGAGGATAGAAATCATACAAATGGTGAGAATGGTGGGAAAACAGGGAGGTCAAAGCACTAAACCCTGCGGGATTCCAGTGGTTGGAGGGCCTGGAGACAAGCAGTTGAGGTAAGAGGGAATGGCCAAAGACATAGGAGTCAGGCCAGGGAAATGTGGTATCTTGAAACCAGATGGAGAAAGTGCTTCAAGGAAATGGAAGGAATCAATTGTACGAACGCTGCTGACTGAGCCTGGATCACTGGATTGAGCAACATGGCAGTGACTGGTGACCTTAATGAGGCAGTAGTGATGGAATGACTGAGTGGTCAAAGTGGGTTCAAGAAGAAATGGAAATACAGGAATTGAGGACAACAAATGTAAGCAAGTGCTTCTAAGGAGTTTTTCTGCAAGGAGAAGGAGAGAAGTGGGTTGTAGCTGGAGGGGAAATTAGAGTCAACAGGCCATTTTTTTTTAATGGTACATGTTTGCATTCCTATTGGAAAGATCCAGCAGAGAGAAGAAAATAAAAATTGATGATGGAGGAAAGAAAAGGAAGAACTGTTTAAGTACTGCCTTTGAGTAGGAGAGAAGGAAAGAGATATTGTGCCCAAGCTGGGGTCACGGGCCTCAACTAGAGTTAGTCAGAGTGGGCACCAGGTGGGATGTGATTGGCCAGCTCGGGGAGGTGCCTCACCTTCAAATCATCACTTTAGCAAGGAGGTGGCCTGCAATGCAAGGAGGAGGAACGGTTCTCAAAATGTATAATATGGCCTCTGACTGTGAGCAGGACAGTCACTCCCACTCAAAAAAAAAAATGTGAGCTATTGTAAATGACTTAGATGAATCCACCTAATTCCTCAACCCTGGAAATGTAAGATCTGTTCACTACTCTTAGATACTGTTATATGAAAACACAGTGGTGTTTACTTCCCAGAATCTCTTGACCATCTTTCCAACCTCTGCTTTTTCTGCTTTGGTTTAACCAATAAGTGGTTACTGTCCAGGCTTTAAGCAAAAGCAAATGAAGCAAAATGACTGATCCTTTTGTGGCCTGGGAGGCTAAAAGAGACAGAAACACCCATGAAAACCACAGGAAAAACTCCAGTGGATAAAACATGAACTGATTAGGCTTGCAGCCCTGCAGCTATAGAAGCCTCTCCACACTCTGATCTGGAGACCACAACGCAGGAAAACCCCAAGTCCCATGAAATCCAAAACTCCAAACATGGGGTCATGTTTATGCCCTTAGGAAAGTTCTGCCAAGAAAGATCTTATGCACAGTTTAATCAAGCGGGCAGTATCCTTACACGCACATGTAAATCTTCAAATCCAAGCAATTAACCCCACACACATCTGCCCCTGTAATGGGTGTCTGAGAATGAACAGCACACATACGCCACCCCAGCCTGACTTAAACATGAAATGAAGGAAAGAAAATGGATTCTGCACTTCACCCCACATCTGTGATCCACAAATATTTATACTAGTCAGAAAGCCAGTAACCTTCAGGACAATAACAGCCTTTGCAGACACTCACCTAAACAAATGAGAAAAAAGGCCAAAATCCCATAGAGAAGAGAACAGAAGGAGAGAAAGCAAGGTTTCCCCTGCTCCATAATGGGAATTTCAATGCTTTCTAAGGTGGATAATGGAAGCAGACAATTTTCCTGTCAGTGAACTCTGTAATGCGAAGTGAAATGCATGTGACAAAACGGATCCAATCTGCGAAGGCCTTTCCAGATCACCTCACAGAGATCTTCCATCAGGCTGACTAGACAATAGGACAGGAATAATAAGGACAGGAGTCCACAGCTTGAGTATTTCTGACATTATCAAGAAAGACAGGCTAAATCTTTATCCCAGCAAACAACCACTCAGCATGTTTAAGCAAGTGCTGTACCTTGTGTCAATAACATACCTAGAAATGCATTGCAACCAACAGGAAATAAAATTCCCATTAGCACAGCGGCACCAATTGAAACGCTGACAGCAACTAGGGAAGCACATTTTTTTTCACATTTAGACTCTCTGTCTCCAGAAACTCAGTCCAATTTCTCACTGGCTATTCCCACTCTCAAATTACATCCTCTCACTTTCCATATTTTACAGCCAAGAAACCTAGAAAACCAAGAAAAGTCAAGACGGAGAGTTGAGTTGTGGTTTGATCTGTCCAATACCAGGTTAACCTCCATCTCAGAAAGGGAAATCTAGCTAATTCTCTCCCTTTGGGAACCTATAAACTATGAAACCATTATTGCAGGCACATGATAATTAATATTAAATTAATAGTCTAGGTGAGTGCTCTAAACACAACAGGTGAGGACGTCAACAATACATAAGTGATCCGACCAGCGTTGCCTTGGTCTTCCTGACACACCACGTAACATTTAACACAAACACCAAAAGTTAGGTACAGAAATGAGGCAAGGGGGAAAGCACTGTGATGATGACTTCATAATGTTCAACATAATGGGTTAAGTTCTATTAAACAAAAAATACTGAAATA
Organism: Ceratotherium simum simum; assembly: GCF_057802395.1. Lineage (NCBI taxonomy): Eukaryota > Metazoa > Chordata > Mammalia > Perissodactyla > Rhinocerotidae > Ceratotherium > Ceratotherium simum. The sequence continues at coordinate 8,004,141 of NC_141917.1, forward strand.
TAGTTGTTAAAAATATTGTTAAAGGCTGTAGAACAGCTCAAAATGTAAAAGTTAACCTTTCCCTAACCAAAAGAGGACTAAATAAAAGAAAGAAAGAATTGCAGTTGTGTGGCTGTAAACTTGGTCTCTCTTCGTCGGATGGAGCAATGTGCACCTGAGATCTCTCATTCCTATAAATATTTTGATTATGTGAACATCCTCGTTAGATTAAAATTGGGGATTGATTTTTTTGTCGGTGAGGAAAAAGAGAGGCAGAATAAAACTATGAGAAGAATTACAAAAAGCAATATCTATCTTTAAATAACTGAACGGTTCCCTGAATTAAGGAGTTGAATATTTTTTAATAATATTGGAAAAAAAGTAAAGGAAAATTTTTATTAAATTTCTAAGCACTGGTTGAAATAATTATGAAGAAAATGTTTGGCTACACTAAAGTAAACTTCTTTAAATTTAAAAGGATAAAGTTAACAAGCACGTGAAGAGGGAAAAAAATGACAACAAAGAGTTCATATTCTTAAAAATAAGTTCTGTTAAAATCTGTAAGGAAAATGCTGAATATCAATAGCTAAATAAGTATAAAATAAGGACAAAGGATTCTCTCACACACGTACGTTCCCTCTCTCCCACCTACATACTCTCTCTCCTCTTCTCAAAATAATGGCTAATTATCACATAAAAATCTTTTAAAAATCAACCAAATAACATAACGAGCAAACAATGAAACATATAAAAAGGAAAGAATACAATCAAATTGACAAAAAAATTAATAATGATACTCAGTGATTGTGAAGTTTTAGCAAAACAAACTCTCTAACATATTGGTGAGCATAAATATCTACACTTTTGCAAAGCCAATTGGCAGTCTTATTAAAACTCCTTGATTCTGAAACAGTAAATCAACTACAGCTATTCTGACCTAATGAATTAACTTCAATTAAAAGAAAGCTTTATAATAATAATTCTGTTTAAGAAGCATCTACTATATGCACCAAACTTCTATACTTCACAAGGTAGGTAATAGTGTGACTTGCAAAAAGTTAGAAAATAGGACTGGAATCCAGGTGTGTGAGGTGTGTGCACACTCCCCTTGTCATGATCATTTCAAAATAGTCTATGATTTTGGTTAACTGGAAATAATATATATGTCCAGCAAAAAAGAAGCAGTAAATTATACTACAGCGTCTTTACATGATAGAATATTATGATGCATTAAAATGAAGTTTATTAATAGTTTTCAATAATATATATCATATGGGTATAATATAGAAAGTGTATGATATAACAAGTAATAAAGCAGTATGCAAATACACCACATTAATAAAATGAAGAACAAAAATCACATGATCATCTCAATAGATGCAGAGAAAGCATTTGACAAGATACAGCATCCATTTATGATAAAAACTCTGAATAAAATGGGCATAGAAGGAAAGTATCTCAACATAATAAAGACCATATATGACAAACCCACAGCTAATATCATCCTCAATGGTGAAAAACTGAAAGCTATCCCTCTAAGAACAGGAACCAGACAACGATGCCCACTGTCACCACTCCTATTTAACATAGTACTGGAAGTCCTAGCCAGAGCAATCAGGCAAGAGAAAGAAATAAAAGGGATCCAAATTGGAAAGGAAGAAGTGAAACTGTCACTATTTGCAGATGACATCATTTTATATATAGAAAACCCTAAAGAATCCACCAGAAAACTTTTAGAAGTAATAAATGAATATGGTAAAGTTGCAGGATACAAAATCAACATACAAAAATCAGTTGCATTTCTGTACACTAACAACGAAGTAGCAGAAAGAGAAATTAAGAATACCATCCCATTTACAATTGCAACAAAAAGAATAAAATACCTAGGAATAAACTTAACCAAAGAGGTGAAAGATCTGTACACCGAAAACTATAAAACATTTCTGAAAGAAATTGAAGAAGACACAAAGAAATGGAAAGATATTCTGTGCTCTTGGATTGGAAGAATTAACATAGTTAAGATGTCCATACTTCCTAAAGCCATCTATAGATTCAATGCAATCCCTATCAAAGTTCCAACAACATTTTTCACAGAAATAGAACAAAGCATCCTAAAATTTATATGGAACAACAAAAGACCCCAAATAGCTAAAGGAATCCTGAGAAAAAAGAACAAAGCTGGAGGTATCACACTCCCTGATTTCAAAATATACTAGAAAGCTATAGTGACCAAAACAGCATGGTACTGGCACAAAAACAGACACACAGATCAATGGAATAGAATCAAAAGCCCAGAAATAAACCCACACATCTATGGACAGCTAATCTTTGACAAAGGAGCCAAGAACATGCAATGGGGAAAAGAAAATCTCTTCAACAAATGGTGTTGGGAAAACTGGATAGCCACATGCAAAAAAATGAAAGTAGACCCTTACCTTACACCATACACAAAAATTAACTCCAAATGGATTAAAGACTTGAATGGAAGACCTGAAACTGTGAAACTTCTAGAAGAAAACATAGGCAGTACGCTCTTCGACATCGGTCTTAGCAACATCTTTTCAAACACCATGTCTGACCGGGCAAGAGAAACAATAGAAAAAATAAACAAATGGGACTACATCAAACTAAAAAGCTTCTGCACAGCAAAGGAAACCATCAACAAAACGAAAAGACAACCTAACAATTGGGAGAAGATATTTGCAAACCATACTTCTGATAAGGGCTTAATCTCCAAAATATATAAAGAACTCATGCATCTCAACAACAAAAAAACTAACAACCCAATTAAAAAATGGGCAAAAGACCTGAACAGACATTTCTCCAAAGAAGATATACAGAAGGCCAACAGACACATGAAAAGATGTTCAAAATCACTAACTATCAGGGAAATGCAAATCAAAACTACAATGAGATATCACCTCACGCCCGTCAGAATGGCTATAATTAACAAGACAGGAAACAACATGTGTTGGAGAGGTTGTGGAGAGAAGGGAACTCTCATACACTGCTGGTGGGAGTACAAACTGGTGCAGCCACTATGGAAAACAGTATGGAGATTCCTCAAAAAATCAAGGGTAGAACTACCATATGATCCAGCTATTCCACTGTTGGGTATTTATCCAAAGAACTTGAAAACACCAATTTGTAAAGGTACATGCACCCCTGTGTTCATTGCAGCGTTATTCACAATAGCCAAGACTTGGAAGCAACCTAAGTGCCCATCACGGGACGAATGGATAAAGAAGATGTGGTATATATACACAATGGAATACTACTCAGCCATAAGAAACGATGAAATCCAGGCATTTGTGACAACATGGATGGACATTGAGGGTATAATGCAAAGTGAAATAAGTCAGAGGGAGAAGGTCAAATACCGTATGATTTCCTTCATTAAGTAGTAGATAATAACAACAATAAACAAACACATAGGGACAGAGATTGGATTGGTGGTTACCAGAGGGGAAGGGGGGAGGGAGGAGGGTGAAAGCGATAATTCGGTACATGTGTGTGGTGATGGGTTGTAATTAGTATTTTGGTGGTGAACATGATGTAATCTATGCAGAAATAGAAGTACAATGATGTACACCTGAAATTTTTACAATGTCATAAACCAATGTTACTGCAATAAACAAAAAATTAAAAAAAAAATAATAGCTTCGCTATAGCCAAAAAAAAAAAAGCAGTATGCAAAATTTTATGTCAAGTGTTCTTTCAACTCTAAATTACATATCAAAAATATACTATAAAAGACTACATGAAATGACAACAGTGGTTGCCTTTGGTGGAGGCAGCATGGGGGAATTTTTTCCCCTTCCTCTATATAATTTCCATAATTAGCACTAACTATTTTAATCTTTTTTTTAAATTGCAAAAATACAATACTCCCAAAAATCTTAGATCATGAATATATTGCCCATAAAGTGCAAACATCCTCAACCCCAGAGATCATCCGTTTAGAATTTGGTATATATTGAAATATGTTCTAGTAGGCTTTATAACACACACGTACTTGTGTGTAGGGACTGTGTGTGTGTGTGTGTGTGTGTGTGTGTGTGTTTTTAAGATGAATGGAATTATATTAAACATATTATTCTGCAACCTGCTCTTTCTAGTTAATAGGGTACCATACATAGCTTTCCATGGCTTTTATAATTTGAATTTTACTTTTTATATCATCACTATTAAAGTGAAGAACACTTTTCCATTACTCATAAAACAAGTATCCAGGGACCAGTGGCTCTTGAAAAAGGCGTGTCTCCAAAAGTTCTGCCACATCAGGCTCATGCGCTTGCTACAATTATCTATTTCTATGAATGAATGAATGAATAGAGCAGTTCCCTGCTTAAACTCCTTAAAGAAACACAAATTAACTGGTTCTCCTTTGCCTGTCTTTTTAGGTGATACCCAGTGCAGTAGAGAGTCAAAGAGGTCTGAAGGTGTCAGAAGCATTCTTTTGTAAGAAAAAGTCAAATACAAAAAAACAAAAATACCACCTCATTTGATTGTATGTGGCAAAGAATATCGCCATTTTATCCCATGATTTAAGGATTTCAATCTTGTTCAGACAGCCCGAGATAATTGCATGTTGGCCCTAATATGTATAAGTGGCAGTATGTGTATGGGTGCCAAATAAAAATGTCACATTTAGAAGCTATATGGAGACCAAAGTAGGAAATGCTCTCTGAACTTGTTTCATCATGAGCTCTATATTCTAGAATAAGAAAATACACTGAAAGAACAATGCTTATCAGGTCCTACTGTGAGCAAAGCTATAGTCTAGGTACCGGGACTCAGACCAATGAACTTGGGGCACATAGACAGTGTCAAGCATTGGAACAACAAATGCACTAACCCCAGGAGTCGGTTTTTGCATTTACAGCAGACTTCATTAAAAGTGGTTTATGATTAAATTCTGAGCATTCAGGCTAAATATTGTTAAGGGACTCATACCTACTGGCTCATACCCTCACTCTCAACACCGTGGAATCTCTGAGCATTGCAAGGATCATGTGGATCAGGGCTCAGTAAACTACAGCCTGTGAGCCAAATCCAGCTCAGCCTGCCACCTGTCTTTATAAAGTTTTATTGGAACACAGCCAAGTTTGCTCACTTAGATGCTGTCTGTGCTGTGTTAGTGCTACAACGCAGAGTTGAGTTGTTACATGGAGATTGTATGGCCAGCATTTCCTAAAATATTTACTACCTCCCCCTTTTCAGAAAAAATTTGCTATCTCCTGACTTAGATTGCTGTTTGAAAACTGATTTCTTAACATTTATTGTGAGCTTTTCTTTAAGGACCGGAGTATTTCCAGTAAGAAAAAAAAAAAAAAGTGTGCCTGTCCTTATTCTCAGAAGGCATTCCTAGTGCTAAGAGGTAGTACTGCAGTAGAGTTAGGGACATGGATTCAAATCCCAGCTCTGCCTCGACTACTTGTGAGATCTCGGGCAGATTATGTAACCTCTCTGTGCCTCAGTTTCTTTCTAAAAGCTTGCTCATTCACCGCCATTTTTAACAGAGGAGATAAGTGGGGCTTATAAGCTATCACAGTATCTCAATCTACAAAACTGTTGGCTTCTTCACTTCTTCTTGAGGTGTCTGACTTACCCAGGAGGGAAAGGGCAGAGCGTTTCCTCAATCATGTATCACACTAAGGATCCACAGCCACCTGGGCGCTCAAGCCCAACTCACACACCAACGCTTCAAAAAAGAAAAGGAAAAAAAAACAGAGATCCTATTAACCCATTTTAAAAGAGGCTGTAGTCATTGTTTATCAATTCTAGAAAGTTCCATTAATGCTCTGCACAACCAGCATGAGCTACTTCAGCAACATAAGACTTAAAGCAGAGTGACCCAAGACAGCTTGGAAATACAACAGCCCTAGCTTAGTATCCTTGTGCACCAATGGATTTCTTTCTTCAGAAAAGGAGAAATAAAAATTCAAACGTTTTTAACATATGAAAACAAAGCTCATGAAACAACCAAAAGGACCATCATTTCAAACCCATTCGAATTACTTTCAGCTTGAACATCAAATGGAGATTTGTTGTGTGGGAGATTTACCCACATCGTGATGGCTCTATCATTCCGTTTTTGTGACTATATAGTACCTTAAGTATGGCATTTCAAATATAGGAGATAAAGGCAGAAGATGTAGAATAAATTATGCCAGAAATTTGAGTTTGTATTTTTATTTACAGATAAATTTATTTGGGACACAATATGAGACTTTATAGGTAAAAGAACTGTAAACCATAAAAACAGTTCACTTTACTAAAATCAAGTAAAGCTGTCCAATCTCCTCATTCACTTTAACATATAAATATTCTAAAAACTTGATATTGTAATATGATGAAAAGACTACCACAAAAACCAGCCTCCCCAGAACCAGGTATGACAGAAACTGAAGAAATGGGTTACTTTCCATTTCTTATTTGTAAAAGAAATGTGTCCATTACTAGTTAAAGATGCCTGTTACTTCAAACACTGCACTGCGGGGCTCATGCTTTTTCTGTTGTCCCAGTTCGTGTAGTTTCTTTCCACTCTCCAAACTCTGCAGCTTCTGGCTGCCATAAACCTGGGACACACTGATGTTGCCTATCCCAACACATACACGTGGGTAGCGGCTGAGAATGATGACGAGGAAAGGGAGAGAAGAACTTCCCGGAACATTCTGGAACATTCTGGCTATTCCTCTATGCAATGATTCCCACACTGTCTACTTCAGTAATTATCTAAAGGCCATCTGCCTGCAGAAAATAAACTGAACTACAGCATCTGGAAGTTTGTAAAATTTCATATCTGCTGAAATGCCATTTCGAAGTCCTGAGGTTCAGAGGCCAAAGGGCAGTGGCTAGGTGACATTGTCTCTCCATGAGGCTCCCTTTGGTGAGTTCATGAGAAGCAAGGGGGCGATCCAAAGCAACACATTCAGAACTGCCCGCAAAGGCGCCCACAGCCCAGGTGCGCTCAAACACTGCAGCGTCACAGATCCCAGCTGAGTCTTTGAAAATCAGTGACATCATCCTTTGGAAAGGAGGAGGATTTGCAGATGCAAATCCTTGAGGCCAAAAGAGGAGTAAGGGAGCTCTCCCCAAGGTAAGAAGGCATGCTCAGTCCAGGAAAATTCCTAGGAGCGGCCAATTTCTTTCTCACAACATCAAAAATATCTCCTCTGGGTGTGGCAAGAATATGTTTTTGGGACTTCTTTATTAAATGGCATGTTTGAATACACCAACTTCCTCTCTTGAACCCTAAAATATGTTTTACAATTAGTACTAAAATTTCATTGTATTTGTTTATCTCTTAACCAAAATTTGAGTAATAAAATTGGACAGATCCACTGGTCACTGCCATGCATACCTGGCAATCCCTATAGGCTCCCATGTGTCAGAATTAAATTAAAAACAGGGCTGATAATTAGGTCTGGAGGCTAGCTCTCCTATCCTCCCTCAGTGAGGTCATAAATTAGCTGATGTGGCCCCTCACCTAGGACATCCACAAGTCACGCCTGCAGAGGACAGCCATCCTCTTAAATGGCAAAGGAGACAGAGACCAAAAGGATATTGTAAGAATTCAGAATCACTGACACCAAATACTGCAGGAAGAGAACATCCCTGCTAAATCCAGGCAGGGACAGCCCACAGCCTGGACAGCCAGACACTGCAGACCCAACCTTCAGACTTCAAAACCGAGTCCCTTCCTTGTGAAAAGGCAACACTCAGGTGACAGAATGCCCAACACAGAGTTCAAGTGGCTTGGGGGACAACACAACTCCCTTTAGGATCTGAAGTCTAAACTGGGAACCAGTTCCAGCAGTAGGATTTAGGGGCATACATCCCAAAAGGTTTTTACTATGCCTGTGTTTATATCAACAGTAAAAAAGACATTTTACCATCCTGGCACATGATGGCCAAGCTGACATCATCCGGACCTTCTGCTCTGGAGGGTCAGCCCTTGCCTGGGTAGGCGTTCCACCCTCTAAAGGAATATATACTATTCAACATGACACCCACATGTGCTGAGCAGTGTAGGCTCAGGAGCAGAAACCACAACAATGAAGCAGAGATCTTGAATAGGAGCTGAGCTCAAGTCACAGACAATGGCCCCTTCCCTTCGGGTCTGGAGGCTGAGCTCTCCCATCCTCCCCCAAGTGAGGTCATAACTTAGCTGATGTATAAATCATAAATCAGTGACATATTTTCCAGAAAACTGAGAAGAAAGTCAAAAGGTAAAGAAACTACAAAGCCCCAGAGGGTTGCCTCAGACTGGAGGTCAGAATATTTTAAAGTGGATACTTAACTGCCCATTAAATAAGAAAATGTTTATGTTTTATTAATATGTAAACGTTCCCATTTCACTCAATTCCATATTACCCTATTCTTTTCTCTTTTAGCTTAGTATCAACCTTAGAAGAAACAACCTCCTAAGACCCCTGCATCAATTCTCAATTCTCAACTTAGAGCCCCACCTTGGAAAACCTGCTGCTGTGCACACAAGTGCACAACCATCCCTCCAACAGTTTGTGATTTTCCAACAATAAACCTTTCTGAGAAGTTGTACCCTGTAGCCATCCTCACAGGCTCTTAAAATTGTCTCTAAACTGAAATGCATAAGTAAAATTTAAACATCAATTATAACTTACTAAGTGCCCATCGACACATGGCTTTCTGCTAAAATATGCAGCCTTCTCCCTGCCCCTCCTATTCAAAATAAGGAAAAATGTGGATTTAAACAATTCTCCTAGAAACCAAAGGTCAGCTGAGTGGTGGCCTTTATCTTACAGATATATGAGCAAAATTAAAATTCCAGGCCAGTCTTAAGAGCTCAATTTAGAAATCATCCCACAGGAAAATCACAGCAAATATGAAAATGGATGAGACCATCTGGCATGATAAAGATGTTTAGTGGAGGGATGAAAAGAAACCCCACCAGGTGCAGGCTCAGGAAACCTAAAAGCTGTTGGGCTAGGGTTTCCCAAGTGGCAAGAATTTTGCCAGTGGCATGGCACTTAACTGAGAGACATCCCGTTATCAGTCAGTCAGTCAGTTAACCACCATGCACAGCACACTCCATGGCTATACGTGATAGGTGGTTAGAAGACAAAGCAAGAACTGATTATGCCCTTGGGAACTCACACAAGACACTGTATGATTTGCCTGCTACACAATTCAGTAAATACTATGAAATTGGAGCAAACAGAGGTTATTTCCAGGCAGAACAGTCAGGGAAAGCTTCCTAGTAGAAGAAAAACGTGATCTGGGCTTTGAGGGATGGGTAGGATACTAAAAGAGATGATGAAGTATATTTGAGTGGGCTGCATTGCAGGTGAAGCAAATGGTGGACCAGACAGGAATACCTGCAAATCCTCAGATGGAACAAAGAGCCATTTTGGCCAGAACCATGCTGAGTTGTGGCATGAATGTCTGGTACCACCCTGGGTTAGGGTGAATTGATGGAAACCCCAATGGTAGGGCCACCCGAGATAGGAGTTTGCAGGAGTGCAGACTGAATGGGGACATGTGAAACAAAGCAACTCTGCTAAGTGGAAAATCAGGACTGGAAGGCATCAAGGATCACAGGTGGAAAGCTGGCCTTGGGCTCAATTGGCAAGGAGAACAAGGAAGCAAAGAGGAGAATGGGTTTTAAGCGGAGGTTGAGGAGCAGGGAGGAGTGGCATCAGAAGCCCATGGACCAGCAGGGGGTTGGGCAAGGCTATCCATCTCCAAGGCCACTCCCATGCATGGCCAGGTGGGAGGATGGCTCAGAGGAGCCACTCCAGGGAGCTAGCAGACTAGAAAAGCAGACAGTCAGAGAATGTTAACAGGAGAAAGAGATGAGACTTCACCCAAAGGAAGGGGAGTCATTGGAGGCTCACTGTAATGCCAAGATGGGTGTGGTGTTTAGGAGAATCAATATGGCAGCTCTGCAGAGAACAGACAAGAAAGGGAGAAACCATGGGCAAGACACTGCACAGGAGAACTTTAGATTTTAAAATGTTTTTTTTTAAAGACTATAAATCATAGCCCAGTTTTGCAAAACATTAGTTGTCCAGAAACCAAATGAGTAATGAATGTCTTTGAATATACAACAATAATGTAAACAATGAGAGTCAGAATTTTCTTACTGGGAATTAAAACATAAAATCAGTAAAGGACATTACTGTTGTTAGCTCATTAGTCCAATGCCACTGGTTTGGTGGACAGCAACTGTCTGGACAATCCACCACTCAGAGGTGACTGGGGGTTAAAGAAAATCCGTTCATTCTCTCTGTGCACACCGCTCCACTTTCTGACACTGTCCTGCATGAAGTCACCTGACAGTCTCTGCCGTTCCTTTCAAACAGGTGTGCCCCCCTGGACGGTACTTGGAGAAACCAACAGCGGACATTCAGGGTAAAGCCAGATGCTGCCTGGGAGCAAGGCAGGGGCCTGTGGGCTGGGGGTCCTCCAAAACCTCCGGCCATTCAGAAAAGAAAAGGAAGTGCTGCAACAGAAACGGAGAAGGAGGCATCAGGGGAATATGGCAGAGAGGAGAGTGGGACAAGGGAAAGGGAAGGACACAGCCATGTGAGAAAAGGAGGGAGGGGATAGAAATAAACAGAAGCAGCTGCAGAGATATGTGGGTGCTCCAAACAGGTGCAGACTTTGGAGGACACAAACAACGCGGACAGGCTGGGCTCCGGCCAGAGGGAGGAGGGCAGAACCTCTGCTCCTAGCGCCCTCACGTTCCTGAGCGCCAACTCCAGCATCAAGAAAACGTGGAAAATGAACAAACAAACATAGGTATGGAGAACAGATTGGTGGCTACCAGAGGGGAAGGGGCAGGGGGAGGGCGAAAGGGGTAAGGGGGCACATGTGTATGGTGATGGATGAAAACTAGACTTTTGGTGGTGAGCACAATGCAGTCTATACAGAATTCGAAATATAATGATGTACACCTGAAATTTATACAATGTTATAAACCAATGACCTCAATTTAAAAAAAAAAAAAAAACACTATGAAGAGGAAAAGCCAAAATGCACATAAAGCTTGAGATGCCGAAGAAAGTACGTGATAAAAGTAGTGGTCTGTACAGTGCCATCCCGAGTGTGTGCTGAGGAGCAGCCACCTGTCCCTTAGCTCCTGGCAGATGCCTCAGGTGTCAGACGCTGGCCTATGGAGCAGGTTCATTTTGATCTCCCCAAGTATAAGATTGCCGACTGCTTTACATTCAAGACAGGGTCAGAATTCAAATTTAAAAATTTAGTGTTTTGGTTTTTTTTAAAGATAGGTCTGTTGATTTGTTCAATATCACTACTTAAACTTTGAACATCATTTGACATTATGATGTGCAAATACGGAGAGCAGTGTTAGAAAGGGATGTGATGTAGTGGCCCACCTCTCAGGATCCTGGAAAGGTGTTCCTTCACCTCTAGGTTTGCTGCACTGGCCTGTGTATGGCATCTGTGCTGCACCCCAGCCAAACTCTGCGTTTGCAAACAGCATGTGAATCAAGTCGTGTTTCCATAGGGACAACATCACTGCAAATAGCTGTGGCTTTAGAGGGTTAGAGATCTTACACAAAAATGTGTGATACAATGAATGTACAGGGAGAAAAAAACAAAACATTTAAAATCAGGTCTTCAGAGTTGTAACTATACTATAATATTGAATCCAAAAAAGCAAATAAATGTTTTGTGTTACTTTTCGTATGAGTACACATGGCTAATAGGACATTATTCCAGTTGAGTACAGGACATATTGAAGAATGACATGCATGATGCCATAGTTGCATGGCTCTGTCCTCAAGGAATTTGCCCTTTGGAATAGCTTTCCCCAAATCAGAAATGATCTTTTTAGTTAACTAGCTGATTATTTTCTGTACAAATAATGCCAAATATTGATCAAGACCATTTAATAAAGAATCTCTTTCGTAGCTATTTCATGTACATTTAAAAAAGGCAAGTGCCAGATGTCATAATTTCCCTTCTTTAAATCTCTGGCTGTCTTAGGAACACCCGGAGACTAGCTCTAGTGATGGCCAAGGCTTCATGGACAGTGTGTCCTCAATGGGGATACATGACCTCAGGTTTGGGTCATTTAATGATGCAATCATCTGGCTCTGAGACCAGCAGAGGCAAATGCTACCTCCCTGAACAGAAGAGCAGACACTTCTGAAAGTTGTATCCAAAGAGTAAGATATACAAGGAAGAGAAATATGCTTTCTACTTGGAGCCTTCACACCCAGATCCACCCCAAGATTCCTCCTCCATCAGACAGTAGTCACTGTGAAATGTGATGGTTTAGAAATACCAAACACAGCTGAGACCTACAGAAAAAAGAAGGCGGAAAGTGGGGATTTCATTTCTCAAAGCGTTGACTAATCCTAACAACATTTGGGAAGAAAGAAACCCAATTGTTTTCCCATTTAGTCTTCGTGCAAATCATCCTTTGTTGAGTATTTATGGCTGGTAGGAATTGCTAACCCTGGAACAGATATATTGCCTCAGTAACTGGAATAAAGCTGGAGTAAAATGCTTCCTATTCCTTTACTCCCACGTGAGACAATGAGATGTGTTCTGAGCTGCTAGAGGCATGGCAGCCAAGGAAAAGAAGAGGGGCAGAAACGACTTCTTTATTAAAGCAAACAAGTTGCCAAAAACTAAGCAACTGCTCAAAATGAGCAATTTCTAAAATCAGCTCTCTAAGGAGACCAATGTCTCCAAATAGCGACTATTTTCTTATTTCTGCCACCATATGCCAAATTTTCAAAGGGCAGCCTCGCTTTTCATGCAGGCCATTTTGAAGTGCTTGCACAAGTGGTTAATTTGCATGGGCAATCGGCCTCTGAGCTTTCATTTTGATAGCTAAATTGATCCATCCTCTGTAGACTACAATCTCCGCACCCAGAAAGAGAAGGGTGTCCCAGGCTTTTTGAAAAATGTGGTGTCTCAATTCCTACTTATTCAGAACAACACATCCAACAAGACTTATCCTGTATGCAGTAGCCTGCCCACACAAAAGAGATTAAAGACTCAACTCTAAATCTAAATTCAAGATTTAATACTAAGGTCAAGATTTAACTCTAAAAAAATTATTTAACTACCATTGTTACTTAACTTCTCTTAAAGCCAACAGGAAGGGTTTGGGTTCCTATATCAGCCCTTCGGTCATTACATAGGAAAAGGGAAATGTCTGCCACAGATTAAACCCACAACTGGCACCAAAACCTCCCCAGAACAAAGGTGAACTAAGGCAGACAAGGGTCTGCTGCAAGCTTGAAGGAGAAAAGGGGCTTATTTATCCCTGGAAAGATGGCTGACTGTGAAATTCACAATGAATTGCTAGTGAAATGGCAGTGGGTTAAATCATTCAGAAAAATATTTTCCTAAAAAAAAAAACAGACAGCAGTTTTTTAGAAGTTTATAGCTATAAAGGACGCTCTCTCTCCAACTCAGTAGAGAGCAATGAAAAGATCTTTTTCTTTAACTTCGTAAGGGCAATCAGATTAGTACAAACCCACTCAAGCCAATCCAATATGCATGTTGGGCTATGTCAATTTTGGATTTTCCATGACTTCATTTATTTTATGTGCCCAGACTCTAATGCTGCTGTTTTACACGGTATATGGTGATCTGGGCTGAGCAAATTGTGTTTTGACTTAGAAGTCAAACTATGGTGTTGTGTTTTGGCTTAAATCCAGCAAATACTCTGAAGTCATTTCAGAACATTCATCTCTCTAAAGACATGAAGAATAAAACACTTTTAAATCCTGCTAAAATCAGTCCCAAGGACTTGTTGGGTCTTCCATTGTCAAAGGTGGGCACCAAGGCTGAAGGGAAAGATGCATCTCATTTTCCATTAAGGTGTATGGCCAAGTTGCTCAGAGATGGGAGTCTTTCCACCTAAGCATTTGCTTCACATTTTTGAAACTACAGAAGGCTTAACACTATATGAATCCCTGGGTGTGCTGCATCACCAAAAATCTAATTCTGTTCCATTTGTCATCCTCTCAATATAAATTAGTGCTAAAAATAAGAAATAGGCTACTACACATTAAACCAGATGGTGTCTTACCTTCTGATAAACACTGCTGTGTTTAGAGTGTTTACACATGCGGGGGAATACAAAGATTTTTTTTTTTTTTTACATTTGGCAATGAGTTATGTCATCCATTTTAGCACGAACTGTACTGAAACTTCCTCCCCAAGAACCAGCACAGCTTCACTAATGTAAAAACAACCACGTCAGCTGCCTTTGATTAGTAACGAAGCTGCTCTGCCCATCCTGCAGCCTCCATCAAGCAGACAATCTGATCAAATCAAAGTCGTTAAACGGAACCAGAAGGCCGGCGTGTCCTGATGTAAACCTGCTCCGGAAAGGAACCCTCCTCTGTATGAGTCAAGATGCTTCTTTCATTTTCTTCGCAACACACACCCTTAAAATTTTCAGCCCAGGATCCTGACTTAAGGGCGCTCCCTCTACCTGCGTCCCTCTCCCCATCCTTGATGAGCGACAATGTGGACCTAAAATATCAAACCTGGGAGAGGAGTGTTGAAGAATCTTGGGAAATTTCTGAGCTTACTGATTATTAAAGGAACCACAGTTAATCACAACCAGTAAGCAATAAAAGCCCACTCCGTTCAACTAACTGGAAAGGAAGAAAGACCAGTTTGAAATGCAAACCATGTTTTAGAAAATGGAGTTTCATTATTTTCCACTGTCAGGCTCTGCCAGCAAAAGTGCCAACACAGGTGAAGCCGTAGGTTTACCCGACACATGGTAAACACTCAGGGAGTGTCTGCCCTGCCCCTTCTCCCTGCCCCCAGTAGTGGGGTTGGTCTGTGTTTCCTTTCCATAAGCTCTCAAGGAGCCACCCCCCCCACCCCCGGCTTTGTGGGATGAACAGTATTAATCTGACCACTGGTGTTGGTTTGTGTTCTTCTTTTGATTTTATAAGCTGCGGAGACAGTAACTCCCTTCCTTGGGGTACTTATGAAGTTTATTTATCAATCTGAATCCAGAACTCTCTATTTCTCACCCTTTAGATTATTTCGTATTGGCTTGACCTCATCACTCAAGCCATTCATCCTAAGAGCTGTTCCTGCATTCCTGCTGGCTCTCTGGAATCTGCATGTGTCCCCAGTGTCCCCGTGTGAGGTAGTTGCCTCTCCTCTGAGACCAGGACACCCAGCGCCCACCTCTGGTTATCTCATATCACCCTCTCTTGTTTATTTGCCCCCTGTCAGGGGCAGTCATCATGTCCTATTCAACTTTGAATCCCCGAGGCCAGATCTAAGTAAATGAGCGCTTTCAAGAAAGACATTTGATGAGGCTGCCTTCATTTTTTTCAGGGTGTGTGTAAATGGTAACAGACCAGCACACGACCCTCAAGTTAGCTTCTAGAGATATTCTTCCAATTTGACATCACATCATCCGATCTGACATAAATCAAAAACACCCAGAAAAACAGAGCAAATTAACCTGGGTGGAACCTAGATGCTGTCTGATCCTCCTCCAGGTCTAGAACATACCAGGCACTCAGAGCACCCAGAGAGGAGTTGGTGGATGGTGGCTGCATGGGAGAGAAAGTCCTGATGAGAGAGAATCACGTCTTCCTGGCTCAGAGGCTCTAGGTTTGCCTTGATCCCATCTTCACTCAGAACTGAAGTCTCTTTTCACCTCTCTTTGGCAGGTTTTCAGTCTCAGAAGCTTTCCGATGCTACTCATGAAGGTCTGGGCTCGCTTTTTTACAACCTATTCAACTCCTGTAAAATCCAAACTTACCACAGACTCCCCTGTGCAAACATACCGATTTATCTTCCCTCTTCTTGTCTATTAAGTCAACCGGCATCTACAAGGATCCCTCTACAGACACCCTAGGGGAAGCTGCCTCCCCCGCCCTGAGAACCTCTCTACATGCTCAGCGATGTCCCCAGGGAGAGACTGTTGCTCACGTGAACAGAGTCAAGACAAGAACAAGGTCAACCCGGGGACCAACAGGGACCAGTCAGAAAAGTACTTTTCCGTTAGTGATACAAAGGTCATCTTTGTAAATCTCATGCTTATACTGATAATCCCCTTAGTAAACTAAGGGATATCAGGCCAATGGGTAAGTAAAAATTACTCCAATTTCTCAATTAATGATATTCAATTGAACTGGAATGTTTCCTCTGTTTCAATTCTGCAATCATTGATGAAAACAAAATCCACAGGTTTGCTTCCTGGGTTTCTATTCTCTCTCTGTAACTGTGGGGTTCAGGCCCCTTCACATGTGCAGTGTCCTGAAAGTGCTTGACCCCTGGCTGGCTGCCTGTTGACCCACAGCCCTCCACACTCACTCCTGTGTCCCTTCTCCCCAGTTAACTGCAGAGAAAAGAGAAGTTCAAAGGAGCTCCCCTCTCACCATCTAATTTTCTATTTCACACGTGGCTTTAGAAAACACCTATGTGCTCTGGCCAAAATGAACATGAAATTATGATGTGATTTACCAAGTTAAAAACTTAAAAGCTTTTTAGGTAATTTAGAGCAGAAAATCAATATGTTTTTGAGGGCATTTTGTGCTTGACTTCAAAATGTGCATTTTAATCTCAATGTTCTTATGTTCTTTGATTCTGTTAGTTCATAGTTAGAATTCCTATCTACCACTTTTTAGATCTATAGAAGTGATGCTACTCCATGGGAGTAACAAGCCTAATAATTGAGTCCAGAGCCTTAAAGAAAGGTCTGTATAACTCTAGTGAAGAGGACAAAACAATGATGCAGAAAATAAAGTCAAGCAAGGGCAGCACACAGACTTGTCCTTGCTTTGGGATTTTTTTTTTTCCCCACACTATATAGACTCAAGTGTTAAACTAAGACGCTCTTGTCACTTTAGGCTTCTCATCCACATGCCCTCTCTTCGACCAGAGACATCCAGCATCTCAGCAGAGTGCTAATGTAACATCTGCCTATCTCTCCTCACACATCCCATCAGAGAAACCATCATCTAATTACAGACTATCCTATCAATGCAGCAGTCACTGTAAACACCAGGGAAATTAAACCATAAACAAAACCCCTCATTCCAATGGAAAGCTGATAGCATTGTGTGCAGAGGTGATAAGACCCGTTATTATACTTGGAACAAAATGTCTTGCCCTGTTGGCCATTAACTTCTTCATGTGATTCGGATTGCACACGGCCATTCATTATTCACTGACAACTTCTCAAGTCGTGCCCCATTTCCAAACATTGAAAAAGAGCTATAAATCAGAAAAGTGGCATGAAATTTTGGTGACAGCTGCTTTTCTCAAAGACTCCTAAGGTAAACCACTAAACCATAACCTGAGGCAATAGCATGGTGTTTACTGCCATTCCTTGATAGAGATAAACTCCTCACCCCCTTCAAATTAGGTCTCTCTATTTTCCTATTCTGGGGACACAGGAGTCTTTTAGACAGAAACTGAAAAGATGAAAATTGATCATAACCATCCTGAGATGAGAAAGGGGAGGGTCAGAGAAGGCCTAGGTTTCATGATTTCTCTCCACTGTGAACCTTGGAAGATGTCAATTTCCCCATCATATTTCTCATTCAACCCAGGATGGCAGAGGAGAAGTCTCATTCACAGGCAAGGCACATCGACCTTGCAAGGTATGAAGAGCAAGTAACAGCAATGGTTCTATCTGAATCATCCAGTAGAGGAAAGAAAACAATAATCATGAAGGAAATCTGAGTAATTGAATGGTTTTAGCCCTACACCTAATCCACCTGGCATCAAATGATTAACTGTCAACAGAAACAGACTCTTCCCTTCACCCTCTTTCTTCACCTTCTCCACCAGTTTATTTCCCTTTCTCAGCCCTACGGCTCAGCATGGGCCCTACTGGGGCTCCTTACACTATGACAGATTTTAAAGAAGGGAAGGGCAGAGAAGTTACAACAATATGAACTTTCCTCCCTCAAGGACATTCACTCCTGAAACTGTCACTGCTCAGAAGACATCTTCATTCTGGCTGAAATCACCAGAATTGAAAGCCCCCTTCTCCTCAATTCCAATTTGCTTTGACAGACACATGGCTGTCAAGGAGAGAGATGTTTCCCAGAGCGAGATGCTGCGCAGGAATTCCAAAGCTGCCCTTGACTTGTCAACAGAAGTCAGGATCCTGGGGAGAAACCTTTGTTAAATCTCAGGCAGCGTTCCACCACACTTGATGATACACAATCTTGCAAGCAGAATGTATTCCATCCCAGATTATTCCAACCCTGGCCCTAATTGCTCCCACCAGGGCAAGGAGGCTGGTACTGTGTTTTGGAAGGAAATTTCACAGCCATGTTAAAAGTTGATGGGATCCCACAAATGAGGCTACATTCTTTAACCCAGACCAAACAAAACTGTCTTTTAGATTCCAGCCATACTCTCCCTAAACAAAATTTTAAAAAGAAACTGGAGGTGCAGTGTTAAACAATAAAGTAACAATTGTCTTTACTTGCTGTTCACACCTTGCTAGGTAGATGTGCCTGGTTTCCTCACCCAGCTTGTTATTCATTAAGGCACTATTTATTTAAAAAGCTCCAAAATCATTATTCTCTTTCAGGTTGATGCAGAAGCATGGAAGTCCAGATACAATGATGCCCTCAGAAGGACAGGTGGGAAAGCTTCCAAAGGGGTCTAATTCATCGCCCAGGAAGAAGGAGTGTCCCGAGAGCTGCTTCAGAGGCTGTGAAGTCTTCCACCAGTGATGCTGCGGGCACCACTGACACAGTAACGGACAGAAAATCCTGCTTCGTTACCACAAGCTTAAACATCAACTTTGCACCTATAGGATTCAGATCGCAAAAGGAGGCAGGTAACTCCAGACATTAATTCTTTCCTATGGTAACTGATGTTCATGAAAGAAAAAGAAAACAATGGATCCTCATTATTCATTGATCCCATTTTGCAAACTCATCTACTCACTAAAATTTATTTGTAATCCCAAAATGTGCTATTGGCTGTAAGTTCAAAGCTAATGAATCAACTATCTACTAAATAAGGTGTCTTTAAACAGAAACACGCATAAAACAAGGTTCCTTATTGATGGGTTGATGAAGATGTTGCGACCAGGGGCTCACAGGAGCCTAACCCTGTTCATTCCCTGGAAGCAATGGCTCAGTGTTAGCTAATTCAGTGTCCACCATGAACTTAGAGAGCATGAGTCCCATGAAGAACGAGATAGACTGTACACACCGAAGGACACGTGCAATAGACAGAACACCATAACATGTCCCCAGCTCTACACAGGAACGTCAGAGCCGATTGACATGACACCGGACTACAGGATGGTGTGAGTGAAGCGCACGTCACTCAGAGGAGTAACCACCTTGATGAAGGAGATCAGGGGTCAGGCAATAGAAACTCCAAAGACACAAGCTACCTGATCCTTCCTGAAAAGCAAAATATTGGCCCTCTTGCTCCAGAGAAGTGCATAACTCATCTTGCTAGCAGCAAGCTGTGGGAGCCCCTGGTGCCTGACTGTCTGGCATTAACCGCCGTGGGCAGAGACCTTTCTGAAGTCATCCTGGAGTGAAAATTAGACCCCTCAGAAACAGAAATCCGGACAATTACCGAGCATCGGGGATGACAGGCTGGTGGCCAAGGTCTCTTGCCAAATGGAGGCTCTGGCTTTGGCTGGCAGGACTCTTCAGAGCTCTTGTTATATAATGTGAACCAGACCATGTCTTCTGCACCAGATAATGATCCTTGCTTCCTCAAGTTAAGGGATGATTACAGTCTAAAGAGTTGATTGTCTCTCATTACACTTGTGATAATATATTCCTGACAACCGAGGCTCTTAACTTGAACTTCCAAATACCAACACACGTCACACGTAGCCCCCTTTGACATATTCTCATCTGTTACATGTCAGATAGGAAAGTGCTTGCTCCACAGTGTATAAAGGAGAAAAAGTTAAACTGAGACAGAACGGCGAGTTCTGTTTTTTCCAGCCTAGGAAAGTCTTATCATAATTTAATTGAGTCACTTTTAGTACATGGAGGTCTTTAACATTAAAAACAAAACAAAGCAATCCATAAATGCCATAGAATAAGGAGGTCTTCAGCTCTTCTTGTCTAGACACTTCTCCGCTTTTCTTACAATCTGAAGAACTATAAGTACTACCTTTGGAATGAAACTGACTTCCTTTTAAATTACTTTACTCCTTTTATAATAAAAAAAAAATTGAGCGTCTTTCTCCACCTCCACCTGTACACCGTTAGTCGTCAACAGAAAGTGAGCAAAAATAACAGAAATGGTTCACGTGGGTCCTCAGACTAGGAAAACATACTGATAAAGCAATGCACATACGATTTTCCAGGTTCAAGAATAGTAATTTCTACCATGATCACAAAAATATGAGTTGGTAGGCTCCCCACACGCATTTATAAATAAAATCAAAATAATCTGTAAGAGCAATAAACCAAACCCAAAAGTTATATGGAGAGGAGTCAAGCATGGAATTTTCATTCCATCAGCATCAGACAGGGCTTTCTCTTGCCTATACCCTGAGGCTGTGATTCTTACAAACTCACCACACCTCTCCCAGAGTTTCCCAGTTAGTTAGCATATTCTCGGCTTATTCTAGAGCAAGCATCAAGACTAGTAGGCAGTGTGCCAACATGAATGGGCCCAAACAGGAAAAGGGATTCAAACTGGGATCAAGCAATCCTATAATAAGAAATTGTGAGCATTTTTTTTTAAATGCCTATTCCATCTGGCTTTTCAGCCAAACCTGGCTCTAAACATTCCCTGATGTCTCAGAATACGAGATGCTAAAATAAAGACACGTATGTATATAAATTAACCGAGAGCTTTAAAGAGATCCGGTGGCAACATGAAAGGAAGGCTTAAGCACCACTAAAATTCTGAAATGAAAACCAGAGAAATGGTTGATATTTGACTAAAACCTACAGAAGACCCTTCTGGGAAGGGAAAGTGGGTCAGCAGGGGACACATTATCTGCAGATCCTTAAATGTGCAAAGCACTGAGGGGAGAAGGCGATCACAAGGGTCTGAGGACTATGCCAAGTAGGTGCTTACAGAATCAGGTCTCCCTAGCTGCCCATTACAGCAGGAGCCAGCTCTTTGTTTCCGAGAGGCCAGTAGCTACAGGACTTAGATTGGGGCATAAATTCTAATTAAAGCAAGTCTTTCTGGGTTCCTTGCAGAATTTCCACTCTCCAGCTTCATCTTTCAGCAGGGTTTGCGTTCCTTGCTACTCAGCTCCACAAAGAGCTGCTC
Organism: Ceratotherium simum simum; assembly: GCF_057802395.1. Lineage (NCBI taxonomy): Eukaryota > Metazoa > Chordata > Mammalia > Perissodactyla > Rhinocerotidae > Ceratotherium > Ceratotherium simum. Next base: position 8,025,363 of record NC_141917.1, read on the forward strand.
CGTCCCTGGCCCCGCCAAGGAGGGAAATACGTGTCACGGTGCCTTCCTGGGAAGTTTAATCTCTCTTCTGCAACTGGCTGCAAATAATTGCTTCTGTAAAGACAAGCGTCAGGCTCTGGGTGCAGGTGAGAATCAGCATTTGGCTAGGGAAAAGGAAGGGGTAATTGGAAGCAGAGAACAAAACATACAGCACTAGAAAATTAAAAACCCTAACTTTCAAGGGAATTCAAGGAGAACACAGAGAGGCGAGAGGACAAGGAGAAAAGAAGAACATATCTGGTGAGCGGGCAGAGCACAATTAGGGACACCTGTGACTTCAGGTGCTAACAAAAAGCAGACGTGTCCGTGGTCTTAGCCTCTTGTCCCTCCGGCCCGGTCCTAATGCGGCAGGACTGTACCCCAAACCACAAAAGGGCTGGAGGAGAGGAGAGAAGTCTAAGTCGGTCCAGCTGCAATAACACCCCAGAGGGGTGGAACCACGAAAGCTTTTAAAAATAAACATTGTGATTCAAAGCCAGGGGGAAAACCCAGTGCTGGGGAACTTTAAGAAGCACCGGACCTCACCAGACAGCATTTAAAAACCATTTGGAAATTACCTTTCAATGAGGTGTTTAAATGACAACAGAGAGGCCTGCCGCCCCAAAAGAGAACAGGATCAAACAGACACATCCTCAGAGGTACCGGGCTCAGACCGTCCTACAAAGAGATGAAACTCGCCTTTTATCTCCCCATGAAACTTCCTTAGTCTTAGTTGTGAATATGCCCCAGGACACTGAAAGCTTCTAGAGTCTTCACGCTGTTACTCTCTAAGTTTTCTAAATCAATTCTAGCACATTAGCCCCACCATGTACCTATTTCAGAGCTTTTTGGAAATGCCAGATCTTCTGTTTGTGCTAAAAACCTACTACTTCTAAGGTCAATTCGTGAAGGTACAAACTGGCTCAGAACTTCCAAAGTCACTTAGAAGAAACAGGAGAATGTGCCATCTGTAACGGCTGTGCATGAGTAAATTTGCACCGTGCTCCCTCTTTTTTAAGAAAATTTCCAAAAAGCTCCCCAGAGGAGTAGGAAGGACCCCAGGACCCAAGTTCAAACCTTGTCACTACTTTTTACCTGCGTAGCATGGACTTTTTTTTTTTAACTTTCTTGAGTTTCTTCTGCTGTAAAAGTGGGAAGATGACAGCAACCAGGTTACAGGAAAGTTATGAGCTTTAAAAACCATGCATGCCAAGTTCCTGGCTCAAAGTTGGTGCTCAACATTATTATCTTTATAACAAACGGAATTGTTTCTTGGTGACCGCCAAGAGTGTTGGAGTTCATCTATTCTATGAGCCTGTGTCTATAACTTTACTTTTCTGGGCCTCGTTGTTAAATGTATAAAATGAAGTAAGTATGTCAGATTATTTTCTTTAAGGCCCATTTCAGGTCTAGAAAATCTAGTTGTCTGGGAATTTGGTTTCTTCCTTTGTGTTATATAACTGCAAAGACTCATTTTACGCCTATCATGATATTTTTTCCTCCTAGCAACTTTTCCAGAAAAAAAGACTAAAAATTATCAATTTGATGCCCTTTGTAGCATATAAGGACCACATGCTTTAAAAGGGTCATAGGACAAGTTTTTCATATGAAGTACAAAAGGAAAAGAAAACTTATTCTCTAAAAGTCAGCATTTCTCCTTTTATTTGAGAATGGGGAGGCACAGTTATGCATTACTAAATGTAAAGGTCTGAAGAGCTGATGACACATGGGTCCCATTTTTTCCCTAGTGATAGTAGATTTGTTCTAAAAATTGATCTGGTCAGTCTTGCAGTCTTTCTCAATGTTTCAGAATAATGTAGAAAGCAGAAACCTGAAACTAAGATGAGCATTTGCCACTGATGCCCTTTCCTCAAATTTTAGGCTACTCTGCTGTGTAAGCATATCAATAATAAACCTGTTAATGAGATACAGATGGCAGGCATGCATCCATGTGTGGTCTAGCATGTAAATTCAGGCAGATGATGGTCAGATTGCCCATCAAACCACAGAAGTAGGCTGCAAACTGCTCTGGGCCTGTATGATGAGTCCGCAAGCTGAAGCTCCAGGATGGACGAGGAAAGGTCTCCACAAAGGGCTGGATCTCCACGTTTAAAGCCAAGTTTGCAGTGAAATATATCACAGGAAGCCCTGAATTGCCAAGGATGGCAGTGCCAAGTCTGTGGAGCATGTGTGAGCATCAATATTTGGGGGACCCAATGACAGCTAACAGGCAGGAGTAAGAAGCTGAAAACCTTGGGCAGGGAGTACCAGAGATGTTCACATTTTACAATCAGATTTGTATTAACGGTAACATCCTTTAAAGCCTCACAGGCTTCTTTCATCTTCAGTTAGGAGAAGGTAAGCTATGTTGGATGAAAATGGATTCAGGTAGTCTCAGAAGACTCAGCCCTTGATTTGATCTACTTTCACAAGATACCATATCGGCCAGGAAGATTCTTACCAATACCAGAGGCAATAAACAAGTAGCATTTATTATATGCTATACATAGTGCATAAGGTTAATATCTAATATTCAATCTTATTTTTTTTATTTTTGCCCATAATTACACTGTTTTCTTTAAAAATTAGAAATGTCTCCTGGAAAGCCAGTGACGGACCACGTTTCAGAGAGAATTTAAGGTGGCCCCCAGGATACCTGCCTCCACATGTTCACGCTCTTGCATGATCCCTCTCCCTGAGGGTAGGTGGGACCTGTGACTTGCTTCTACCAATACAACAGAGCAAAGGTGACAAAATATGAGTGATTATGTGATTACATTATATTAGATTGCAGCATCCACCTTGCTGGAGTTTCTTTCTCCCTGGCTGGCTTTGAGGAAGCCTACAGCGTGCTGGAGAAGTCCCCATGACAAGGAGCTGTGGGCAGCCACTAGGAGCTGAAGGAAACCTCTAGCAAGAAGCCCTCAGTCCTACAACCACAAGGTAATGAATTTTGCCAACAACCCAAGTGAACCTAGAAGCAGATACTTCCCTAATCAAGCCTTCAGATGAGATCCCAACCCCAGTCAAGTGAACTTGATTGTAGTATTGCAGAGAACTGAGCTAACCACATCTAGACTCCAGACCCATAGAAACAATGAGATAAAAATGTAAGTTCTTTTAAGTCATGAAGTTTGTTGTAATATTTTATATATTAATAGATAACTGATACAGATCATTAAAACTCAAGTTATTAAATGTAGAGTGACACAAATAACTTCATTTAAAATACATTTATGTAATAGTTTAATCAATTGAACTAGTCTATCATAAACTATAAATATATATTTTAAATGCTTGATTTTAATATGAATATTTTTAACTACAGCACAAAATCAATATACCTGATTCTCATTTTCCATTCACTACTCTGCAGTGGCTCTAAAGATGGAAAGGCCTTAATCAAATAAGAGCAAGTCGCATATGATCAAAACATCAACATTTGATCCTCAGTTACTAATCATGGATAGTTTACTTCTCAATTGACCTCTGATTACTATAAAGTACCACATCAAATATTATCTATTTTCAAAATTCTGACAAGTCATATAAAACACCCCTGAGAACATGCACTAGGAGATTTTGATTTTGATGTTAGCAATAATATAGAAGGATCTGGTTGTTTGAACAGGCATGAGCAAGGTATTGCTAAATTGTGTTATGTTAGCAGCTCATGGATTAGAACAATTGTCAATGAATTCATAAGAATACATGTCCATAAAACCATGCATGGAGACTTTTACTTTTTACATAGAACAAAGCAGTTCATGTTTAAGCAAATATCTCACTGTCTATTTCAACACATTCTACAGATTAAATATACTCCCAAACATGAAACAATATACAGAAGTATATTAATCAGTTTATGCTGCCATAACAAGGTACCAGATTGGGTGGCTTAAACGACCAGAATTTATTTTTCATAAATATGGAGGCTAGAAGTTCAAGATCAAAATATCAGCCAATTCAGTACCCGGTGAGGGGACTTTCTGAGGGGACAAGAGGGGACTTGTCTCTTTCTGACTTGCAGATGATCACTTTCTTGTGGTGTCCTCACATGTGGAGACAGAGAAGAAGCAAGCTCTCTAGTATCTTACCTTATAAAGCCACTAATCCCACCACAAGGGCCCCACCTTCATAACCTCATTAACCCTAATCACCTCCCAAAGACCCCACCTCTGATTACCATCACATTGGGGGTTAGGGCTTCAATATATGAATTTGGGGTGGGGGAGACACAATTCAGTCCATAGCAATACATATTAAAGTATTTTTTAAAGCATGTTTATACTTTAAACATGATTGGTATGTTTAAATATGTTATTTCAATCTGTATTCCGTTAAAGATTCTAAAAATGCATGTAATAAAACATAGTATGCTAGACATCCAAATAGGAAAATTTTGCTGCTAACTCAGAGCAAAATATTTTCAATCACATCTTCATTTTGTGGGGAAAGGGGAAAGATGTTGTCCTCATCTTGACATGTTTATCAATTTGAAACAGTACCAAATGTTCCAAGTTTATATTTTTTAGCTCCTAGAAATTATGGAACTTGTTGTTTCATCAAATTCATGCTGCTCTTGTCATTGAAAATGTACAATACAAACAAATGAAAATAAATACTATATTAAAGCCATGTATTCCTCTACTGATAAGAAACTAAGTCTCTGTCATTATGTTTTGAAAAATTTTAGCTTATTTGTTGCTTTAAGACTTAAATTTGGTTGGTTAATCTATTATCTATTTTGCTATTCTTATAAAGAGCAAGCTGTCAATTACTCCCTCGATTTGCTGTTTTAGATCTCCCTAAACCTTGCTTAACAAGTAGCATATGGCTTCTCTTTGGACCTAACCCCAAAGTTGGTTAAGAAAACTGAATACAGACAGTCTAACTCTAATTTACATCATTTGTGGAAATGCTTATTTCCTTAGTCATGAGCTTCTTCCATCTACAGCCATGCACTTAGCACAGAAATGATATTTAAAAGCTCCTATGTGAGGACCAGGTAGGGAACTATTTGGGCAAAGCAAGAAGAGCTCAATTGATGATGGGAGGGTTGAATCCTAGATATTATTTCAAACTTGTTTTTGTTCTCCTCAAGGGTCATATAGAGAATGCTCACTGAATTTTCCAGAATGTCCTAGAGGCATGAGAGAACCCAAGGTTATCACTTTGGACAAAACAAATGAACTGACCAAGCACTAGCTTAGCTGGCACTGAAGGGAACCGTCCACAATAGCAGCAGTCAGCTACAGGAAAATCTCACCTTAGCCCCGTTATTACCAACGGCCCAGGTAAAGCGAGGTCTTTCACTGGAACTGAAAAAGCAATTCTTTGCTGCCAAGTAAATGGTGGATCCAACAGTAGAAAGGCATGGGGAATAATATTCTTCCAAGTAAAGGTCCATAGTCGCCTGGTTTTTATAGCAGAATCAAACCTAGGGTCATGAATACCAGCTCAGAAACACCACCGCAATATCATTCTATCACGTCTTGCTTCCTCCCTTCCCTGAAAGGTGCACCTTTAGAAAGTAGTATAATTAGAGATACTTACCTACACAACTACGCGTTGAGGAGGCACTGGTAGTACAGACCTTCAGAGACTGCCAAGTTAAGAGGCAGGCAACAAATTTTTTTTAATTTACAAAAAAATAGGTGCAGTCTAAATAGCCTGGTGTGCTTGGACACACATCCACACGTGCATGCACCCCCCAAATGCTTGTCATTTGCCATTCTACGTGCCTAGAAAGAGACTTCCACTCCACCCTACAAGCTCTAAATTAGCCTTTCTAATCAGGAAATCAGGGACCAAAGAGATGCTGGAACTATGACGATAAAAAAGACAAATGTCTTTATCATTCCCCAACATATTTCCATTGTTGTGATGGTTGTATTGCTATATGCAATCCTGGCTTAAAGAGTGGAGGCTGCTATGACCAACGTCAATCCCCAGACTCTCCCTGACTCTAGTGCTAGGAGCATCTGTATCCCAAGCCTGAACTAAATCTGCAGCAAATTGTCTGAAAAATAAGGATGCACCTTATATCTGAGCTCTCACAAAGACTTATATTGTGGGGAACTCTTTTAATAAACTTAAACAAGAAAGTCTAACTTGGGAGATTGACATGGCCTGAAAAAAAAAAAAAAAAAACAGAGAAAAGATTCTCAAGTGTGAAGCAAGGCTTCCGATACAACCAGCACCAGATAAAAGTTCACTGAAACAACCAAAGGGAGGGGGGTAGGTTTGGTGATCAACCGCATTTGAAAGAGCTGCTTCAGATCCACAGGGAAACAAAACCACACATAAACTCATGGTATCACCTAAATAGTACAGGTTGTCAATAGCTTCGCAGGGGAAGGACAGGAGGTCAGGACAATATTATTAATAATTAAGCACAATTTTTTTAGCAAGTTAGTTTGTTTTTTTCTCAACTTAGTCAGTTGCCATCATTCTATAAAGAAAGGATCCTTTATCCTGGGCATGAAGTAAACACAGCGGAGCTGCTACAAAAATAAAGCAGCCAGAATCTAAACCATAAAAAAAACTCTGGCTCTAAAAATGGATACTCTCATTTTCCCTGCAAAATTATAGGGTCAGCAGGTGCTCTGAGCCACCAAGGCCTCTGCTGCCAACGCGGCCTTCCTCTGCCCCAAAGCAGCCTTGTCTTCCAGTGGAGCTATGTGACAGGAAAGGGCAACGTACATTCAATATTCAGGGAGTGGATGCTGAGACCGCCGAAGCTGTTCCAAACCAACAGATGCAACAGTCAGACCCAGACTGGAACATGCCCCCACACAGCACTGTTTGAAAAAGCAGTGCCCTCTCCCATGCAGGTTTTCCACCGCAGATATGCTGTGACTTCGGGGGAACGTTATCTATGTTGTTGTTACTAGTTGATAAGCTACACTCTGAAGGCAAAATCCATCGGAGTCTTTTAAAACTAGTGATGCCAAGGCAGGATTTCTCAACGTTGGGAGTACTGATATCTGGTGCCAGCTAATTCTCTGTTGTGGCGGCTGTCCTGTACGTTGTAGGATGATTAGCAGCATCCCTGCCCTCTATTCTCTAGATGACAGTAGCACCCAGCACTGCCCCCCGAGTTGTGAAAATAAAAATGTCTTTAGACATTGCCAAATGTCCCCCAGGGAGCAATATGGGCCCTGGTTGAGAGTCACTGCGGTAGATCCATATCATGGTATTAACTCTCAAATGCAGGCATTGAAAAGTATAGGGTAAATCTACTTGCTGCCCTAGCATTATCTTTAAGAGTTACAAGAAAAAAAGCAGTGGCCCGAACAATACTTAAGCCCCCATAAGAGTATGCATACATATGTATGTTTCCAGTGGCTTAGAAAAATTTCTGGAAAGAAACATGACACTGTAAATCATGCTTGCCTCTGGAGAGGGGGTTATCATTTACGCTTTTCTACTGTTCGAATTGTTTGCAATACTCACGTACTCCTTTTCAATCATTTTCAAAATAACTTTAATAACTTTTCATATTTTTAAAAGTCTAGCATTCAGTATTTTTTCAAAAAAAAAACTAGGGTTTTTTCTGTTTTATTTTTCAGTCAAATTGGAGTGTAAATGGAACTTTCATATCTACTTGAACCTCTGAGGCCTCAACTGGGGGGGCTGGGTCCAAGGGCCCAATGCCATCGATGCCAGCCTTAGCCAGCCCTGGCTTGGAAGCCTGTTGACTGACACTGCCTACTTTGAGTGGAAATCAGAAGAAAATGTGAGAAAGTGCCACAAGTGCCCACAAATGATTGCTTGCTGTGTGGTAATCGTAGCCTTGGAACAAGATCGTAAGACTAACGGACTCGGGCTTCATTTAAAACGGATGCTGATGGCCAGTCTACGCATTGGTCTGCAGCCGTCCGTGACAGGAGGTTTGCTGCATCACATCTGTGTGCAGTGGTCGGAGAGGCGGTGCATCCGTGTTGCACGGGCTCCCTTGTACTCTCCAAAAACCTTTCATTGCATTGTCAGTTTCAGGAGTCCAAGTTCCATCATTCAGAACGTACCCTACAGTTGTATGACTTGAAGTCATTTGGTTCTGGGTTCCAGCTCCCCAGCAGAATCACTAAGGAAATGTCACCAGGAAACGTCAAAATGCAGGGTCCCAGGCCCCACTCTGACTTACGGAAACAGAATATCTCAGTATGGGGCCTCAGAGTCTCAGTTTTAACATGTTACCAGGTGATTCCTATGAAACTTTCTGCTTATTCGTGAATTTCTTTGATTTTCAGGTTGAAATCCACATCTTATGTAAAACATAAGTGACTTGCCCAAGGGCTGAAATCTAAGAATTTTCCCAAAAGTCTCCATGTATCAATCTTGAAACAGTTGAGAGAAATTTATTCATCAAAAAGAAGTGTCTCAATCACTCACAATGTGCCAAGATTTTTTTAATATCCTCAATTATAGTCCATTGGGCAGACGGGCATGTAGATATTTAATTACTTTACATCGTTTGGGGTCCTTGGGCAAAAGAACTAGTCACTGCCTGGAATGCCACGGCGACATCTGACAGGTTCTGGAAGCATGAAGAAGAGCGTGCAAGGCACTGAAGTGGAGAAGCAAGAATAGAACAACTTCAGTGAGAGTTCAGTGTGGCTTAAGCATAGAGGACCTAGCAGGGAATTCAGAGATGAAGTTACAAGTTAAGGGGATGCTAGGCTATTGACCAAGGCCCTACCTCTCCTCTCAGCTTGACAAAACTTTAGGCACATTTCTTCCTGACTCTAGGCCCCTGGACCTCCCTTTTCTTAGAGCATTTACTTTAGAAAATTTACAATTGTAAATTCTTTCTCTCCCCCTTTGAGATATAAATCTCCCAGCCTCTTGCCAGTTTTACAACCCAGGATTGTTTTTCTCCAGGACCTGGAAGCCATCCTTGTGAAATGCGATCATCAAGGAAGATAGCACGCTGTCTCCCAGTCTCTGTGGGAGGGGAGGAGCCTACCTTTGAAAAGCACCAATTAGCAAAGAGACAGTCCAATCACACTGAGGAACCTCTCCTCTAATATCCTCTGGTGCTTTTCCATTAGTTCACCCCAATTCTTAAAAACTCTTCCACTTGTTTAGTGGAGAATTGAGTTCAGTCTCTCTCCCTCTTCTAATAGTCTTGACACGTCTTGCAACAGTCTTGAATAAAGTCTTCCTTAACTATTTAACTTCTCCAGTGCAATTTTTCTTTGACATTATTGAAGGGACCTACATATAAGGAAAATCTCAAGGACAATGGGAAGCCGGTGAGGTCTGCGAGCTGGGGGTACAAGGATCTGTGTGGCTGTATACAGAGGCAATCAGGTTACCGGTGTGGAGACCATTTGGAATCAGGGATTATAACCATTAGGAGTAAGAGGAGTCGTGAGGCCCATGTAGGAATTAGGCCTCAAACTCTCAAGGTGGTTGAAGAGCATGGAAAAGGAGGGCTACAATATTTGGGGGTGGGGATTATCTCCAACAGCTAACTATTGGAGAAAAAGTGTGAAAGAAAAGGTACAATTTAGAATGATTCTGAGATTTCTAGCTTGGGAACTAGGTAAATATATTTATAGACAAAGATAAGGAAATCCAATTACCAAAGAGTCATTAAATGAATACAATCTGCTCTTGTGTTACTATAAAGTTATTGTTTTCAATGTTTATCATAAATATTTCAGAGTTAATGATCTGGGATGAGTTTCCTCTGGGTAGTTGGCTGGTTTTTCTCATTCCTCCTCTTCCCACTCAGCATTAAATAACTGGCATCCAATCCCAACAAGCATTTCTAAAATACTCTTCAAAGTCACTGCCAAGAAGGAGACTGTGTTTCAGATTGGTGTGTCTCAGATTCATCACACAAGTGGGGAGATGTGAGGGAAAAGAGAATGAGGTTTGGCAATCACAGTACAGAGATGTTTCATTATTCTTTGTATCAAAAGACAACAAAGCCATCCTCATAAATGATTATCCAAATCAATTCTCTTTCCCAGACACAAGTTTCAGCCCTTTTCATCTCATGGGCTATATAAACAAAAGGACATAGATGACAAGAACAAGGAAATGAGTAGCATGAACTGTTCTGAGACCAGATTAGCATCTACCTATGGCTGGATTATGACTTTGGAACTTTCCGCTTCCACGGGTGGGAGCTTTAGGGCAGTGGTTAGAGGATTCCGGTGTTCGGTTTGGCCATGCTACTTTGCAGAACTCCACAGCTAGCAAAGTAGGCATATGTAGAAAAAGTTTCTTGGTTTCCCGGCACGGACTAAAGGGCTGAAAGCATGGATGGCTTTCTACCTTGACAGAATTTGGTAAATAAGCCCCAGGAGCCTGTAAGCCAGAATCAAGCCAAGGCAGGTAGCAGCAGCTCTGTGCCTAGGGGTGGGAGCCAGAGTGGGCGGAGCGGTCCAGGCAGGCCCGAGCCCATCCTGGCCCAGCGTGGGTCTGGCGTCAGGCCTGCAGGAGGCTGGTCCCAGTGCGGAATCACTAAATGCTACAAATAAGGGAACACTGCAGATGAAAGTTTTATAGGTTTATTAGTAATAACACCATTCAGGGCACTAAAACTTCAAAGTCCTTTTACTAACAAAGTCCAACTAATCCGTACTACACCCTAGTGAGCCAGGTAAGCGAAGAAGGATTATTATCCCCATTTTATGGAGAGAGGAGAGAGGTAAGAAGCTTTGCTCAGGGCTATGGGAAGATCAGTATTACTCACATCTTGGTAACCACCAAGTCCAGATTTCGGAACAGCAGGCTGCCCCTTGCTCCACTGACTCATGCCACTGCTAAAAATGCAGGGAGGGTCAGCTAAGGAGTCTTTCATTACTCAGAATGGAACTTATGATTAGATTTTATTTAAAATAAAAGAAGTAGACATTGTTTTCTGTTGTAGCTTTAATAGCACTAAATGACAGTAATTTTGCCAAATTAGAAATGTCTGACTTGAGATGCTGGCAGACTCCTCTATTATTGGAATGCAGACTGTATGATTTTGACAAATCTCACCCAGAGTTGCACCAGCTTCCCCAGGCCTCCTCCTTGATGGTGGCTCCTACATTCTACTGCTTTCCATAGCAACCTAAAAAGTGTAGGTATGAGTACTAAACATTCCTTACCAATTTTTTTATCTTCTTTGAATAAATTATAATATTTTTGTGAATATTTATTTATTGTAAGAAATTTTGGAAAATACAAAAAAGTAAAAAGAAAACGATAGTGAGTGATCTCTTGGTGGTGGATTATAAATGATTTCTGGTAACATTTGTGGGTATGTTCTAACTGTAAATTTGTATTCATGTAAATACACTTCTGTTATGCACAATTGGGGTTACTCTACCTACTTTTACCCAAATCTTTGACTATTATTCAAAAATATGGTTTAGTTGGCTACATACCATCAAATGGATGGTAATTTAGCCAATCCCCAACTACTTGATATTTTGGTGGTTTCCAATGACTGCTATCATGATAAACATTTCTCATAAATCTTTCTATTTCCTTAGGACAAATTTGTAGAAGATGAATCACTGAGTCAATGGATCCATATGTATTTAAAGCTTTCCATACATACTACCACATTGTTCTCTACAATGTTGTGTCGATTTCCACTTTCACCTGCTTTAAGAGGTTAATTTTCTGATCCCTCCAAAATTTCTCTACTGGTGGGGCTTACAAGCGGCACTGAGTTGCAAATCATGCTTAGGGCATTGGCATAAAGCCATGTTTAAGGAAGCATAGATTTTAGTTAGATGGAATGCTTATTTGGGGTGGCTAGTGAAGGCTGCCAGAGAATTCAGAAAGCTAACATTTCCCCACCTCAAAAAAGCCACCATCATTCATTAAGCAACCACTGAAAACATCTCAGAGGTAAGGCCCTTGCGAGGAAAGTGTCCCCATTTTGCATTTGAGAAAAATGAGCCTCAAAGAGATTCTCTACATTGGTTGATGGAGCCAGGATGCCAGCCTTCAGCTGTCTGCTCCATCCCATTGAGCTATAAATGGGAACCCTAAAAGTGCCAGGTACCCCAGGCAGGGTGGGTAAGAGGCCCTTTTTGTTCATGGCTATTTTCCCTGCTCTTCTTCCAAATTACCAATGGCAGAAAAGTTTTCAATCCCAGATCCGAAGTAACCTTCATCCTGCATCCAACCTTCATCCCCAACAAGCTTGCATTGAAGAAACACTTTGTAAGAACTTTAGGGATTTGGAGTACTTTTATTTAAACCCTAAGGCACCATGATTTAGAGGGCAAGCTTTGAGTCAGACCACTGTGGATTTTTTGTCCTGGCTCTGTGACTTATGATGTGCGTGACTTTGGTCATGCCACACACTCTTCATTTGTTCTATGAAGATGAGTGGCAGTTAAAGGAGACAGTGCATGCAGAGGGGTTATCCCAATATCTTGAACATGATAAATCCTCAAGAAATGGCAGCAAGTAAGATGGACATGTTAGGAGAATGCCAGGTATTTCAAACAAGGTAATGAAGATGTACCACAGGTATTCCACTCAGAAGGAGACAGAAAGAAACCCAGTTTCCACACACAGTAAACTCGATCCACATGATGTTAGGGTATTTCCCTGGGCCGCATTACCCCAGCAGGCACAACTAGAAAAGTTCCAGGACTGGAGAATGCCTTGTCCCTGCAGTGTTTGCCTCAAAAGAATTCTGCAGCAATCTCCTGCAACGGCTAAGGGCTTCAGCTCTGGGGAAAGAGACAAAACGAGATTCCACAACTAATTCTGTCTGGCACTATTGTGCAGCCTTGAGCACTTACTCATCCTCTGTAAGCCTGTGTGTAACATAATGATCATCGTAGTACCTACCTGCTTTCAGAAGTAAATGAGATAATACTACATATGCAAAGGTTAGCGTGACAGTGTCTGGCATATAAAAAACAAAAAAACTAATTACAGGTATTATGGTAATCATGACTACCATTCACCTACCTTCCTGGAGCTCTCCTCCCAGGATGTGGTAGAATCCCACCTCCTCACCTCTTTGAAATTGGCCATGGCCACGTGACTTCTCCGGCAGATGTAAGTGGAAGGGACCTACGTCCCTCTGGGAGCCTTTACAAGTCAGTATTCGATATTACATGTTCTCCTCCTCCCCATCACAATGACTAGCAACTCTCCAGGTGACAGCAGCCCTGGAAGTCAGCCTGCCACCTAGAGGGAGGATCTCCCAGAGCAGAGGCTCCAACAACCCCAGACGCACACAGAGCATGAATGAGAAACAGACATTTGTTATTTAAAGTATGAAGATTTGGGTTGTTTGTTACTGTAACCTGGCCCATTGGATTGATGGAGACATTACCAGGAGTAATTTGTCAGTCTTGTTCAGTAGAGCTGGAAAGAAGATCCTAGCTTTTGGTGAAAATATTAATAATAGGGGCTGGCCCCATGGCATAGTGGTTGAGTTCACACACTCCACTTCAGCAGCCTGGGGTTCATGGGGTCGCATCCGGGGCATGGACCTACACCACTCGTCAGCCATGCTGTGGTGGTGACCCACAAACAAAATAGAAGAAGACTGGCACAGATGTTAGCTCAGGGCTATCTTCCTCAAGCAAAAAAAAAGGGGAAGATTGGCAAAAGATGTTAGCTTAGGGCAAATCCTCCTCAGCAAAAAAGAAAAAAAAGAACCTTAATAATAATTATTATGAGGAGGACTTTCTCAGTTAGAGAGGGTGGCTGAGGAGAGAGGCTTTTCCAGAGCAATGGGAAGTTGAAGGGGAGAACTTTGTTCTGGACCCTAAGGGAATGGACTCTGCTTTCTCCTCTGGAGAAAGCCTGGGCCTCAGTGAGGCCGAGTTTGATTTAGGAACCAGCAGAACCCAATTCCTTCATATCCATAGATCACACTCCTAAATCTACATGAAGGGTGATTTGAGTGCCTTGAGGATGAACAAGTGATGGGGTCTAAAAACACCCGGGCTGATGTCTTGGTTCCTGCAGGACTCCACCTGTGCTGTCCCCACAGCACTGCCCCGGGGGCACCTGCACAGACATCTAGTCAGCGGAAGCTCCACAAAGACAGAGTGGATCTACTCCTGCCCTAGTGCACACCCCACCTCCCAGAGGCTTCTGCATCACTGACCGGTCAGTCGGGGAGAGAATGACGGTGGGGCCTCTTGCCACCAATCCATAACCACCAGAAAGGCAGGAAACGCTTCAGTACCGGATTTAGAACTAGCCATGACTTCGGAAAATTCAGAAAGATTGTTTCCAAAGCAACCAGTTTTGGGTTCGATTAGAATAAGCAAAAGAGATTTTTTAAAATATCCAAAACATGCAGCATAACTAAGTCTTATAAGTCACATGTATTATAGTGCATAACTTTTGCTATTAACAATTTTCTCAACCAATAAGTCTGTATATATTCCTTTTAACGAGATTCATTAAATACCTAGCTGAACAATACAGTTACAAGCAAACTCATTTACTCAAAATTAAATGCTCTGTGGTACATTTTTAATTCCAATTTCGCTTGAAGGAAGAATGTGAAAAAGTAGAAAAAGTAACAACCTGCTACTCTTCGTAAAAGAGTGAGATGCTCTTTACAGTGTAAGATCTATAATGCAAATTAGTAAAAATGAAGCTATACATTGTTTAATTTTTTTAAAAAAGGTATCAACTCACTGCTTTTGTCTCTCAAAATACATACAGCCAGTCACACGCTTTCTAAAGGCATCCGTCCTATGGGAAATCTTTCTTCTACTTTTTCTGTAAAAGCTTGGCAGGGTTGGATTTGGTTTTGCTTTTGTTTTCCTTCTACCTGTCTCTTGACACTTTTGAGCACAGAAAAGACATCACATGGTGAGTGCTCGGTAACAGTTTTTTGTTTTGATTTTTGATCTTTTATGGCACCCCCTGACGACATTACGTGACTTTGGAAATCAATTCTGTGCTGTGCGAATCGGTAAGAAATGAAAAGTTCCTGCCCTGTGTCCAAAGAACAGAGTTAGCCCTAGTGAAGCTGTATTGTATTTTCCCTGTATTGTTCTATAGGCACAGAAATAATCCTTAGCTTGGTCTGGGGCAACAATCAAAGGAATTGTTTAAAAGAACAGGTCCCTCAGAGGGGATAAGAGGATTGGGAAGTGATGGGGGGAAGCAGCCAAAGAAACCTGCATAATAATAATTTTTGTTCACTTCCAGATATGTTCTTAACGTTTTCATAGGTCTTTTTTCTTCATTGTATAATCTGCATATATCCATTGTAGAAAATTTATAAAAATATAAAAAAATAAAGGAAAAAATCATTCAAAATCCGACCACCAAGAGATAATCACCGTTATCATTTTGGTGCATTTCTTTCTGGTCTTGTATCTACTCAGAATTATTTTTAGAAATATATATAATACATATAAAATACATAAAGTTATATGGAATTGATATGATAGAGAACATCTCCATGCATATAAAGTGAAATCCTTTAAAAGCAAGATTTTTAACAACTGCAAGATATTCATGTTATTTACGTAGCATTATTCATTTAATTGTTTCCTTATTGGTGGCCATTTCTTTGCTCCATATTTTAAATTGTTTATTTTTTTCTGTTTTTCTGTCTATTCTCATAATTAGCAAGAACGATAAAAGTCAGAACAATTTTAAAAAGAACTTTTAAAATCTACCTGTAAGGAACAGTTTTACCCACAAATTATACAGCTTTAATTAATATAAACTATTGGCTAAATACAGAAATCAGTAGTAAAAATGAGGAATACTAACTGACCAATGAACCCAGGAAACACCAGTAAAATAGCAAGGTGCTATGACCCTGGGTTCTGACTCTCCAGGGACAGACACTAGGGGATCTGGCTGCCAAGACCAAGGAGCCAGTCCAAGGAAGAGAACAGGCAGGGCATAAAGATTTGACCCTGAAATTTTGTCCAGATCCGACGTTCACTATATTAACTGAGGAGAGGCATGGAAAGGGAGAGAGAGGAGGACAAGAGGAAGAAGGGAGAGAGACACCTGGGGTAAAGATGAAAGAAATAGAGAATGAAGTAAGCCAGGGAGACGGGCTGGGGGAGGTGGCATGCACAGCCCAGGATGGGCTGGCACAGGGCTCCTGCAAAATGCCCAGCCTGGCCAGCTGGCACGGAATGAACGCTTGAGCATCTGCACACAGGTCCTGGGGAATCAATAGCCAAGGACTGGAGACCCGATATGCTCTCATGGGCTGGGGGCAGGGGTCTGATTAGAGGGCAGGAGTCCAGATGCTGGAAGCTGGAGCAGCAGAGTTGGGAATCAGTGATCAAAAGACAGAGTCACCAGAGTGGCAAGCCTATCAGTGACAGCAAGGAAAGAAGCCCTCTCCAAGGTGAAGAGTTCAGTCCCCGAGGGTTGAGTCTCGATGATCAGATTCTGTGAGCAGAAATGACTTTCCACTGAGTCAGAGCATCTCAAGAAAGGCCGCTCTTGTACAGCCAGCTGAGGCCAAGTTTAAACGTGGTGTGCAGAGGAAGGCTGAGCCTGAAGGCAAGGTTAAACCAAAAAGCCTGCTGGTTAAAGGGCTTCAGGGGGAGAAGCCAGACACACAGGGACACCAGCTGTGATGGATGCGAATCAAAGGCAAGGACAGACCTTCCCACCAGGAAACAGGAGTGTGGTTTGAAAAAGACTGAGAGGAGTAATGGGCATGTCTAAGAAGCACGTTCACTTTTTTATTTTTTTTTTTTAGGACATTCTGATATTTTATCTGAAAGAGTCTATGTGTGTTTTATGTGTGTTTTAAAGATTTATCCACCTACTAAGTAATTAGGAGAGGAATACCTGCTATGTGCAAGAGGCCACAGAATTAATCTTCCTCTATCTCAAAGCTAACCAGATTTTGCCCGTCATCTCAGAATCATTTCCATCATCAGGGTAGAAATGGCTAGAAATGGCTGCTCTGCTCTGCACTGCAGTAATGCATCAGAGCTTAGGGCCAACTGCCTCCGCCATCCGGCCCCTGCCTACCTGTCCTGACTTCACTGGCCACCCCGGCCCACTCTGGCCAACTCTCGTGGGCCACTGGATTCTTAAACATGGTAAGCTTCTTCCTGTCTCTGGGACCTCACATACTGGAATGCTCCCCACTTCCTGTATGGTTGTTGGTTCTTTCTCATACTACATGTCTACGTTTAAATGCCATCTCCTCAGAGAGGCTCTTGTGGACAGCCTGTCAAAACCTTCACTGTGCCCATTTCCCCCATGCCCTTATCTCAGTTTCAATGACAGATTCAAATCTTTGTTTCCTTATTTGCTTTCTGCTTCCTCAACTAGACTTTAAAAACAAAGGACCACGTGCTTCTTGCCTATCAACATATTTCCGGTGCCTACCTCGGAGTAGGCTCTCTGTGAACGTTCTCCAACGTGAGCATTTCAGACTGTGACACACACACAGTAAGTTTTGACGAAAAATGGAGCTTTTAAAGTAATATTTATTTTCTATTTCATAACATTCAAAAAATATTTTAGAAATATGCAAAAAATAATTCACCTGCACAGTACCAAATGATTTTATTTCTTCTGTTGTAACCTAATTGTCCAGAGCAACAAATTAACGAAGGACCCAAAAACAGAAAATGGGATTAATGTGGCCAATACGTATTTTTTTAAGTTTGATGGGAAGCTACTCTACAGCAGGAAAAATGTCTCATTCATATTTGCATTATCAGTGCCCAGCAGAGCAGCTAGCAATTAATAGATGCTCAAGAAGTGTGTTATCGATTAAAAGTTTTTCCATTTTAAACTACTATATGGTAGTTATCTTTAAAAGTATAGAATTACATAAAGCGAAAAGAAAACCTTTCTTCCTTCCCCCCAGTCCAATTCATTTTATGGAGGTAGCCAATGAGAACAGGTTGATGTATATTCTTTCAGACATTTTCCATGTATTTACGACCAACATGCATACACGAAGGGACTACACATGCTGTTTCATAGTCTACTTCATTCATTCAGTACACTATAGACACGTTTCCCTGTTTGCAAAAATAGATATTCCCCGTTCTTTTTAAAGACCGTGTATTACTCCATACTTTACTTAACCAGTCCCTTCTTGTGGACATTTAGAGTTTTTCCACTATTAAAAATAAGAAAGCAATGAATATCTTCTGCCATTGCACAATTAAATGGGCACAATTAAATGGGCATATATACAGGATAAATTCCTAGATGCAGAATCGCTGGGTCAATTAATGTGGATGGATACTTCCTACACTCCCAAATGGCTGTTACATTCACATCAACCCTTGCACACACTGGGTATTTCCATTTTTTTAATCTTTGCCAATCCGATAGGTGAAAATTAGTTGATAGTTTAAATTTCCTTAAGTATGAGTGAGGCTGAACTGCTTTTCATGCTGTTAGCTGCCTTCTGTATTTCTTTTCTAACTAATGAAGACTATCTGATGCCTCCATGCCAAGTAAGATGCTAAGCCCTTAACAGCGATGCTGGAAGAGTAACAGCCTCTGAGCAGTAGGCTGTACAGTCAGAATGCAGTCCAAACTGCAGCAGAGCCCAAACCACCCCACACTCGGCCTCTTGAGCTGAATCAGCCTAACTCATCCCCAACCTCACCCAAGCTTCTGGGCAACTTGCCTTATTATTTTTTAAATGCATGTTTATCATTTCAGCTGATACAACTCTCCATTATTCTTGACCAAAACTTGTAATAAGATACCATACCATAACTTTTAAAAATAAAATCACCTGGTATCACTTGAAAATAACAGAGCTGCTTCTCTTCCCAATGGGTGCAAAGCAGGGACACAGAGCAGAGGTAGTGGGACGGGTGCAGGCTCTGCTGTTTGTAAGTTGAGAGTGCTAGACACACGGCTTACCACTTCTGAGCCTCAATTTCCTCATCTTTAACGACATCAACCTGGTAGGAATAGGATAAGGCCAGTGCCCCTTACTTTCATGTGAATAAAGTGCAAAAATGAAAGTGGTTATTACTGGCAACATGAGACAGAGCTTTCTGTTAAGCTGCACGATCCCTCTTCAGGCATTATTTCTCACTTCACAGCAGGAATGTAGAACGAGAAGAATATCTGTCCCCACTGTGCATCATACTACAACCTCTTCATCCCAAGCAGCACCTCAGGCTGGGAATCATCCTGGGGACAGCTGCTCCCCCACAAGCGTCACCTTCACTGGATGGCGCTGCCCACAGAACGTTGTGGGGTGGTGACATTCACGCTCACTCACATCGTTACCCCATCGCCAGCATGGTGCCTAAGTGTAACTGGTGCTCACAAAATACTTCTTAAATGAAAGAATGAATGAAATGCTCGCCCAGGAAGCTCTCTGATAAATGCTCTTTTTTACTTTTTCTCCTTTAGAATCTGTCTAAACTGATGGCTGTCAACCACGACACTACTCACTTTGGGCTGGATAGTTCTCTACTGAGGGGAGTGTCCTGCGCATTGTAGGACGCCTGGCGGCATCCCTGACCTCTACCCACTAGACAAAACTAGCACCCACCCACCCCAAACTGTGACAATTACAGCTGTCTCCAGACATTGCCAAATGTCCTTCGGGGAGCAAAATCACCCCCAGTTAAGAACCCCTGGTTTCCAAGACTATAGAAAAACAACCAAATGTATTTTTGTTTATTAAAAAAATACAGTGCTGAAAATTGCTTAATTTTTACTATGTTCCTGAATCCAAAGCTGTTCTGAAAGCTGAGCCAATAATACAACCTATAAGTTAGCAAAATAAGTCATTGGGGCTATTTACAACTGATTGGAGAATATTAACCGCCTGAGGCAAATCAGTCACTAGCTACTGCAGATCTGGAGGGGGACACAGCATTAATAATTCAATAAAGGAAAGGCTGCGGGCAATAAAATCTTAGGGTTATTTATTTAGCCAATTAGATTCGTTTTTGGTGGCAACCTTGCTTTTGTGAGTATGACTAAGCCATGTGTACTCTTCAATTAATCAGGAAAATTGTACATCGCAAATCTGCTCTTATTGCCTTTCAGCTGGAAGATGGGCGGTACGAGTGGTCCTCCGCCTGCGGAGGAGTGAAACACCAGCTCGGGAGAGTAGCAGACTCATAACTCAGCCTCGTCGCATGGAACAGAGAGACGCACGGAGAGGTGTGTAAATTAGATGCGTCAGCCGCAGCCTTGGCTGCTCCACTCCTTTCTAAGTTTATAAACTCAAGACAGGGATGAATCACACCAGGTGAAATTTAGATTCACTGACACGTGGACAGGCACAGTGCATTTCCATTAGTGATGAACCATCCTATCTTTCCCACTAAGAGTCTGGAAAACGTGGTATAAAATATACATCTGGTGTCATAAATGCAAGATCGTTCTTGTTTATACTTTGCTCTCAATTTAGGGTATGGGAACTATGGGTCCCTGAAGTGGACCTTTTTGGGGGGTTTATTTTGGCCTAGGTCACAATATGGAATGTGTCCCTGCCACCTCTGATTGTCAATCAAGAGTCATCGCTGAGCCCTAAAGACTATGATAGCCAAATGGGGGGAGAAATACCACCACTAAAAAAACTATCTAAATCTACATAGCTCTGTCCATTGGGACAAACCACTGGAAATTCTAGAGATTTCTACCTCAACTGTTAGAGATTTTTCTTTCTTTTTTTAGTTGCTTACAACCTCACCTCTTCCATTTCTAGTCTATATTTCACTTCTTTTTCCCTTTCTCTCTTTCCTGTTCCTTTTTTTCCCACTCGTTTGTTTAGAGGCCAGATTTAATAGCAATGGGAGCGGCAAGCAAGCCCCGAGGTGCCACAGAAGGCCAGAGACCTAGAGACACCAGGCTCTCAATGAAAGGTCACCGACAAGATTCCACTGAGGAGATGCTCTTATCATAGACTTGTCCTCCTATCTAAAGCAGGAGCATGGCCCTACACAACCCCCAGAAAGATTTCTAAAGCACAGACACATCTACGTCAGCCTCCCTGGAGAAGCAGTGCCAGTCAAATGCCCCCAATGAAGGAACAAAATGAAAATCATACCTCCAAACCATTTGTTTCACTGACATGAACTGACGGTTCAGTAAACAAGATATAAAGAGTCTCAGCTCCTCAGGAAATTTCACTGACCCCAAAAATTATCATCTTTGTCAGCTCAAATAAAGATACTTTTCTTTGGTCTTTTAACGCGCTTTTGGTTGTGTTCGCCAAAGCCAGTGGTGTACATAGGCAGATGCAGAGGACAGGGCTGTGACCTGAAGGCTGGACAGGGCCTGACACTCCCTCCATTGAGGTTATGAATTTGTCTGATTCCGGAAGATTCAGAAGATCTTTGCCATGTTTTCAAACGTGGCACCTAGGAAAAATAGCCAATTAATTCAACATAATCACAGGGCCTTACATCAAGTGAATTGGAGGCCTTCTAATGCAGATCAGGAGCTTATAGGAATGGAACTCAGGGCAAATAAATTTTGATTGAGGAAAAGGAAAGAGTCAGGAACACAAGACATTCCCTTGAGTGGATATCCCTAGAGGTCAGCATTCTGGGTGGGATGGAGGTGGGAAGGAAACAGACGCTTGTGGGCATCCAGTGACAAGTGATGTGGATACTGGTCATTGGAAGGGAATGAGGGGCATCCAGTGGTTTACTGCTCAATGTTCAATGACCAGATTTCCGAGGAGCCCTGATTTGTAGTGTTTGCCAATTTCCACAGTGTAAATGCTCCCACCATTCAAGCTACCAGCAGGATGTCACTGGACACGGAGATGGGAAGAGATGCACATAGTTGGCTCTCAGGAGGTGAGAGGATCAACTCCAACACACCCACCACTGGCAAAGGAAGTAAGAACTGAAAAGGAACCAGGCAGGGGCCCTGAGATCCATTTTCTGTGTTTGGGGATTTGCCCTGTAAGGGGCTTCAATCTTGATACAACTGGACTTGACTGATCATTTATTCTAGAACATTAAATGGAGCTTCTTTCATTTGCCTTTATAAAATCTTTAGGAATTTAAAAATTCATGAAGAGCACATATTAACTTAAATCCAAACCTCAAAGGACTGTACATTTTTTTCCAGTTGTGACCCTATTGTATTAAATATCGCATGAAATTATCATGGCACTAATTTGGATTCTGACACACGTTAGTTATGCAGAGATTTGGTGTTAATGCCATTTTATTGACAAAGGATTTTCACCTTCTCACTCTGAGATGACTCAGTCTCTCTTCACCCCTCCCTCTATCATTCCCTTCTCTCTCCTTCCCTTCTCTCCCACTATGTCCTCTCTTTTTTGGGCTCCCTGCATCTCTTGTCCATCTCTCTTTCCCAGTCTCTCTCTACATATCTCTCAATTTCTCCCTCTCTCCCTTCCCTCTCCTCTTCCTCTTCCCCTCCCTCTCCCCCCCCCCCATTTCTCTCTCTCTCTGTCTCTCTGACTCTCATTCTTCTCTCCATTTCTCAGTAAGGAAAAGGTTTCTACTCCTATCCTCATAAAATACCTGGCAACCCAGGCCCTAGTTTCCAATCATATTTAAAGGAGTGGCATTCCAGGTCGTAGAGCTAACAGGAAGAGGAAATGAATCCATGCACAGCAAAATACCACCTGTAACAAAAGCCTGAACAAAGCTGTGAGTGCATAAAAAAGTATGCCGTCCCCATACAGACTTCATATTACGTATCAAGAACAAGTATGGCATGACAGAATGTACAGACACAGGAGAGTAAGTTACTAACCACTTAAATACAGTTAGCTGAAAATACTGCAATAAGAATTCTGAGTCTTCTTTCTATTTCCTATTTTCCCCTTGCTTTGGTATATACTAGCCAAGCCCTTAAATTCTTATATAGCAAAAGGTTCAGTAAAAGTAAATCAGATCCAAAGATTAAAAAGCTTAAGTTACCAGATGAGTGCAGCTTAAAAAAATAAATACTCAAAGACTTAGGGGGGAGGAAAAAAAGCAACTGTGAAGGGATTAGACAAAGCATAAAAAACCTATTGAAGATATAGATAATGTGAAGGGCCACTCTTTCTTTCAGCCTGACACAGACAGGGTGGCCAACGTGTGCATAAATAGAGAGGAAGTAATATGACTGTAAACGTGACAATTCCCAGGAGCTAATTCTTTATTCACAGAATCATATTCTGATGCTGGGGTCCCAGGAAGTACGAAATCAAAATTCCATCTCTGAAGAATAAGGAAAGCAGAAAATGAATGCTTGATATCCACAGATTTTTCAGAGGAAAAAGGAACAGATTTCTAACTTGAAACCATTAAAATGTAGGCAGTTTTATAAAGAACTTTTTTCCAAAGATGAAGGCCAAGCATGTATTCCACGTTTCTCTGCTAAATAAAAATGAAAGCTATGTTTATAGTTCTTAGAATCATTTGACAAATATGTCAACAATAATTAGCCACTAACATTATTTCATTGGCCTCCCACAGTCAGGAAAATATAAAAAATTCCTTACGTGGTCTCTTTGTTTTAACACAGTGGTTCTTATTTAGCATGTCATCAGGAGGATGTGAGCAAATAGCTAGTCAGCTAGCTGCCACAGTCAACACTCAACACTTTTGAAGCTAATGATACTAAATGGAAACACTAGAAGAACTGTAACTAAAGAGCATGTTTTAATAGTACTACTGAAGAATTATTTTACATTTCAAGCAAAGTACTAGAAATATTTTGGTAACTTTATGGTATCACATTTGAAGTGTTACTTATTGTTTTATATCAGTATATTTATTATTATAAATTCATTTATTCAGTTAAGCATTATTTGGATCATTCATATAGTTAATTATTGCTCTGGTCTGAACGTTTGTGTCCCCCTGCAAATTCATATGTTGGAGCCTAACCCCCAAGGTGATGGTATTAGGAGGTGGGCCTTTGGGAGGTGATTACATCATGAGAGTGGAGCCCTCAGGAATGGGATTAGTACCCTGATAAAAGAGACCCCAGAGAGCTCCCTTGCCCCTTCTCTGCCAGAGAGTAGGCACTGTCTATGAACCAGAACTTGGGGCTTTACCAGACACCAAATCTGCCAGCAGCCTGATCTTGGACTTTCCAGCCTCCAAAACTGTGAGAAATAAATTTCTGTTGTTTATAAGCACACAGTGTATGGTATTGTTATAGCAGCCTGTAGGACGAAGACAATTAGGAAGTTGGCATTAAGAGAGCACCTGATGGGAGGCAGCCCCGTGGCTTAACGGTTAAGTGGGCGCGCTCTGCTACTGGCAGCCCGGGTTCGGATCCCGAGCGCGCACCGACGCACCGCTTGTCCGGCCATGCTGAGGCCGCGTCCCACATACAGCAACTAGAAGGATGTGCAACTATGACATACAACTATCTGCTGGGGCTTTGGGGAAAAAAAGAGGAGGATTGGCAATAGATGTTAGCTCAGAGCCGATCTTCCTCAACAAAAAGAGGAGGATTGGCATGGATGTTAGCTCACGGCTGATCTTCCTCACAAAAAAAAAAAAAAAAAGACAGCACTTGATGGACACCAGGTACGTCACTCTCAGTTCCACCACCATTTCATTTGATCCAATTCTCAAAGTGGATGATATCTAGTGCGTCTGCAGTGTTGGGGTCCAGGGAGATCTATGCTTCAGGGTCCCTAAAGCATAGGTCATTCTCTCTTCCACCCCCACCCTCCATCACACGTGTGCCTCTGGAGTCAGTGCCGCTTCCGTTCACCAGACGCCCATGGGTAGGGAGGCCAGATTTAGCAAACAAAAATACAGGATGCGCAACTGAATTTGAATTGCAGATTTAAAAAAACGGTTTTTTAGGTTATATGGAAATTTCAGATAAACTGTGGACACTTTTTTTTCGAGGTTAAGTACAGGACAGATATATACTAACAAAATTATGCATTGTTTATCTGAAGTTCAAATTCAAATGGGCACCCTGTATTTCTTCTGGCAACCCTACCTTGGGGGACCCGTGTGACCCATGGATAGTTCAGGGTCCTGACCCTGAGTGAGACGAAGATGGCCATCTGAGCACGTGTACCTGCCTCCTCCTCCCATCCTTGGACCCTGGAAATGACATAAAGGATGTGTGCATTTAAAAGAAAATGTTCATGAAAGTGCCACGTGGGCCAGAAACCTTAAAGAATCTCCGAAAGACCGAAAAGAAATCAGCTCACCCAAGCAGAGGAAATCACAGCCTCAAATATTAACTAAAAAGACTGCTGGAAAATGCCGTAGAGCCTCCAGGGCTGCTCCAAGTTCAGAGGCAACAGATGCAAGAAGCAAGAAAAACAAAATCCATGAGGATTAATTGGGGAAGCCCATTCAGAACCAATAAACAATGGTGCCTGCCTTCCCCACACTGGGTCCAGTAGCAGGACCTTCTGCTCCCTAGATGGACCCGCCGGTGTGAATGCTTGGGCCAGAGGCAGGGGGATGCCCTGAATGACTGCTGACAGTCAGGAGGCACCAGAAAAGGAGAACCTGCTGTATCCCCAGCCCATCATCCTCAGTCAATGAGCTCCAAACACAGGAAGCAAAATTGCACCCCAAGATAGGAGATTACAGGCTCTCAAGATGATCTAACAACCAAGAACTTTAGGAAAACCAACATCCAGATAAAGAGGCATCAAAGAGCTATATGGTCCCTACATATTCTTTTAAGTTAATTCTTAGATATTTTGTATTTTTGCGGCCATCATGATTAGGATCACACTACGTTGTTATATTAACCCGTTATTGCTGGTAAATAGAAAATTGTTGACTTTTGCAAAAATATTGTGTAACTTGTAACCTGAGTGAACTCTTAATTCTTCTAATACTTATAATTGATTATCTTGTGTTCGGGGGGCCAAAAACATGGAATGATTTTAGATTTTCTGTTTTAATATTCATATTTTCTTATCTCCTTTTTTATCCAGTTGCACAGCTGAAAACTTCCAGTACAGCATTGAATCACACTGGGACACCAGCATCCTTATCTTTTCCCCATCTTTAAGAGGAAGAAACTGGTTACCCCCCCCATTTCTCTCAGGGCCTATGGTAGTTTATGCTCTGCCTCAGTACTGAGAATGCTCTACAGATGCTCGCCTGTGAGGATACTCTACCCCCACTTCGGCTTGAGTCGCCCCCTCTTTCATTCTTGTGTGGACAGGCTGAATTTGTCTAGATGGGCCTCGCCATGAACTCTACAGATGCTCGCCTGTGAGGATACTCTACCCCCACTGCGGCTTGAGTCGCCCCCTCTTTCATTCTTGTGTGGACAGGCTGAATTTGTCTAGATGGGCCTCGCCATGAGATGAAGCTGGAATAACGTACTCCTGGATCACACCACTGAGCATTTTACAACTTGTAACGAGCGCTTATAAAACGACTCCAGACGCTAAATACGCTGCCTTTCACAGGTAAGTTTATTGTGAAAGAGAATGTTGACCTGCCATAGTTTAATGTCACTACATTTGCTGTTTGCCTGCGACCATATTATTCATTACTGCCCTTAAGTCAGGAAAATCAACGTCTGATCTCAATCCTGTATCTGCTGAATACCAGCATCTGCGTGGGGTGTATGCCCACCACACACCTGCAAAGACGCTGTCCTCAAGTCATCAATTCCTAAACTGACCTGGTCTGTGCTCTCTAACGTGGTGCTTGTGTGTCACCAAATCATAAGTATTGACTTACAATATTTACTTGTATTCTCAAATAAAGCTTGCCCATTTTGGGGTCTTTTCTGGAAACAGAAAGATATTGAATTCTATTTGAAATCCACCATCAAGTTTAAAAATATTGTGGAAAGAAGAGTGTTAGAAATCTATGAAGTTCCTTCCTAATTGAGTAAATTTTAGTATGAACTATCCTCCTGTGTTCTTTTGCATTTTAAGTCAACACAGCCTTGTTCACAAAAAGCATCTTTTGAAATGTCTGCAGGTTGGTTCGTTTGACTGGTTTGGTTTCTGGTTGTTATTTATTTTGTGTTTAGCTCCCAGCGAGAAATTACTTAACATTTTCATGACTATCAGGCCTCTTTAAACAACCCAAGATCTTAAGCGGGGCTCATACATCATTTTCTCACAGCTTTCCTGAGGTCCAGACAGGCAGGTAACACATACAGATGAACATCCTTCAGCAGCTTTGACCCAACTAGAAAAAACTAGATTCGAATGCAGAATTAAGTTAACAACAATGGGTTTCTTTAGTTCTAATGAAAATTGTTCAAAAGAGAACAAAATGTTAGCTTTTGCATAGAAGCTGTTTATAGATGCTTACTAAATGGCAGGTGCTATGGTTGGTCCCACGCATCTACAGAAGCTGAGGAGGGCTGTTGAGGACAGGACATTGTGGACATCACTCATTCATAGAGTCACCAGGAGTCAAAGCTGACTTGATGGCATGTAACAACAATAATGGCTAGTCTAGAATACTAATGTTTCTTTAATTCTAATTAAAATTGTGCAAAAGGAACAAAACATTAGCCTTTCCATAAAACATATTCCTTTGTAGTCCCTCCTAGGAGACAGGCTCTATGTCAGGCAAGAAATGTAAGGTCATCAAGAAGCTGCCATTGGGAAGAGAGCCAGGGGGATCAGCAGAGATGACAGTAAATGCATTTTGCCACAACTAGACAGAATGTGCTAGATATTGTGGATTACGTTGAGAATACGTCTCATCTACAATACTCATTTTGAATATCAGAAATTTTGAGAAAAACCACTCTTCAAATAGCATGGTCAAAATAATTCAAATAGAATAAAACAGTGAAGTAGGTAGTTAACACTTAAGAAATAAAAGTGCCCTTGAAGCAGAGTTTGGAGAAGGACAGGTGCAGCTCCAGATGGGAATGGCTATTATAACTGCTTATTGACGGACACATTATTTCTAACATTATCATCCATTATGATTCTAAGTGCAAATTGCTATCTAATAGGTAACCCAAGTGGGTATTTGCTTTAAATACACTGCCTTCAAGCACCACTCAAGATTTCCAATTTTTAGCTACGTAATGTTGAATTTTAGTTGGCACTACCTCACCCTCATGTACATATGGTCGGTGTTTTTCCTCTTGCTGTGTGATCATGGAAAAGATACGTAAGTGAACCAATCAACACAGAGTATGTGAAATAAATATATGAGAAATTTATAATTAGAGGAGAGAACGACTTTTATCTCCTCCCCAAACAAACTGAATTCCTTGGTGAGAATGCATAAGTAAAATAACCAAATATATGTAAAATGTCTGAGCAGATTTCTTCAAAATAAGTGTACTTAACAAACAGGATTGTCAACTTTCTTTTGCTCATTTACTAAAGAAGAGCAACTTTCGCAATTTGTGAACATTAAAAAGGCCCAATTTGAATTCACTAAAGCCTCCACACAGCAGAGAAGAGAACCAAGGCAAGCATAATGCATCCTATTTGAAGTGACACAAGATTTGTTTGGCATAAACTCATCCTTACATTGCAGCTTTTGCAGACTGTAAGTCAGATTTTTAGGAATGAGTAAAATAGGAAAACAGAAAATCAGTTTCTTCTTTCATGTGATCCGTCATTAATTTCTCTGTATTAGAAAAAAATTCCTGTTAAAATAATTTTACTTTGGCCATGAGTATTTTATTTCAAGAACATTCATTAAAGCAGCCACATAATAAATAAACACATGTACTCCTCCTTCAGGTGCTATCAGCCGGGCTAGCATGTAGGGTAATGTGCAGCTCTTAAAATAACCAGCCAGCGAATCTCGGATACTAATCCCACATCTCGTCGAGAGCATAAGGCCCATTCTCCCGCTGCTCCTTGGGGTGAACATACTCAGAGAGATCTTATGGCGGGGCCGTGGCTGCTAAGCCACCCAGGAGGACAGTGTCCTTGATGATAACCTCACTTTTCACGCAAGCCTTAAACCTGACTTCTTTTTCCAACTTATCTCTCAGAACTGGTAGGTGGTAGTCAGTGTGATGCCAAAGCTCATGTTGTCCCCATTGTCACACACCACCTGCTTTTCCACTATGACTTCTAGATACACAAAGAGATTACAGCAGAAACTCCTTCTATTGTTTTTTGGCCTCATGGAGTGGCTTATAAACCAGAGTTGTCAGAACCTAGTGGCACTTCAACAGGAGAGAAACTAAGAATCTCCTGTCCCAAACCAGTGACAGTCTGTCTTCCTTAGGTGTCCACTGCACATGGCCAGCACTTCGCTCATGATGTCCTCCAGTTCAGCTTTGGACAGGAGGAGCTATACTTATATCACACATAGCTTTGCCTCAGTTTCCCCCACCTAAGAGCTGAGGCCTGTCTGGCCTATCATAGTACTCTGTCCCACAGCAACCACTCAACCTACACCAGGGGCTTTCCTAGATCGTATATCAACTCAAAGACTTGAACAGATGCAATGCAGGTAAAATATTAAAGAAAGTAAAAGTTTATGAACAGGCAATATGCATTGGCAAATTCCCTGATTAAAGTCAGGTTCAGATTTCTATTATCAACTTTAAAATTTTATTTTAATCAGATCACCTTTAAATTGCCACTGCAAAAATAATGTTAAAATAGAAAAATAAACAAAAAAATAATGAAAAAGAAGAAAAAAATTTTTATTGCCATCGTCATTTTACCCATCAGAAAGGGACACAGTGCCCTAATTTCTTGTGGATAAACTGGCTAGTTCTACAACGATGAGTAGAGCTCCTTATTCAATATATTTATTGAGAGAAGGAACCACATATCAAATTAATTGATTTGCTAGTAGTGGTCCCCAATTTACAGAGAAACACTGCTTGCTACTATTCATGCTCTTCCTTGGCAAATCTGTGGTCAGTCTTCCTAGAATACAGATAAAAGGCACAAAGCAGTTTCTATACAGTCCATCAGTTCATTTGGAAAGTTCATTCGTTCATTCGACAGCTTTTTATTAAGTGTGTTATACCCTTTTCTAGGCACTGAGGATCCATCAATAACAAGTCAGATAAACATATCTGCTCTCATGGAGCTCATATTTTTATAGAGGAAAAATAATACATAATAAGTAAATGTTATAATAAGTTGGAAAGTGATAAGTCCAATGGAGAACAAGAATCGCTTGTTGACCACTTTTTCTATGCCAGGCTTTGTGCACACATTACTAATAAGGCATTACTGCCACCCTTCTAGAAGAGAAAATTGAGGCTCAGGAAGATTAAGAAACTTGCCTAAATTCACACAAATGGGAAGTGCTGACATGGGGATACCAAGACACATCTGCATAACATCAGAGAGTGTGTGTCCAGTCATTACACTGTTGGACCCCTGCGCAATCCTAAAAGAGACCTCATTAACTGTCTGAATGGGGAAACCAGACCCTACACCCATTGCAACCTGGGTAAGAAGTTAACAGATGGGAACTGAACACCAGAGGACCCAGTGCCCATTGGCCTCCCCAACACCCAAGCTCCTCCTCACTGTCTCCTTGGTGTCTGCAACATCCTAATTCTATCTGCTTTTCATTTTTACAGAAATCTTTATGTAGAAGAAAATAGCATAAAAGAGACTTCCTCTAAAGGCATCCTGTCTTATTCATAATTGCCAAAACATGGGAGTAGCCAAGATGTCCTTCAGTAGGTGAATGGGTAAATAAACTGTGGTACATCCAGACAATGGAATATTATTCAGCACTAAAAGAAAATGAGCTATCAAGACAAAAAGAGGAACCTTAAATGCATGTTACTTAGTGAAAGAATCCATATGAAAAGGCTACATACTGTACAATTCTAACTATATGACACTCTGGAGATGGTAAAACTATGGAAACAGTGAAAAGATCAGTTGTTGCCAGGGGTTGGGGGAAGGGAAGGATGAACAGGTGGAGCACAGAGGATTTTTAGGGCAGGGAAACTACTCTGCATGATACTATAATGATGGATACATGTCATCATACATTTGTCAAAACCCATAGAATGTACAACACCAAGGGTGAACACTAATGTAAACTATGGACTTGGGTGTTAATGATGCGTCAATGTAGGTTCATCAGTTGTAACAAATATACCCCTCTGGTGTGGAACATTGATGTCGGGAGAGGTTGTGGGTGTGTAGGGGGCCAAGAGGTATATGGGACCTCTCTATATTTTCTGCACAATTTTGCTGTGAACCTAAACCTGCTCTACAATATAAATCCTATCAATTAATTAATAAATATATATATAAAACAACAAAAAGCATATTGTCACCATCACATATTAATGTTTATTCAAAAGTTACAAAATCCTAAAATTGTATTTTTTTCAAAATGGCTTTCCTCTACCCTACCAACACATGCCCAGTTTGATGACTGCAAGAGTCCTCAAGAATCATGCCCCGTAACATTAATAATTAATTATTAACATTTATTTCTATGGGGAGAATGTCAGTACAGTCTTTCTATTTAAAAAACAGAAGTAACAGAAAGCCACAGGGCGAGGGAAGGAGAAGAGAAAAAATCTCATTAGGGCCTGACAGCCCTTGATAATAGGATTAAAGTTATTTTCCTCCTGACTACAAATATGCAACGTTAAGTCAATACTGTTGTGTTTTCTCTTCTTAGAAATGTGCGCTATGTCCTTGCAAGGAACTTTCCCATGCTATATTGTCTGGGACATCCAGGAAACAAACAAGAAAAATGCTAACTAGATGATGCAAGGATGCAACATCAGCAAGATGTCAGCACCTCGTGAAGTGACACACGCCAGCAGCTCAGAATGGACCCTTGTGGAAATAAAACTATTTGAAAAATGTTTTCTAGCAGTGAGCCCACAAATTATCCGTTTGTTATCTTTCAGATTATCTGTTTGATTTTACCTCTCAATGTGCCCAGGTTCAAAGCAACAGACATAGGGTTACCAAACTCTTAACAAATAGTATCTGTTTCTAATATGTGCTAAATATTATGCCTATTTTTAGTTAAATTAAAAAAATACATTTTTTAAATCTGAGTAGCCCATGTTCTTATCTGGGTCTGTATTTCCAAATGTTCTTCATAAAGACTGAGTTCAAATATCCCCTTTTAATAAAACCAAATTAAATCAGTACCTATCCACGGAGCTCTTTCTGTTTGCATAATTAGTCAGGTGTTATAGGAATAATAATAAATAAAAGAAATTCAAGACATAGACCCTGACCTCAAGGTGCTTACCTAGGAGGCAGAGGGAAAGGACAAAAGGGTTACAGTGAAGTTAATCTTTTAATTCTGAGACTCAAGACAATCATAGAAATAGAACTTCAAGGCAGTACAACAGTCACTCTAAAATTGACAAGGTATATAATGAAAGAAGTAAATCTACTTCTACTTCTAAATATAATCTTCCTGCTTTCCAAGTGAGTTTCCAAAGATTGGACACTTGATCAGCACAGAATCTATGTAGGAGACATACTGATACGCTAGGCCAGTGGTTACCCAACTTGGCTGCTCATCAGACTCACCTGAGAAGGTTTCAATCAACACTGCTCCCAGCCCCCAGCCCCTGACTTTCTGATTATTGTCTTTTTTTGTGTATGTGTGAGGAAGATCAGCCCTGAGCGAACATCCTTGCCAATCCTCCTCTTTTTGCTGAGGAAGACCGGTCCTGAGCTAACATCTATTGCCAATCCTCCTGCTTTTTCTCCCCTTTTCCTCCCCAAAGCCCCTGTAGATAGTTGTACGTTATAGTTGCACATCCTGCTAGGTGCTGTATGTGGGACGCCACCTCAGCATGGCCCGACAAGCGGTGGGTCGGTACGCGCCCAGGGTCTGAACCCGGGCCGCCAGCAGTGGAGCACTCGCACCCAACCGCTAAGCCATGGGGCCGGCCCTTGATTATTAGGTCTTTGATGAGTCAGCTTCCACCAAATCCCCCTTCTCCCATCCCTCCATCAACCTAACATTTGTATGACACTTTAGAGTTTGCAGAATTTCCTTGATCCTCCTAACTTTTAATCTCGTGTGAAATCATTATTGCTATCTTTTTAGATGAGAAAACACAGGTTACGTGACATGTTCCTGTCTGCAGCCCTAAATAATAAATATCACAGGTTAATTTTAGACATTACGCAAGATATATTTCAAAACAAGTATTTTGTCCTATAGGCCAGCATGTATTAGTGGCATCAATTTGCATACAAAAAGTTATGCTTTCCATAGTATCTGGTTAAAATGTTCAAGTTTCTATCCAAGAAATCATAAATGTACCCTTTGGCATTTTTTACTTTAAATATTCTTATGAACTGCCTATATATATTAAAATATTCATTTGGAAGTTAAACTAGGAATTTCTGGAAAAGAACAATATTTGTACACACGTGCATCAAGCTACTTCAAAACCTAAGCAGTTGTAGGATATTTCAAAGTGCTTAAAATCTGTTTTACTTCCTTTGGGGCTGCCATTAGTTTAGGTAAAACAAAAATCTGTGTTCCCTTCTAAGCCATGGGGCCGCGATACCTTTGGTCATACGTGGAGGACACTGGGGTCCCTGCTAGATGATTAATTACCCAGAGTCAGGGATTAAACCACCAATAAGAGGAGTCAGCAGCGAGGCACGATCAAGGGCAGGGGTCTCTGAATAACAACATCACACAAGAGCACATTCAAGGGCTACCTGTGGGGTCTTCTCACAGGAGAGCTAGCAAATGAGCCAAAACTGGAAATGTTCTCAGTGGGAGACACTGACTCTTACAGGTAGCTCTTTTGCCCTTAACTTCACAATCTCCCAAAGCAACAAGACTCAGTCTTTCGTTCGCAGCAAGGACCACGCCTAGAAATAGGATCTGCATGTTCCATCAACAAATATGTGTTTGTTGAGTCCCTGCTAAGGGCCGGGCCCTGTAGCAAATGCTGGAATATGAGGGAACAAGACTGAGCCAATAGTGAGAGAGTTTACATCAGTGAGGGAGTTTTAAAAGGAGCAAAACCTAGCCATTTCTAAGTAACCAGCCCATCAACATTACTTCTGTGAGACGAGCTTTACTAAACAGGGTGTGATCACATGGGGGTAAGGAAAGAACCAGTGGGGACCATCCAAGCCAGGATATTCATAAACTTTTAAAAGGTTCTTGACAAAGCAAACTAATATTTTTTACATTTAAAACTCAACAGTAATAGGTAAATGATAAATCAGTCTATTTGAAGTTTATCCACAATTCTTCTAGGTTAGCAATTTGTTCTTCTTACCTAAACTCTACTTATAAGAACTAGCAAATAGACTTTAAATGTAATTTTCTTAGTACATGACTTGTTATTTGATCATTAAAATGTATTACTCCTTACTAAAAATTGCCACCTTACTAGTTCAAAAGCTGGAGTATAAATTCAAGTTGCAAAGAGTCTTCTGAGTATTTACTAATGGTTTTAGCTAAAAAGTTATTTTCAGAGTAAAAGCAAGAAATGCATTTAAACTGTAAAGTGCAGAAGCAGGTGACACATGAATTTGAAGTATTTAGTCATGGTCCTGCTCACCTCTGGACCATGGCTATGTAATAGACTGCAGAAGTTGGCATCAGAGGTGTTTGCCTTTTGCAGTGTGGGATAAGCTCATTAGTTTAAGTGCCTAGTGGAACCTCCTTCATACCCAACACCTCCTCCCCCCACCACCAAGTATTAGAAGGAGGTTGGCAGTGTTAGAGTACATGATTCTCCTTAGTGTGGGCAGAACAATCTCACATCACCAACATGGATTGAGTTTTAAAAGGAGCAAAACCTATCCACTTCTTAAACCTTAATAGGTCCATTCAACAAACTATAGTCACATGAGCCTGCTAAGTAGCAAGCATGGCACTAGATAGTGGACATGGACATCCTCCAGTTGTTCATGGTCTAATAAGGAAATCAGAAACATGTATCAACTGGTGTGAATAAAAAGGAAATACATAATCTGATACAGTGTTAGGACAAGAAGAGAGCAGTCAGTTGTGTGAGAAGAACAAAGAAAGAAGTAACTTTTACAGGTTATGAATATTCAATTGGACGGGGGCAAAAATGGATAAAGTCATCAAGATTCAAGATTCCAAGAAGAGCTGTCAATAGATATATGTCAGTCTTGGTAAATAATTCTCGATGGGTATCTCATGTTTCTGCACGACTTAAGAGCAGAAGAACTGACAACTTCTGTTCCAGACTATCTTTCCAGGGATGTTTACACAGCAATCAGTCTTGGGTGATTGAGATAGTGTCTCCTTCCAAGAACAGAGGACAGATTTGTTTACTGTTCAGTGTAATGAAGATAATGTCTCCTTCTGGGATAAACATTGTTTGAGTTTACATGCATTCATTATAAAATACTTGGGTTTCTTAAACTTAGGTTTCCTCAGCTGTGATGCACATCCTCTGCGTTTATAGTAATTCACCTGGGCCCCTCCATGTGTACCCTTGTAGGATTTGGGGGGTTGGGGAGGCAGCAATGGAAGTCAATGCAAACACGATGCTCATGCTGCTTGCTGCACTGTTAGTAATAAAGTCTTTTGTCTCTGACCCCAGAGTCTCACGTCTTCTGCCAGCATCCATGAAATTGTGGCAGGCTAACCATTAGCTTGCACGTAAGGTAAAACCCCAGACCCTTCAGTTTTTGACAGGAAGCTAGTAACTGCATTCCTCATCCACCATTTTCTAGTCATATAAACTAAGTAAAGACTAGCATGAGGGCTTCATATCAATGTGGGTGGCCCAATTGGCAAGAGTATTTAAATTCTAACCCACATCAGTTCTCCAGCCACTAGACTTCCTAAGTTGTCTGAGACATACAATGTTTGCTAAGGTGTCTTAGTCCACTCAGACTTCTATAACAAAATACCACATACTAGGTAGCTTATAAACAACTGGAATTTATTTCTCACTGTTCTGGATGCTGAAAGGCCAACATCAGAGTGCCAGCATGGTCAGGTGTGAGCCCTCTTTGGGGTTACAGACTTCTCCCCTATATCTTCACATGGTGGAAGAGTCTAGGGATCTTTGTAGGATCTGTTTTATAAAAGCACTAATCCCACTCATGGGGAATCCACCCTTATGACCTAATCACATCCCAAAGGCCTCACCTACTAATATCATCACCCTTAGGGGTTAGGGTTTCAACATATATGAATTTTGGGGGGACACAAACATTAAGACCATGGCATAAGGGATGCAAAATTATTTAAAAGAGAAGAAATTGAGAATGAAAAAAATCAGTATTTCCCTTCTTCTTGGCACAGCAATACCTTGTATAGATAAAGAGAAATATGGTTCACAAAATGGTAAATCGCTATTGGACTAAGAATGCTGAGCTTCATTCTGGACAGTGTTCACTCAGGACTCAATACATTCCAAGTGATACTTAAAAATGAAATAATATGGGTGTTCACAAAACATTCTTGGTTTTCAAACCAAAATGCTAGAGCTGCAAATCTAGATTTAAATGTATTTTCTATAAGTGTGCCAAACAGTGTCTATATAGAAGCAGCATTTTTTTCCGCACCAAAGGAAGCTGCCAGTCTGAAAGAAGAGAGCTCGCGTAAAAATTCGAGAGGCCACTATAGACTCTTTCTCACATCTTATGACTGTCTTCCTGAGTGGCTGGAGCTTTCCAAGAGATTCTAGTGGCTAAGTGGTTTCAACAGAGAGCATTACAGGGGAGTGTCCTTGGGCTTCATCTCTGAGGTTTCCTTTCTTATCAAAAATAATGCTGATCCACACAGTTCCTCTAAGAGTCATGTCTCCAGGAATGTCTTTAAAAGAGAAGCTCAAGAAGGTAAGAGTAGGTGCTGTGCTCCTGCCCAGCACAGGTGCCCCCTCCAACCACTCACCGCACAGTAATGATAAAGACAATGAAGGAGCAGGCCCTAGACGGTGCATGACCCCAGATGAGGACAGTCCAGCCTGATCCAAAGTGCCAAATGTGTCGCTCCCTGCCTTTTCATACCATTTAATGAATGTCCAGTCAAAATTCAAATTTTCCCAGACTTCAAACCAAATCAAATTTGGTAGAGGGAAGTTTGGGAGGTGGATATGTAAGCAAGATTTATAAGATTACATCCAAGATAGCTTTACCTAATGAAAACAAATCCACCGTTGTGTTAAAGTAAATTACATGTGAAGACCACCCCAGCTCCACTATCATAACCTTTCACAATTTTAAAGGCAAAAGAAAGAATTTTGCCATCAGACTGGCTTAACTGGCCCCAATACTTGCCCTGATAAATCCTATAGAGACAAATGTAAAATGTGGTCACTCTCAACCTAAACAACGCACATACTTTGTTCCAACAAATACACCGACAATTCCTTCAATTAAACTATCCTTTACAACTCTGTGCCAGTTTTCCTCTCAGTGAGAGGACAATTTAGAGGACAGGGTTTTCCACGATATTGTCAGTGTTGGAGGGAGAGGAGAGGAGAGGAGTCTCAACGTAGCCTCCTTAAGTTTTCTTCACAGAATTTGTTTTCCCCTGATATACCAAATATTCATTTGTTTACTCATTAATGAGGCTCCCCTCGCACATCCACACACTCTAGAATGTCAGCTTCATGAGGACAGAGAGTCCTTGTCACTGCTGTATCCCCAGCACATAGTGAGCACTCAAAATTCCTTGAATGAACATTTGAGGAAATGTAAGGTCAATTACTAAAGAATGCATAATTGGGAATAATTATCCTGATAAAATGCGTTTTAGAGGATGCTTAGGGATAATATAATTATGGAAGTTTATTTCCTAAGGAAGCACTAGACTATCTGTAAAAGCCGTGAAATTGTTCTGAAGCAGCTACCTCTAACACTGAAGTCGCAGGGAATACAGCCAAAAGAAATATTATTATATGCCTTTTTCAGATCAGAAAACACATCCAATTTAAACCAGCCAGTAAGTGGAGGGGTCAAAATTTGAAATTCAGAGTTGCTGAAATCTGAAACATATGCTCTGTCCACTCAATATACCAGTCTGCCCGCCAGAAGTGAACCCCAAATTATTGTCCAAGAGTATTCGGTAAATTACCCAAAGAAGCCTGGGGTTTTAGAAGAACTGCTTTGATTCTTCAGTTTTTTATTTTTAGATATACATTTCCATAATTTACAGATTAGACCATGAGAACATGTTTGAAATCCATAAACCATGCACGTCCTGCAACCAGCTACCAGGAAGGACAGCATTGTGAGCAGCCTATTTGAGATAATCACTGTTCATTTGTGTTTTAAGATGCATGAATAAAAAGGCCTTAAAATAGCCTTGCATATGAATCCAATATTTGTCTTTTAAATTAGTTAATCTGCTATGGTCTTCCAAATGCAATGTCTTATAAAAGAAAGTATCATATGGTAACATTTCTCTTTCCCCCTTTAGCTTAGTGTACTAGAGACTTACAGGGACATGATATTTCTGAAACACTTGGAGCTAGTGAAGCCATAATGACATGGAGACAATCAGCTTTCACACTTGACAGAGAATGATGAGCTCCTAATGGTAACCAGCCTATATATATTTAACACCAGTAGTTTCTCAAGAAAAGCATCACCATTGTTCATACTGCCTCAAAAGCCATTACGCTCAAGTACCTTTTTATTTTTTCTTTAAAAAAAAGCCCTGCATATTTTTGATGCTTGCTGCCTTTCCATGATATTTTCAAGTATAGAGTCCACCATGCATGGACACGCTTACCTGGGGATAGAGACAGCTATCCTGGCAATATTGGAGGAAACACCCAGAGCCCAGATAATTATTTTCCAGCACATCTCAATAACTGGGCGCACCTCACGACATCTGAGACTTCAGGTTGAGTGTCATAGCATACTCTGGTAACACATGTCTGAAGGGAGGTCCACCATAAAGACTATTTGCTAATGTTTTGCCAGCACTTCAAGGTCCTAGGCATCTAAGCACGCTAACAGATAGTGACAACCATCTTCAAAACAGCCCCTTGAGGAAGTACAACTACTGTCCTCATTTTACAGAGGAGGAACACGAACCAGAGAAGCCCATCTCTTGCCCAAGGTCACACAGGGAGTAAATGATGACAGTGATTCACCCATGAGCCTCTCTATGAAGCTGCTGCTCTTAACTACTGGGCTGATTTGCCTTCATTAATTTCTCGCTAACACTGCATGCTCCCTCATTACGTGGTGGGCCGTTGTCTGCCTCTTGGCCAGCGCTCAAAAGATGCACTCTACTGTTTTCTAAGTTGGTAAACTGTGTGCTGATTGTTGGGGATATGGTGCGTGCAAAGCTGGTACAGCGATGGATACAAACACGTCATCCCAAGTTAACTGCATGGAGGTCGAGGGGCAATCCCCTCTAGTGTAGTCCATCTGACCCTGTAGGTCATTTCTAAGTCATTGGAGTTAAAACTCCAAATGAAAGTAGCCAGTAGTGTTCATGGAACGGCCCCTTTATTCTCCTCAACTGAAAGATAATAGCTGATTTTAAAATTACTGAGTAATTGAAAATTACTTCTGTGCCTTTAATACGTTTCCATTGCCTAAGAACATTTTCCTATCGATACTATAAAAAACTTGATGTGTAACTAAGACAGCTGAGGGAGGACCATTTTTCATTGTTCTGCTGTCATCGGAGATTCATGATCACCTTATATGTGCAAAGGGCTGTCATGGATCCCTGGACTCGTCACTCTGGAAAGGGCAGAGACTAGATAAAGGTGAGGGATGCTGGCTGGGGACACTCATGGCTCCTCCCAGCCACCCTTCCTAATCTGCTCAGGAGTGCTCAAGTTCAAAGGTGTTTTAAGCAGGTGTGTTCCAAGGACTAGAGCCCTCACTGTGCTCTAGAAAAGTGCTTCCTTTCCATTAGGTCAGAGAGGTAAGAAGACGGGGGAGGAGGACAGGGGCAGAAGTCCACTTGGGAGCTGTGCAGGCCACCGGCTCTGGGTAGGCTGTGGACTCTCGGGCTCTCTCGTCCCTCTCTCTGGAACCAAGATGAGCACCAGCAGACTGCCTGAGCTCATGCCGGCCTGAGAAGCCAGGTGTCAGCCCCTAAGCTAGAGAAGTCCTGGGCACTCGGGAGCTGCTGGCTTGTCCTCTTTTGGGTGTCATATCTGCTTCTTTCATGTAGGCTGGGGTGATCTTTTTTCCTGGATTGGCCTTTCCTCAACAGTGAAGGGGTCAGGTCAAGATTCAGGCAGAGGCTTGCAGAAAAATGGGGAAAGGAGGAAGCTTGACCTGCTTTGGGACCAAGTACCCAATTTAGCAACAAACGTTTATCCTTGCTGTGGATAGGGGTGAGGCGTGGAGGAGAAGAAACGGAGGGGATGGGGACAGAGAATGGAGACTAATTTGAGACTGGGACAGAGGCCCAGCTGGTAATACGGTGCTCCTCTACCTGGCCTTGACCGTGGCTTCTGTACTCTCATTTCCCCCAGATCCTGGTAGACGGTAGATGCTCAGAAATAGGATTCAGGTGTTCCTAAGCTCCCTGCTATCAACCGGCGCATCTTACAATGCTTAATACAAAATTAACCCTGATGAAATATCTTATCCATTCTTCTAGAATTGACAAACCATTTCCTGAAATTGGGTGCAATCGTGGCCCACAAAGTACAAATTCCGGGCCCACACTCAAAGGTGCATTTGTTACCTATAATACAAAACAGAGTTTCTAGAATAACAGTACAATTATGACAATATATTTAAGAGCAACATTATCATAAATAAATGCAAAGAGTCTAAAATGACAATGACACCACAAAAGAAAATGACTTTCATTCATCATCCATCCTACTCTTTTAAGAAAATTCCACCAATCTGTCATACTTTATTTCAGTTCAGAAACAAATTTTAGAAATCTTAATACAAATTTCTGAAAGTTATGACATTTTTTAAAAGACAGAGCTGCAGTTATTCTTCCACTCTATCAAACTACTGTGCGGATCTAACATGGAAGGTGGTTTGTCATTGAGGCACAGACACTATGGAGATGTGGTGTCTACAAGGTCCATTTCCCAACAATATGGCACCAGGGAGCAAAATAGCATGGAACAGCGGATGAGCCTCAGATCACAAAATTATGAGTATACCTTCTGTGTAGGCTGCTCGTTTCCCATGGGTATGCCATCCGAGTCCTACAATAACCAATTCTGACCCAATAAACATGTCACGCCAGGGCCCATTACAACTCAAGACTGGATAGCTGAAGTCGAACTTGACCCATGAACATAAAAGGCAATGTTTAGCATGGTTTGGCTTGGATTGGGTTTAGCTTGGTTGGCATGTGTTTTCTTTCTATATTTATTGTATTTGTTTTGTGTATATGATTCATATGTACAGAACTCACTCTATCAAACAGATATATTAGTTACTGCAAGCTAAAAGGAATGTAATGAAAATGTATGCATACTGCAATTATGATAATGCCACAAGTTAATGAGTAAACACAAAGCAGTGGGTGAAATATAAGCACAGAAAGGTCCCAGTCGTTCCCTCGGGCGAGAAGGATGCTCGTGCTTTTGTGGTGCCACCTGGTGGAGCAAGGGACACGGGAGCAGTTGGTCATAAAAAGGTATAACTGCCCCCCCACCACCACCACCACCAGGAAACCTTTCACAAGAATTCAAAGCATCACTACTCCTACAACTTCACATACCTTTAAGGCGCAACTGAAAAACAAAATAACAAAAACCAAACTCCCAACGAGCTCCAAAAACCAAACTCCAGAGCACAGAGACTCTTCCATTACACAGTAAGGTGATAAGAAAATGTAGGAAAAGTGAGGAAAAAAGGCTGAAGCTAGTGCTGTCCTGAAAAAGAAAAGTTTTATTTTACAGAAATAGGTATATAAATAAACAGAAAACAATAATGAGAAAATATATTGAATGTGAAGCCCCATTAGCAAGCATCCATCTGTTACTCATATTTTAATATCTTCTGTTTCACCCTACAGCACAACACGTGCTATTAAGAAGAAATTGCAGAGCAATTGTTTTTGAGTAAGTTATTGTCAACAGGCCAACCACACAAAGCCACATGCAAATCACTAAGTCAATTTAGCTCCACTTTATAAAGTTTTGATTAATCCTCAACTCGTTTTGTTATTATAACACATTATTAAATGCAACACATGGTTTAGACTCGATCATTTGTAAATTCACCACATATTGATTGTGACGGTGGGGTAGATGTCACCCCCATAAGGCCTCTGAAGCGATTTCTTTCCAAATGACAAGAAAACTTCTGCACATAACACACACGTGAACAGCTGTCTGGCAAAACACCAAAACTTTCAAAGGTTTTAATCATGCTAGCTCTCAATGTGTGCATTTTTAATCAAAGTGTGCCTTGCTATAGAATCAAGAACACTCATTTTCTCCCAAATGATCCAGACATCACCCCTCCACCACCGGGGACTGCACTGAGCTGATCAGGCTGCCGGAGAACAATGGTCCACACAGAGGTGCCCTGATAAACGGTGCCAGAGAAAATCCTGGACATCCACTTAAATTTGAATTTCAGATAAACAACAAATATTGTCTTAGTATAACTATATTCCGTGCAACATTTGGGACATACTTATAACAAAATATTTGCTATCTCTCGCAACTCTACACTGACAGCTTCAGTTTGTAGTCTGTGCCTGGCCCCGTCCACACTGTATTTGTTTCTGAAGAGCAAAATGTTTGCGATTGAGTTCCGAGTACACTTGCTCCCTCCTGAGTCTCTCCTTGCCTTTTTGGCACTTGCCAACACATCCCTTCTAAGCTGGCTCTTTACTCTATAAGAATCTTTCATCAATATCTTCAGAAGCTAAACTGTTAATTAAAGATCAAACTAAATTAATCCCCTAGTGAAAGAATTAACTCTCCTTGCCTTTATGATAAAACCTAGACACTGATTTAAGGGCCGTGGTGTGAGGTTAGAATTTCTTACACTGATTTTCTTGATATTTATAATGATATAATACAAAGACGATGGAAAAAATTAATTAGCAATGTTCTAAATAAGACAGCTTTTCTCCAGTTAAAACATGCTTGATTCACAAAATATATCAGCAGTTTCATATAACTGTGTCAAAATGGTTCCTAACACAATTTAATCTCTAACCTGTTATTAGAATTTTAATATATCACAGAAAAACAAAATCCATGTATATTTACACTAGCTGCCCTGGTGGTCTAGCGTTTAGGATTCCGGGCTGTCACTGCTGTGGCCTGGGTTCGTGTCCTGCTCAGGGAACCACACCATCCGTCTGTCAATTGTCACACTGTGGCAGCTGCGTATTGCTGTGATGCTGAAAGCTATGCCACTGGTATTTCAAATACCAGCAAGGTGACTCATGGTGGACAGGTTTCAGCGGAGCTTCCAGACTAAGACAGACTAGGAAGAAGGACCTGGCCACCCACTTCCGAAAAAATTGGCCAAGAAAACCCTATGAATAGCAGCAGAACACTGTCTGATACAGTGTGGCAAGGTGCAAAGATGGCACAAAGAGACCAGGCAGGGTTCTGCTCTGCTTACACAGGGTCACTAGGAGTTGGAATTGACTCAAGGGAAACAAAATATTTACATTTAAAAATGTAGGAGGCTGAGATAAGAGAAGAGAACCAAAACTGCTGACAAATTATCTTTTACTCCTAAGACAAATATCAAAATATACATGTGTCTCTATGAGTGTTGTGTGTATAAAACACTCTATTAAATATGCATAAATAAATATAGACACACATTCTTTTGGGTGTTTTTCTATGTACAGAATAAAAAAAGAACATGAAGTGGGTAAAGGAAAGCATCCAAAAGCTAAGTCAGTAATTGGATGAGTTCAAAAACATGGGGCAGACACGGTAGTTCCCTACTAAATATACCTTCTCCTTTCCTCCCCAACTCAATCGTCATCCCTGCTCCCCTGTACTCAGGTCAGCTGTGCACACATCTCCGCATCCCTTGCCATCAGGGTAACCCCTGATGGTCTCAAGCCCCTGGGAGGTAAGCAGCAGGCACTGAGTAGAACTTGCGGAAGCTCTTCAAGAGGAAGAACTGGCACGCCCCTTTCATCTGCTGCCCTTCCCCTCTTCCTGCTGGAATACCGGCTCTCAGCTGGAGGTGGAGCAGCCTTCTTGAGTCCTCTAAGCGTAGAGCACAAAAACAAAAGCCACACACCAAGGGTGGCTGAGAGAAGGAGAGAAGGAGCCTGGGTCCCGAAAGGCACTCCAGCAGTACCCCACTGGACATATAGCTGTTACATGGCAAAAACACAGGTCTTAGTTGGCTAATGTGCCATAAACTGAGTTTTCAGGTACATGCAGCCAAACATTTTCCAAATTGTTACAAAATGGGAAACATAACTTGTCCAATTTCTAGATTCTTCCACTGTAATTACAAAGCATATGATGGAATTCAGATATCTGTATTTTTTTCCATGGCATAGGGAAAACATTTAAAATGATGAAAGCTACCACAGAAACCAAAGTAGATAAATACCTAATCATAAGCATTCTGAGTAAACTCTCCCTATCTCTAAATATCAATTTTTACATAAAAACGACAAGATTGCAAAAGCATCTGAAGGGTCTGAGTTAAGAACTGAGGAAAAGCAACACATCCCTGATTCAACATGGATAATTTTTCCTGGAGGGTTGAGTTTACGGCTTGGAGCAGTGAAGATGGAGGACAGGAACAATCTCCATGCATAGATGAAATTTAATCAAAGCAGAAGCAGCCACCTGTCGGCAACACGGACCAAGCTGCCCTTATATTTCAGGAATCATTCCCATTGATATACAGACATACCAGAGGCACCACTTGGCCCAAGGTAGGAATGCCTGGCTGTGCCAGCCACGTTCTTGACACATGTGATTTGAAGTAACTGAGACACCCATGGTGGCGAGGCCTGACAGGGTTGACAGCAT
Organism: Ceratotherium simum simum; assembly: GCF_057802395.1. NCBI lineage: Eukaryota > Metazoa > Chordata > Mammalia > Perissodactyla > Rhinocerotidae > Ceratotherium > Ceratotherium simum. Next base: position 8,070,090 of record NC_141917.1, read on the forward strand.
CCCAGCAAAACTTCATGCCAAAAATAGCAGAGAGCTGGCCTGGACTCCCTTTCAGCCACTGGTATCTCTAAACATCCTTCGTCTCGGGCTTACAGAGTTTCCACAGGCTTCCTCAAGTGTCAGCCAGCCTACTCCTGCGCGAGGAAACACGTGCTGAGCCTGTCACTTGGCACACGCCCAGCGACACCAGAGAGTGCAGTCCTGGAGGGAGGCCCACGGCACTGCCGTCCTCCACTGCCAGGAGAGGAACAGGTTAAGTCTTCGAAATTCACCAGAGACAAGCTGCCTGAGGAAACAGAGGCAACTCGAACATTAAATACCCTTTCCCTGAGGGTTCTAACTGGGGGCAGGTAGAGGGAAGGAGAAGAGGAGGAAAGCAGAGCAAAGGAGGGAAGTGTCAGGGAGCAATAGATTTCATGTTCTTTGATTTTCTGGATATTTTCCCAAAGGGACATTGGAACACTAAATCTCGACTCAACCAGGGTTGCAAAGTTTTCCCCTGGAGAAGGCATTTTCTTGATCATTTTGCATTGCGCTTTGCATGCATGCATGTGGGGTCCATGCCCAAATAATGATACTATGGGGAATACACGAATTACTGGGATAGAGCCGTCAGTGAAAGGAAACAGCCTCTGGCCCCTCCAGTATTTAAACAAACAAAAAGAAGGGAAAAAAAGAGAGGATTCAAAATATTTTGAAGGCTCTCACCCATGTGCAGGGCTAGGTGTGCACAAGATGGGCTCTTCTGGTCTCTGCACCCCACGTGGAAGAGACTTCTCTGACACTGTGCCCAGTGCCTTTCTCGGGGGAGAGCATGAAATTTCCTCCACGTGAACACAGAGTGAACTAAGGCAGAAGACAGGGCTTCAGCTGAGAAGAGGAGGTTAAAACAGCCCCCAGGGCCCCAGGCACAAGTCATTTCTTGGACATTCATAGCAGGCTGATGGGGAAAGCCTGCTCTGTACCTGAGAGCTGGCGTCCTTGGAGACTAGGTATTTCCATGAAAAGTTCCCACCACGTGGATTTCAGAGGCAAACACAGGAGCCAGGTGTCACATGTCCCGGTTCATTCCATTACTATGTAGTATGCCACCAAGCAGTCTTGTCCACATTCTGGGGTAACTTGAATAGTTTGAAATTCATGTGAGGTCATCTCCCCGTATTTTAAATAACATCCGAAAGCTGTGTATGTTCAAAATTTAAAAATAAACTCTTCCAACACCAGACACTTTATAATGGATAAAAGTCAGCATAGTGGCCCCGCTCTTAAAAACAACACCACTCTTGACTAAGGATAGAGGAGTTCGTTACCCACACATCGGGGAAATTATAAAATTGCTTGTTGTAATGGGACAAAGATTAATTTTAAGTCATAGATTTCTTTAAGACAGTAAGTGTCTAGAGTTATGCATGGCACAGAGAAAGTGCTCAATAAATGACAGCTGATGTTAACTATTCCTATTAAAGGAGATTAACTGGTTACAGGTTATGAATTGCAATCTTCTCCACGTTAAAGTTATTAAACCAAGAAAACACAAATGTTTATTTTTATGACTATAGTTTCCACAAAAGACAATGTTAATTCTTTCAAATATAGTACTCATTTTACAAATGTTGGAGCATCTATTGTTTTCCAGAAACTTCTGCCAGCCCCAGAGATGCAGCAGGCAGCAGGACAAAGTCCTCCTTCTCATAGGGGATGGATGCATGAGAGGGGACACAGAACAAGCCAATAAGTACATGGTTATATAATGTAATGGCGGATAATAACAAGAGCTAAGAAGAAGAACAGAGCACCATAAAGGGACAGGGAGTAATGCTGAGTATGACCTTAGATAGAGCATCAGTAGAGCTGCCCCTGAGCAGGTGATCTGGGAGTAGAATCCTTCCTGAAGGGAAGGCAGTAGCCCTGGGCATCACCTGGCAGCTCAAGGAAGAGCATGTTAGTGAGTGTGGCTGGAGGATGGTGCAAGGTAGAAAGGAGAGAATGAGGAAAAACAAGGGCCGAGGGCCAGGCCGTGTGAAGCTCTGTCATTGGTGGGCCTCGAGCAGAGACACCATATTGCTACTGATGATGTCGATGGATTTCATCACGGTGTCAACTGAATGATGAGGGGTAATTTGTTGGGTTTCTTTTTTATCCTATCCTCATTTTTCAACCGATCGTCTCCTCCAAAGACTTCAACATTCCCCTCTATTTTAATAATCCCCTATGCTTGGTGTAACAGCTTGATGTCCACTCATCTTCAGCAATATAACTTCAGGAATATAACTGCATTTTTGATGGTAATTAAAATTCATCACCTAGTAATTTCTCCTGACCAAAAATTACAACAAAGTTCAGAATGCCAAAGAATTAAAACTAATTTAGCTTTGGGCCGGCCGGTGGCTTAGCGGTTAAGTGCGCACGCTCCGCTGCTGGCGGCCCGGTTCGGAATCCAGGTGCGCACGGACACACTGCTTCTCCGGCCATGCTGAGGCAGCGCGTCCCACATACAGCAACTAGAAGGATGTGCAACTATGACATACAACTATCTGCTGGTGCTTTGGGGGAAAAATAAATAAAAATAAAAATTATAAAACTAATTTAGCTTTGCTATTAGTATTCTATTTGGGCAGAAAAATACAATAACTAGTATGGAAACAAGTGTTCTGGAAACATCCAGTATTACTACAATAAAGATGAAGCAATTTCACATGGGGTCACTAGGATGCGATGACCAATTTCCTCCTCCTATCCTGGATCTAGCACCCATTTTATTAGTTCACAGAAAGTATCTCACTTTCAACAGGCTTTGTTGGGCTTCATTTATCCAACGAAGAAATCTATTTAGTATAATTTTTTTTAATTATACGTCCCATGTATATGACTCAAACTTTCAAATTACAACCTCACTTCATCATTGATTTTCACTAATGACCCTTGGGAGATCTCAGATACAGCCTCACTGTTTTGGGGAACAGGAAATAGACTGCAGCTTCCTATCCCCCTTGGGGGCAGGCCCACAGATCATCAGAACTCTTTGATTACACGGTAGACACTGCTAAACCTCCTCCAGTCCATCTGACTTCCCTGAAGCTCTTGGAAGAGACTTAATTGCCCTCTTCCAGAAAGCAGAGTAGCCAGACTGCCAGTGCCCCCACACAAATAACTCCAATCCTTGAGAACTGAGGACCCCAGAGAGTGAGAGTCTTGGCATGTGACACCCAAAATACCTCCGCCAACAGCTTTTCCTGAGAGGAAGACCAGCTTCCTAAAACTAAGACGGTGATGTATTTTCTAACTGCTGCGAGGAGATATGGTGCAGGCTAAGGATGGGTAGCACGGTTTTTCTTCATTATCTTTGACTTCCCGGTTTATGATTTCAGTGACCAATGATAAGAACAGTCTCGAAGTGAGCAATCAGAAATTTGTCCTGGCAGATTAACTATCACCCAAGCAGATATTCTCCACATTCACCAAGAACAGAGCCAGATGAAATATGCCAAAAATAAAACCAGATAGAGTGGATAGCAAGAGAAATCGCACCCTGGACTACAAAGGGGATTCTTGACGTCATGTGAAAATTTCAAGGATAATTAAATTAATACATCTAACCAGAATAATTTACATGATGGCTAAGACAGAGGAAAGAACAGAAGGGATCAGATAATTCAGGTTTCCTTTTAGAATCATTTAAAGATTGATTTAGCATTAGACAAGGGCCAATTTAGTCGTAAATGTTTAATTTTAGATTAGCTGTAATAGGGACACTCTTTTAGCAGGCTACACATATTGTTTTAACTTCAAATCATTGGTTAGAAGTTGCTAAAATTACTTGACTTCTTAGTTTGTTCATATCTACAGGTAATTGCTATAAAATGTATTAATACATACTTAAGGTTCTAACAAGCTGTTAAACAGCTCTGACGTTTAACTCTCAAAATTTTTTTAACCCAAAGTTAACATAAACAGTCTCTTTTTAAAAACTTTCAGTTTGGGCTACCAACAACTATCATCAGACAATCTTACGTGGTCCAGTTTTTAGAGAGACGACTGCCAAGAATCCCATTTAAGGAGGAGGCCATATTTAAGGTACAACTAAGTGCGCCCCATGGGGCAGGGTTGAAAGGAAAGGCCCTGGGTCTCTTGCAGCATCAAAATAAGGAATAAGAGGCTGACGAGGTGGGGAATCTCTACGGCTTTGTTGCGTTCCTTACTATTTGGGGCAAAAATGACAAGTAGGCATGTTGAGAAGGTGATGGAATCTACCAAAACAAAGTCTTTAAAAGCCAAGGCCAACAGGGAGCTTCCAGAAGAGCAGATCCCAGCTCCGAGGTCCCAGAACACAGCCAACCTCAATTCCCACAGGTGCACTGTTATGCTGAAGTCATGCTTCCCATCCACGTGCTCTCCCAGGATCACCATGTTTCCTCCAGGGATCCCTTCTCTGTAACTACTCTGAAGCACTAGCTTGTGCCAAGATAACTTTTAAAACTGAATAATTACTGAGTTTTTGTTAAAAGCTTATCTCATTTTAAGTTTGCTACAACCAATAATGAACTGGGGGTCAATTCCTCAGAGAACAATGTCTACTCTTGTTAGAAATGGGATGAAAGCAGTGAGGTAGCATAGGTGTTATTTTATTAGAAATAAAATAATTTTAATAAATTATATTGGCGTAGTCCATCACAATTAGATCTAATTATGTTTTATCGCTGTAATAAAGGAGCATGTGCTTTGGATGAGGGAGAGATCCGAGTTTCACCACCGCCCTAGAGCAGTGGATCTCTATCTCCATTCTCTTCAAGCCACTTTCAGGTTAAAACCATCCCGGAATATTTAGCACCGATTTCCATGTTAACTAGTTCCTCGGAGAGAGGGGATGCGAGCAGTCTTAGAAAGCAACTGCCATCTGGTGCAGTATGACTCTCACTAACAGTTTATCTGAATGCCATCAGCTTGTGTTTCCCACACATGCCTTAATCACCTTCTTCAGAAATAAATCGGCTCTCTTGTCAAACTTGCTTTCCCATGCCTTCCACACAATACAGTTGCAGATACTTATTACTTTTTACAGGATGTACTCCTGAGGTCTTTCCTTATTTCTTGGCTTCCATATTTGATGAAATGCCTATAAAACCTAGGACATAAATTCTCAGCGGGTCTAGGAGGGAAGGAAGCTGACTCCTGTAACTGCCATATGGTGACCCAGGCAGCACTCAGTTTCCACCCTAGAAGTGTCCACCACGGAAAGCTGTTCTTCTAGCACAAAGGGAAACTTTAGAAAGGCAATGTGGGAAAGTGTTTCTGGAACATGATTATAATGCTATGGTACCAACTAGGGAGAGATGAGTCACTGTGAGTAGGTCGAGTCTTGAGATCCAAAGATTTGGATTCATTCCTCCAACAGCAACAACCAACATGCTTTCTTCAGTTTCTTACCTTGAAATGGAGCTGCCCTTCTTCTAAAAGTCAAGCAAGGAATCACTAAGTGTCATCTCCCTCTTCACCATGAAGCCCCCTCCTCTGACCACATCCAGCAGTCACTAAATTCTGTACGGTGAGCCTTCGAAATTCCTGTTAAATGGACCTGTTTCCATCTCACCCTGCTGTCACCTCTCTAATAAAAGCCTCCATCATGTCAGTCTTGGGCTATCGAAGAGGCTCCTAAACTTGTCCCCCTGCATCCAATCTTGCCTTCCTCCAATCCATTCTGCACGCTGCAGAAAGGGTGCTTTGTAAAATTCCTGCAGATGCATCACTGACTGTGGGATACATGCTGGCTGGACATAAGGTTTCCAGCTCTTCAGCTGCTCCGAGCTTTCCCACACTCTGGGCTTCCAACATGCAGCTCCCTCTGCCTGGAACATCCTCTCCCACCACCCCACCTAGGCTCTCTCCCTTCCATGAGTGTCCACATAATGGCCCTCCTTTGTAAGGCCTTTCCTGAACCCCCCTGATTGCCACTCCCACTCCCCTCTGTGACCCTCCTCTCACTTCACTGCACTTACTTTTACAACTTCCTGTCTTCTCTGACACAACGGAAGTTCCGTGAGATTCTACAGCCATGTCTATCTTGTCCATCACCAAGTTCTTAGTACCTATTACAGAGTAAGAGCTTAAAGATACATGATGAGTGAAAACTGAAGTCCAATGAAGAACAAAGGTTCAAGATAGAATCTCAGTGGCAACTCTAGAGGATGCTTATCAGAACCCTTGTGGGTCCAACAGCGAAAACAGAGTATTTGGCAATGAAATCAGTGCCTCCAGAAGAGAAGACAAGCCAAGTAACCTGCAACCATGGACCAATGCTGGCCAAGCAGAGGGTATCAGGGGTGCAAGGAGAAGCCCACTACCTCTCTCCAGAGCTGCATTACCAAAAGGGAAAGGCAGGTGACTGTGGGAGTCGAGAACATGAGTTCTTCCATAATCGACTAAGTATCCATTGCCTAGCACTTAGAAGGCATTCGACAGAAAATTGTTGATTAAAAGAATATTGGTTCTAAAGTCTCAGGGTCCCTGCAGGTGTCACTGTGGTCAGCCCATCCACATGGGCCCAAGGTGTTATCATTCTAATATTCTAAATTCTGTAGGAAGTCTCCGAGTTTCATCTTAAAGCTTAGTTTCTGAGTAACACGATGGGCAAATCAATGGATCTCACTAGATAGTTTCTCTTCAAATGATTCACTTATTCATTCACGAAATATTTACTGAGAACCTACCATGAGCCACTCACTCTTGTATGAACTGGAGATACATTATTGAATAAGATAAAGTACCTCCAATCACGGACCTTACTGGATAAGACAGAAAACAATATATAAACTAGGAAGCTTATTATTTCAAACAGTGGTAAGAGTGAGGAAGGAACTAAAGGCAGAGGAAGAAGCAGCAGATTTCTCACGGGGATAGCAACGGGTTATTTCAAATAGGATGTCCAGGAAAGGACTCGCTGGGGAGGTAACATCCAAGGGGCCAAGATGATAGGAAAAATTAATTCCATGGAATCTGGAAAGAACTTTAAAAGAAGAAGCCTTAAGATTAGAAACCACACCATTTTAGCCCCCATGGCATCTGGCATAATGTCTAACTCAAAAATCGTACTCATTCAATTCTCCATTCATTTACTATTTCATTCATTCCTTCAACAAAGGGTCACTGAGGATTTACAGGATGTCAAGCACTGTGGCAGAAGTAATTATACAATATTAATAAAAGTTTGTTGCTTGATTGGAAAAACTAATTTGAATCTAAACACAAATTCTCTAATATTTGACAGATTTCGACCATCAAAATGGCAATTTCATATGATTCACAGGTGATGTTTTATTTCCGGATTGGAAAGCACAAATTATTGGGAGGTAAATAACCATGTTTTAGAAACTTGATTTTTCAATTCCTTTATACATCCTTATAAGATATTAGTACTTTTAGTTGCAAAGAAATCTCATCTCTGGGTCATGAAAAAAATTTTAAGGAATTCTTTAACAATATAGAGGTTTAACAATAACCTTGTTCCATTTACAGCTAATTGGTGAAATAAATAAAATTGCATGTTCTTAAAAACATATATACTTCAGATCCTTCTCCCTAGCTAATGCAAAGTTTACAATATTTTACATGTCTCTGGTATATATTAGAATTCCTTCTATTTACCTCCCAACTAGGATTTCAACCTAAGATTATCTTCCAATCCCTCAGGAGAGAAATGTTGTAAAATATAATTTCAGATACCAATTCAAGGAACTGAGTTAAACAAGTCTGGAACATATTTTTGGTGATAATCATTACACACCCACAAAATTGCCACAATAAACTGAATCATAATCTATTTGGCCTACCATGACAATTCCAACAGACGTATAATTAGAAGTTGCTGTTGTCTTAAGTCATTCAAATTTCAGTCCACATTCTGTGGCCATGAGTATCAAATACTGCCTTTCTCAGTATCAGTCGTGAGAGTTAGAAATATTCTGAATTCCCTAGGTAGCTATTAATGGCTCTTTAATTCATGAACTCATCCAAACCCTTATGGAATTCATGTACAGTGAGTAATTATAATAGATTCCTCAACCCTTGGCGTGATGAACTTTATAGGTGCATTTCCCACTGTGCAACACATTCTTTCTATAGCAAGCCAAAGGTGTATCACATTCAAGAGATGTCCTGATGTGGTACAATGAAGTTCCTCTTCACTGAAGTTTACAATGAAGTTCCTCTTATCTACATTATTCATTGTGATATAGAACTGGAACATGTCCCATTCTCAGTTTACACTAAGCCAAAGAGATACATTCTTTTTACACCTTGCTCTCTCAGAAAACTCCCTCGAATCTGAAAATTCTCCACTCTGACTTGTCCAGTCCCTGTGTCCCAGGTATAGTGTAAAAACAAAGCTAACCCTGTTACTAACCAGGAATCAAATGATTTGAGGGGAAATTATGATAAAAAATAATATGTAACACGGATGCAAACAATATCCTCAGACAAAATGTGACTTCTCTTCACATCTGTTCTTTGCAGAGAATTTTGTTCTCTCTTAGGCAGAGATTAAAGATGAAGAATCTGGAAACATCCTTCATAGTTTGGGGATGAATGAAGGCAAAGGAGTATTCATCAGTCTTAGGTTCCTGGCACCAAAAGTTAGAGGAAGCCACGGCTGTGGTTCCTAGAAGAAAGAGGAGCTGAAATAGCCCCAGATCTGCCTCTCTTGTTTCACAGCTTGGGAGCAGAAATGACTTCTCAATGCCACCCAAAAATAAACAAATGTGCATGTTTACTTTTCTCTCTGACTTCAGCAATGATCAAGACACTTTTATAATTAAGCATTTCTTTCTATATAAAATTATATTTTACAAGGGCCAGCCCAGAGGCCTAGTGGTTAAGTTCAGCATGCTCCACTTTGGCAGCCCAGGTCCAGTTCCTGGGCATGGTCCTACACCACTCATCTGTCAGTGGCCATGCTGTGGCAGTGGCTCACACACAAAAAGAGGAAGATTGGCAGCAGCTGTCAGCTCAGGACAAATCTTCAACAAAAAAAAATAATAAAAAATAAATTTATATTTTACAAAGTGCTTCCACATAATCTTGAGATCCTCCAAAGAATCCAGACTGGTAGGCAAAGCAGATATTGCTATTTTGCAAGTGAAGAAATGGAGGCTCAGTGGATTGAAGGGACTTGTCCAGAGTTAGGTGGGTAAGAAGAGATGAATCCAAAAGTAGAAATCCTGGTCTTCTAATTCATAATCCAGGGTTATTTATCTTTCTTTCTTCTTTCTTTTTTTTATTAGCTGTTCATAGTAACTAAGCAATCTCAATGAACACAGAATGGATTTAAAAGTCAACACCCATGTTCAATTCTGCTGCCCTGTGTACAGCATTCTGGAAAGATCTGAAGAAGGACCTGGTCCTATGCCAGTGAGAGCACTGTGGTGCATCCTGCTTCTCCTTGTAAGGCATTTTAAATTAAAGGAAGCCTCAGACACCATCTCTCTCTGTTCTACTCCCAACCAAATCCTTTCAAAGACAGCACCAATTTGGTTTAGTTGCAGATTATTTTAATCTATTTTTGAAAGTCACATAAACGTAACCTGAACAAATATGTTCCCCTGCATGTTCCTCCTGAATTTCAGTCAAAGTTTGTCAGTAATTAAGCACTTTTCCTAGAGTGTTGTGAACAAAATAGTGTTCTGTGCCAAAGTCAGAAAAGCATTAATGAAAACAAAGAATAAAATGAAGCCAAGTTCAAGTAGTAAAAATGTTCTGCCTTATTTCATTGAAATGAGATGCAAAAGAAAACTATGCAAAGTGCGGACTAAATTAAATTCAACATTGTCAATGTGAATTCTCCCACTAAAATCTTTTAGGAAAATAAATCTCCCATCTCAAGAACTAAAAAAAAAACAATCACAATCACATGGATTAAAGGTGTGTTTTAGTAAATTTAAGGACTTTAATGATTCACTCCTACAACTTTATTAAGCTGGAGAACTTTAGGGCCGGCCTGGTGGTCTGGTGGCATAGGGGTTAAGTTCCCACGTTCTGCTTTGGCGGCCTGGGGTTCACTGGTTTGGATCCTGTGTGCGGACATACTCACCACTCATCAAGCCATGCTGAGGCGGCGTCCCACACAGAAGAGCTACAACTCTACAACTATGATATACAACTATGTACTGGGGCTTTGGGAGAAAAAAAAAAAGAAAAAGAGGAAGATTGGCAACAGATGTTAGCGCAGGGTCAATCTTCCCAAAAAAAAAGAAATCTAAGCTGGAGAACTTTATTACCCTTAGAAGGGAAAAAAAAATAACACAGAGAGAATTCTACCACTGTATTTCATACAAGAAGGTGTCAAATCCTCTAGATTCCATCAAATTTCTTTAAACATAACAACATTTTTTTCTTTCTAGGATGTCTTAATCAAATCAAAAATATGCACAGTCTTGGGCCGGCCCTGTGGCTTGGTGGTTAAGTGCGTGCGCTGCGATGCTGGTGGCCCGGGTTCGGATCCCGGGTGCGCATCGAGGCACCACTTCTCCGTTCATCCTGAGGCCGAGTCCCACATACAACAACTAGAAGGATGTGCAGCTACGACACACAACTATCCACTGGGGCTTTGGGGGGAAAAATAAAATAAATAAAATCTCAAAAAAAAAAAAAAAATATGCACAGTCTATAGAGTAGATTTTGGGAAACTTCAGCCACTGGGAGCACATATTTGTGTCTGGGGGGAGGAAAGAGAGAAGAGGAGGGAAAGGTTGGGAAGAAGATCTTCACGTCTTCAGCAAAATTTCCAGTCTATGCTTGTACATATCGTGGCAGCAGCTTCTCGCACAAAACAGATGGTACAACACAGAGCTGAGCCATAAGATGCCAAGAAACTAAAAAATCATTGATTTCAACTACTTCCAAAGCTTTTCCAAACACCCCATAACCCAGAGTCAACTTCTGAATTTTTTTGCATTTTAATTCTTCCCTCTTCTGAATCACTACTGCTTTAGTTTCATATAGGGTCATTATACATTTGAATATTAATTTCATCTTTAATAACTCAATGCCCTTAGGCCAAAAGCTTACTTGTTAGATAGTAGAGTGACATATTATTTTCCTATGTGACAAATTACTGCTGTAACAAATGACCATAAACTTGGTGGCTTAGAACAACTCAAATTTATTCCTTTGCATTTCTGGAGGTCAGAAATCCGAAATGGATTTCCCTGGGATGAAACCAAGACCTCGGCAGGGCCATGCTCCCTCTGAAGGCTCTAGAAGAGAATCCATTTCCTTGCCTTTTCCAGCCTCTAGAGCAGCATTCTTGCACCCCTGGGCTCATGTCATCCCTTTCATCTTCAAGGCCAGCAACACAGCATCTTCCAATCGCTCCCTGCTCATCCTGGTCTCCCCTTCTCTCTGCCTGAAGAAAATACCCATCTGCCTCCCTTTTATAAGGATTCTGGTGATTACATTCAGAACCCACATGGATAATCCAGGATAAGCTCCCATCTCAAGACCCTTAACATAATCACATCTGCAAACTTCCTTTTGCCATATAAGGTAACATTCACAGGTTCAAGGGATTATTCTGGGGACAACTTTGGGGGCCACTATTCTGCCTACCACAGCAACATATGTTTACCTCACTTCAAACTATTTCCTAATCAACTTCACAAATGGATATATGCTTTCTAAGATTCCTTGGTAACAATCAGCTTTTTGAAATCTCTGGTTAGTTTAAATTCTACTCAAATTTAAACTTTAACTCTGTGCATTATGAAACCTTTGGAGAAAAATTACAGGATGGGATACTGCAATTCCTTCATTCTGCCAACAGAGATGTTGGAAAGTTAAAAGTCAGATTTCTCAAGATGTTTTTCTCCCACACTCAAATCATATTTTTATAACAGCAACTAAAACTCAACTAGAAATTGGTCCTCTTAGGTAATTTCTATATCTCATATTTAAAAAAATTAAAGGTTTAGGGGCCGGCCCCGTGGCGTAGTGGTTAAGTGCACGCACTCCGCTGCTGGCGGCCCGTGTTTGGATCCCGGGCACGCACCGACGCACCACTTGTCGGGCCATGCTGTGGCAGCGTCCCATATAAAGTGGAGGAAGATGGGCACAGATGTTAGCCCAGAGCCAGTCTTCCTCAGCAAAAAAAAAAAAAAAAAAAGAGGAGGATTGGCATGGATGTTAGCTCAGGGCTGATCTTCCTCACAAAAAAAAAAAAATTAAAGGTTGACTAATTTAACATCAGCCTGCACTGCTGAGATTTCAATTAATCCACTGCCCAAAGACACTGCAGAAGTAAAACAGAATCATCTGAATATGATCATGGGATATTTGGGGTACAAAATAAATAATTGGACATTTGAACTCAGACCCTTGGCTATCTTCAAGGCATTTCTGAGCTGATTAAAATTAGATTTTTAATTACTATGTCAGCAGAAATACAATTTTCCAGTTTTAACTTTAAATTATTTCTGCAAAGATCAGATAAAACAGCCAACTTTGGTATGTCTCATGGGCCTGTGTGAGCCACTCTGCAGCCCCCAGCTCGTTCCTACTAGAAGATCACACGAGGGGAAGACACAAGAGGGTCTGGAGCTGCTCTCTCCCATAGCTCAGGCTGATGGATGAGCTGTCTGCACATCCCACCTCTGAGGAGCATCTGAATGCCTCTGCCCACTGCACCTTCTCCATCGCCTCCCAGGACATTCTTTCTGGTTGCATTTATTTATTCTATTATCGCAAATGTCCCTACTCCTCAGGTTGCTCCGCTCGTCCTTGGTGATATGCTGTCCTTGGTGATATGCTGGCCTGTAGCCACGGTTCTCAGTTGCTTCTGGAACAACACTCCATCTTTTCAATGACATGGTCCACACTGGAGGGCAGAGGACATACATTCTGCTCAGAGTACCCCCATCCTATCCTGCAGTTCCTGGAACAAAGGCATCAAGGCAGAATCCGATTCATGCTGGTGGCTCTTATCTGGATGCTAAAATTCATTGAGATCCTTGAAGTAAGTGTGAAAAATGCATGCCTAATTTGATTACGACATTAGGAGGCTTAGCAGAAAACTTGGGAGAACGTGTAATGTTCTCTATTACTCCTAGATCATCTAAGAACTGCAAAAACAGAAGAGCTTTCAGCTGCTAACAAAATGACAGCTATGTTTCATCACACCCTAGCCAATCCAGAGGACCATGCAGCCAACCTGATAAGAACCCAGGAATAGTAGCTATCAAGAAGGTGCTGCTACCTTTCAGATCAGAACTCCTTAGCAGCAACTGATAAGACAGAGAGGGAGAAGAAAACATTTTAACAGCAGAATAAAATCTGAAAATAAATTAATCATGGAATTTTAATTTCTTAACCTCCCCAAAAAATGTATGCTAGAAATCCAGCTGTGTTCCCTGGTGCAGAGGCCCACAGGAAACCTCACTTCTCCATCAGATGCTGTTGGAGGGGAGCCCTCACATGTGAACTGGTGACAGGAATTCTGTTCTCTTATTAATTTATTTGCTCCTTTCTTAACTGCAGCTACGTGACTTGAGATTTGTAAAATCAATATGAAAACAATCTTTTTTTATTCTATCCAACATAGTACTCATGCGTTCAATCAGTGTAACTGAACAAACCTACTGAACACCTATTCTGTGTAAAGCATCGTGCAAGGCCCTGCAAAAGATGCAAGGCTGGATTCAACCTCAGCCCTGCCTTTAAGGAGGTGCACACACACATACACACACACACTACTCACACACACCACACATATACACCACACACCACACACACATACCACATAGATACACACACACCACACTCACACCATGCACATACACACGTGCATATAGTCACATACACACACCGCAGATACACATCCACCACACACACAAATACAGACGCCACACACATATACACACATATACATATAAACACTCCACGCATACACATACACACACATAGACACAGACACACACACCACACAAAACACATGCACATGCCACATGCATACATATACGCACACCATATAAACATACATGCACAAATACACATGTACATATAGAGATACACGGACACACAGATACACATACATCCATACATAGAGAGATACCGATACACACACCACCATATATGTATACACCTGTACCACACACACATACACACCCATGCCCCCCACACATGCATGCACATACATACATATACAAATTCACAATGTGTACACACAGATACACACATACATACACCACACACATACAAGAGATACACACATATACATACATATGCACATATAGCCACGCACACACATACCATACACCCACTGTGTCACCCATGATGAGCAAGAGCTGTCTTGTTAACGACATGGAGAATTGAGAGGCCTGCACATGTAAGGGATTTTGGAGCACCATCGCTGGGGGGTCGCACTTAGAATCTCTAGAAAAACAGAGGTTCCTCCTACTCACCCTTTCTACACCTTCTCATAGCGATCCATCCACTTATTCAGTTGTATAGGTTATAGTCCACATCAGGCAAATTTTAAAAATTAAGAAAACTGTCTTCACTCTAGTATGAACACGAGAATCCTTTATCCTCCCACCCAAGGGAACCAGTGTGAAGAGATGCGATGGTCTGTATGGTCTTCCACCTGCTGAACAGTTGGCCACGTCCTAAGATGTTGCCTCATCAAAGCACCCAGAGCAGGGAAGCCCCTGAAGAGTGTCAAGTGGCAGCTGTGTGGGAGCAAGTCTGGCTGCCCTGGCCACGCAACTGGAGAAGCCGTGACCACAGGAGTCCTAGAGCCACACTGGAGTGACACCCCACGGCACATACGGGCAGCCCTGAGAGGCATCTGCCAACCAGGGATCTAGAGGTACCCCTACTTCAAGAACACACCCATTAGATATGAAACTTGCAATACAGCCCAATGGGCGCAAAGTAAGCATTGCTGAGCTAAAAGATTCTCTCGGTTCCACCAAATCCTGGTATTCTCACAGCAGCTTCTTCGGAAGGAAGTAGAGAAAAATGTCAATGTGAACACAGAATTCACTTCAGTACCCTCATACCAGCTCCTGAACATTTACTTTCTTCTCAGCAACATTAACACAGGAACATCCATGACTTTTTGGTCAAGAAAGTACAATCTATTCTTCAAAAAGAAAAAATTCCAAGTCTAGGTGGATAGGGAATAAAAGCCCATCATTGTTGTCACCACTCAAATAACCAAACACGAACAGGAAAACAAATTCTGTGATGCCTGTTGATAATCATCACATTTTTTTCAAAATAAAGAACAATAAGCTTCAGTTTAAATTTTGCCTAGCCTGTTCACTAAACACCTATGCAGGAGGAAGAGGGAATTTTCTCTGAGGTTTTTAATAGCTCTGGAGTAGCATAATCCTGGCTACTCAAAGTGGGTCCCCCACAACGGTGGTGTCAGCGTCATCTGGGAGCTTGTTAGAAATGCAGAATCTCAGACCCTTCCCTTGAACCATAGGATCAGGATCCGCATTTTTACAGAAGCCCCAGATGCTCTGTATGTACCTTTAGGTAGAAGAGGCATTGGAATAAATACCAGGAGTGCAATCAAGATGAAAAAAAGTCACTTGCTTTAGTTCACTTTTTCAAACTGTTGACTATAATTAATTTCTATAATTAATGAAGCTAGCCTAGCAACGACTTGAAATCCCTTGGTTAATAGAAGGGGTTTTAATGTAATTAACCTGTGAAATGGGCAGTTTTTGTGCATCATTAAAGTTTACAAAGATAGTTTTCCCAGCTTGTTACGAAAAAAATAATGTCACAAAAGAATCTAGGGGCTGCACGGTACCAGTGAGCTGACTCCCTCCAATCTGGTTTCCTGTAACCATAGCAACTCAAATTTGCAGACTTAGAACACACAAAAAAAACAAGCAAACTAACACAAAGGAGTTTTTTCCCTTCTGGTCATGGTTTATGGTAGCAACAGGTGAGAAAGGTCAAGAGAAGCAATGATTTGCATCATCACATGAAAAAGAAACATCAGCACAGTGACCATGGCAACCAGACAAAAACTTCAAAAATGACTTGCAATTTACAAAGGGCAGAGCAACTCTATTTCACTCACAAAAAAATTAGCTATAGGCAAATCCACCGAAACCTTTCCCAGAAAGAGCTAAATCTGCAGAAGACAGCAAAACAAACGTTTTACTTGGGAACCATCATGGATTATTTGATTTGCTGTGGAACTGTTAAATTATATGTTTTTACAACTGGGTTATTTAGGTGTGACTCAATTTAAATCTAGGTTTTCATGTATTCTGAATATAAAATGAGCCCTTACTTGAGTCATCTAATTTCTTAGGTGAAAGGCATATTCTTTTGGAGGTGAATTAATTCTTGAAGGTCAATAGGGTGGGCATCTCACCAATTTGCAAGACTTAAGAAATTCATGTAACTGCTAAAATATCTAATTTTCACCCAAGGAAGATGAATGATCTCAAGGATCCTGCCTATTATATGCTTACTAAGTTGGTCCTCTATAGATTTACTGTGTAAGGATCAATCTAAACTTACACATTATTCACAGAGAGAAAATAATGGAGGGAAATTTCAACCACTAATGCCAACCGACCCACTGCCTGGAGATGTGCATCCAGCTCCATGGCCACGGCAACTTGCCCCGTGTATTTCTGTAGAGTCTACAATTTATCTATTTGATACTCTCTCTCCCTCACTCTCAGATCAGATATTACTTACTCCCTTTGGATCAGCTTGTGTATGGCCTGGGGCTTAATGGATACCTCTGAGGAGAAAACGATCACTCTATTAAAAAAAAGAGAGAGAAGAGAATAAAAAACATTTTTAAATATGAGTCTCAATGATACTTTTATAGCCCAGAATGACATGTTTATCTTTCACCTATTTTTTCATTCCACACCACAGCAAAAAGTATTTTTTAAGCTTGATAAATGAAGGCTCATTTGGGGACACTTGCTCCTTGAATTACCACCCTCGGGGTTTAATTAATAACTCTGACATATTACACAGACATAAATATAATGTTGAGGTCCATTCTTCTTAGTGTATTTTATGTGAGTTCTTGCTTTATTTTGTGGGTTTGTGTTTCCTTGGTTTTCCCTCTTTCTCTGCAAAACATGTCGCTGTTAATCATCACCATGTTATTATGCACTGACAGAGCATGCAAATAAAAGCGGACATGGTTTTCGGAGCCCCTCCTGGTTGTGACCTTTCTTTAAAGTGAGTGTTTCACTTTCAATTGAAATTTTAAAAGAATTCTAAAACATTTTCAAAATTAAATGTGTGCATTCTACTTTGTGCATAGACCACTGTTGATGGGTTAACCAAAGAAAAGAATTTTTAAGTTTAATACTGTTTTTTTACGTGTCATTAAAAGAGGACAATGTCCCTGAACTTTCCATTGTTCAACTCTGGGTTTGCAAAGCGAGAAAAAGCATTCCATCACCAAAACGCAAAAACAACCTGAACTAGCTGCCCTGACCATTCCAGCATCATTTTAATTTGGTGCTAATTCTCTAATTTGCTCACTTATTTTCTCTAAACACATAATTAATGCTGAAAGAAGCCTTTGAGGGGTTTGCCACTGAGCACTCTATGTCTCAGTAGAAGGAACAATTCCTTAGATATGTTTCCAATCACTGTGCACGTACTGAAGCCAAGAACTAGCAAACCAGAACTACAAACCATCACAAAATCCACACAATTAAGTGCTTAAACCAGCAGGGGCTAAGACAGCTAAGATCACGCTAAGACCAGCACAGTCTGGGTTTTCAGGCCTGAAAATCCAATTGCGTTTCAATCCATTCTATTACATCATCAGCCTCCCCCTTCCTTTCACTGTAAGGGTATGTTTCCAATTGATTCTGATGCATTTCCCTGATTGGAACCCATTTTAATACTCCTAGACAATGTGCTTCTGTAATTACTGTCACAACACGTACAGTAACCAAAAGTTCAGCCCCTTATGAAGAAAAGTGTTGGAGAAAAACAAAGCACCATCGAACCTCACAATTCTCAGAATATAAGTTTGTGAGAAAAGATGGCAGAAAAAAGCCAAGCCATGTGGGCCTCCTGAAGAAGGCCCATCACCATGGCCTAGCATCAGTCTTTATTCATCCCCAAATTGTAACTTCAGATGTAGAGGACTGTGGTCTAAAGGCTGCCACCTTTCTTCCAACAAATCATTCATTCATTCACTTGTTCAGTCAATATTTTTTGAGCACCTCCATGTGCCGGGCACCATTGTAGGGGCTAAGCATACAGTGAACAAAAGAACACTCCGTCTTCCTGGGGCCCACCCTCCAGGGAAGGAGACATCAACCAGACAGACACATAAACCCACACAGGATGCCGGTGGTGATGAGCCCAGGCAGAAAACAGAGCCAGACAAAGGGTAGCAGTAGTGGGGTGGGGAGGTTACCGAGGGCCCTGTGAAGGCCTTTGGAAGGGGAGGATGCTGGGGCAAGCACCGAGGGAAGCAGTGCAGGGGAGCGGGGGCAGTGAGGGTGAGGAGAGGGGGTGCAGGGTGGGGCTTGCTTAGGGCCTTGGACTCCTCCAGAGACTCTGGATTTATGTTATTCCATAGTCTATACTATCCCAGCCAGGTGATCAAGGTCAACATCATCAGTGATAAGTCACGTTGACGGCATGTACCCTGGATACGATGTGATGACGATGGCACTTTACCTCTGTGGTCCTTCTCCCCAAAACCCATAGCTACAGGCTAGTCATGAGCAAAACATCAGACACCTCAAATAGAGGGGTATTCTACAAACTACCTGACCAGAACTCCTCAAAACTGTCAAGGTCATCAAAAACAAGGACAAGTCCGAGAAACTGTCACAGCCACGAGAGGCCTAAGGAGACATGATGACTAAATAGAATGTGGAATCCTCGAAGGGGTCCTGGAACAGAGAAAAGACGGGAGGAAAAAAATGGAGGAAGTCCAAATAAAGTACGCACTTGGGTTAACAATAATGTATCAATGTTGGTTCTTCGTTGTGACCAATGCAGCGTGCCAACGTTAGACATTAACAGCAGCAGGTCTCGGTGCACAGTATGTGGGAACTTGCTCTACTATCTTGGCAACTTTTGTATAAATCTAAAAATGTCCTAAATTTTTTTAAAGTTCTTTTGTTAAAAATATGCAAAGTTCCTGTCTAGAAATAATGATTCTGGAATACAAACTAAAACAAAAAATAAGGATGGATACGTAACAACCTTGGAGGTTAATTATTCAGGATTTAACACCTCTCTGCATATTTGTGCTAAGGGATTTATCAAACCTATTTGAGCCCTCAAAGCCAGCCCATTCCATTTCTTTATGACTCTAAATTATTGTTCCCCCCTCCCCTTTGGTTCTAGTTCTTTCCTCTGGGGCCAAAAACGACACAGAAAATCTCCCTTCCCGTCAAGAGTCCTTCAAGTCTTTGGTGAGAACGCTCTTCAACTCAGGTACGGTACTTCCTTTCCTTCGCTGGGTTCTGAGCTTCCCTGCACGACAATGTGCAGTATCTGGTGGGTCTATGGTTGTCTGTCTCCAGGAGGGGGCCTGGCATCTTTCAGGGTCACAGGTGAGAGCACCTGCTTGATGCCCACACAGGGTAGAAGACACCTGAGGGGACACTCAAGTAGGCCTGCTGCCACACCTGTCCCAGGCCCCTCCTGCACCTTGTCTAGGGGTCTAGGGCACCCTGAGGGTTCCACCTGTTCCCTGAGGACCAACACTGTCTTGGGCTCCAGATCACGGGCTCAGGAGGCCTCTCTGTATAAGATGCTCCGTCTGCATGGATCAAACACTCTCAACAGACCTCACTTCTTCCCTCCTTTGTCACCTTCGCAGCCTAACACAGCACCTACATCCACGGATTATTCGATAAAGGATGCTGACAACTTCCAGAAAGAAAAGCAAGATCAGGCTAACGTAAGGAATGATCTCAGACCTCTGAAGCAGCCAGGTTACATGTAGGAGAGAGAAAATGAGGAAAAGACAACGGGCCGAGTGTGAATAAAGGGAGGTGCGTCTCCAGTGATTCCTCACTCTCCTGAATGGTTTTAATTCCTGGACTTCCGACATGAACAAGTTTAACCCGGAAAATTAAACCAAGCCTTTGAGATTCATAATAACCATGAAATTAAAAATATGTAACAGAAAGTGGAATCTCCTAAATTTGGCCTCCAACAACAAGCCTTAATATAATTCAGCTCCTCCTTCTATGTTGCCGTTGTGGAACTTCACAGTTCTGTATCGAACTGGTCTTCAACTGAATGGAATTCACACGGTCTTTTATGTAGTTAGGACGATCCGGCTGCTTATAACATTATTTAACAGTTTCTCGGAGGTAATTTTTTTCTTTTCCAAACTACTATGAACGTGCATATTCTGAGCTTAAATAAGATAGAGATATAAGCAATTTTACAAGATAAACCAATTAGTAAGTGATAAAGGTGACTTGATTTAAAGAGCTAATAAAAGGGTAGTTTTTTTTTTTCCTAATACAAAGTCTTGAGCAGTCTGTGGCTCTTCAAACATTAAAGCATCAGTAAGGGCCTGAGATCAGGTGGGGCTGGAGGAGGGGGGTTGGTAGTAGATGAGGATTAGGTCAGAGCTTAAAGCCAGGCGGTTTTTTTTTTCTTTTTTTTTTTTTGAGGAAGATTGGCCCTGTGCTAACATCTGTTGCCAATCTGCCTCCTTTTTTCCTTTTCTCTCCCCAAAGCCCCAGTAGATAGTTGTATGTCATAGTTGTACATCCTTCTAGTTGCTCTATGTGGGACACCGCCTCAGGCTTGATGAGTGGTGCGTAAGTCCGCACCCAGGATCCGAACCAGCGAACCCCAGGCCTCTGAAGCCGAGTGCACAAACTTAACCGCTATGCCACCGGGCTAGCCCCCGTAAAAGAGTGTTTAAAACCTGTTACAGGATGAAAAAATCTGTTCTTTATTTAGATAAAACGGGAATTAATTTTTCCAATCAAAAGAAAAATGAAATAGAAGAATTAAACATACATAAGAGAATGTGTAATGCCCAAATGGACCCCCCACAAAGAACAAGATTTCGGTAGAACTGAATGAGGCACAGTGGCAGTGGTTTGTTATTTGAAATGTTGAAATGTCATCTCTTTTCCAGAGCCTTATCTTATCACAGTCCCGTTAGAGATGTAGGCCCCTGTACTGTCATCTCTCTTAGAAGGTGGTTTCAATTTCTAAAATGACAAACCTAATCATGCTCATGAATCCCATAAAAACACAGGAATTGTAAACATTTATAAAGTGAGAAACGTTCATAGCCTATTTTTCAAATTTTAGTCGTAATTGCAACCATTCTATATTGTGTAAGATTGTTTACAAAAGCTCAGAAATCAAAACCACTAAACACAATCTAAGCTAAGTGTCTCTAAATTATCATATGAATGTATAAAAAGATATAAGGGGGACCAAAGGGCAGGTGACATGACCAGTGTTTCAGCAGTGAGTTATCAATTATCAGTCATCAGTACCACATCATAATCACCTCCTGGGTGAACTCTTTTGTCAGCAGTGGGTCTAGAAAAAGAGGCTCACAGGCAAATTAAAATCAGCAAATATTTATTAGGCACTCAAAAACAACTCTCAGGTTCCAGCCTGGTGGCGTAATGGTTAAGTTCTCATACCCCGCTTGGGCAGCCCAGGGTTCATGGGTTTGGATCCCGGGTATGGACCTACACACTGCTTATCAAGCCATGCTGTGGTGGCATCCCATATAAAGTAGATGAAGATGGGCATGGATGTTAGCCCAGGGCCAATCTGCCTCAGCAAAAAGAGGAGGATTGCAGCAGATGTTAGCTCAGGGCTGATCTTCCTCAAAAAAAAAAAAAAAAAACCCTTAAATCTCTGTTCTAGATCCAAAGTAAATAACTTGGGACCATCCCTAGGGGCAGAAAAGGTCTCTGTAGATCTGTGGCAGCTTCTGTCAGGATGCCAGCATGGTGCCATCTCCAGCACCAGATACTCTGTCTCCCTCTCTTTACAGATGGTGTACTGGGTTGAAGAATAGAATAGTGTCCCTGCCAAAATTCATGTCCACCTGGAACCTCAGAATGTTATGTTATTTGGAAATAAGTTTTGCAGATGTAATTAGTTAAATTAGGATG
This sequence comes from Ceratotherium simum simum, assembly GCF_057802395.1. Lineage (NCBI taxonomy): Eukaryota > Metazoa > Chordata > Mammalia > Perissodactyla > Rhinocerotidae > Ceratotherium > Ceratotherium simum. The sequence goes on from NC_141917.1 coordinate 8,092,214, forward strand.
AGGTAATATTGGATTAGAATAGGTCCTAATCCAATGACTGGTACCCTTATAAGAAGAGGGACACACACAGGGAGAATGCCACGTGACAACTGAGGATGAGCCTGGAGTAATGCATCTACAAGTCAAGGAATGCCTAGGACTGAAGGCAACCATCAGAAGCTAGGAAGAGTCATGGAACAGAATCTCCCTCAGAGCCTCCAGAAGGAACCAACCCCACCAACACCTTGATTTCAGACTTCTGGCTTCCAGAACTGTGAGAGAACAAATTTCTATGGCTTTAAGCCACCAAGTGTGTGTATGATGGCCCTAGGAAACAAATACGGATGGTAACCACCACCACAACAATAACAAAAATCCCTTTCGTCACAGTATAAGGTCTAGCAAATTCTCCACCATTAATGTAATCATAAATATAAACATAAACACTTTTTACGCTAACTGAGAGACTATTTAACAAACTATAAGTTTGCTTCCAGGGAAGGGATTTTCAGTTTAAGGTTCTGTACTTCGGTTAGCAACTAAATATATATTAATTATATATATCAGCCCAAAATATTTGAGGCTTTGACTTACGCATCATGGGAGGCTAAAATCAAGCAAAAAAAAAAAAAAAAACAGAGAGGCAGAATGAGAGAGACTCAGATCTATTTGGAGTAGAAATGAGACATACAATCAAATGATAATGAGATTTAAAACAAAGTATACAATATATTAGCTTGAATCATATGAAATTACCGATAATGGACCATTTTTGAACTACAAAAATAGCTATTTCATACGGTTTAACCAGGGGTTGAAAACTACAGCCCGTGGGCCAAATCTGGACTTCTGCCTGTTTGTGTAAATAAGGTTTTATTGGAACACAGCCACGTCCACTCCTTTGCATACTGCCAATGGTAGCTTTCATGAGACAACAGCAAAAACGAGCAGTCATGACAGAGACCATGTAGCCCTCAAAGTCCAAAATATTTACTCTTTGGCCCTTTGCTAGAAAACTTTGTCAACCCTTGGTTTAACCTAGTATTTACATCAAATGACTGGCAGTGACAGCAAAGGCAACAGAATTTCAGGAACAGGCGAGATCAGTGCAATGTGTTCCCTGAGAGCCCAGAATGAGCAGGGACTTGAGAAAGAGCCAGAAGGGACAAGGACTCTTCAAAGGATGACAGCAGATGATAATGGCTGCGCTGGCCCTCGGGCACCAAATACCAGGAGCACCCCAGTCAGTGGAGCAACCAAAAATGTCCCCACTTGATTTCAGGCACTGTCTCTGCTGAGACCCCGGGGGTGAAGTGGAATTAGAATGAGAAAAGTTTGCAAAGACTGGAAGGACAGTCCTGGAGGTTTTCAGAGAGGTCAAAATTCCCTGAACATCAGACCGAGACATGCTTTTTTTTTAAGCAAGAATGAATAGAGGGGCAGGACAACAGTACGACAGCAGTGGTATATTAGGAAGACTAAGTTCTACAGATGTGAAGTAATTGAATCTAGAGCAAAAATTGTATTATTTGGACTATCTATCTTTGTGGCCCTTTATACAGTCACATCAGGAAGAATAATTACTCCAATGGTTGCCATGTAACCATATTTTAAAGAATTATGGGGAGTTCCAGAAAATTTGGGAACCCCTTTGGGGTTATTCATAAATAGAAAAGTAATCAAAAGGAGTGTTTCTTTCTCATTAATAAGCCATACACTTCATTTAAAACATGACCCGCCATAAAGCTTGTATTGTACATTGAGTTGCCAAGTTCTTGCTACCAAATGCTTCCCAAGGACATATAAATACTGAGAGGAAGAGAAGACTCGACCTGCGTCAGAAGAGTCCTCCTCTTTCCCTTCACGTCAGTTATGCAAGAGCACACTAAAGACTGGGGATAACAAACATTTAAGTTGAGGATTAAGCTAGAAAGCCAAGTGGGATGTGTGTATACACCAATCAGTAAATAGATATTTGCATGTTTATCTATCTGAGATTAAGTATTTCTTAGACCACATTTATAAGGGCTGTCCCAGGATAAAACAGTTTACTGATTTTATCAAAACTAATTCACAGCATATGCAGGTGCCTTTAATTATGTAACCCAGCTGTCCACTGTCCAATGAAGACGTCAGCTTGCAAAACAAGAATTATCTAGCCTAGAGAAACTGACCTGGAACACAGTCACTCCCGATTTTCCTTTTTCCTTTTTTATTGAGGTCACATTGGTTTATAGCATTATATAAATTTCAGGTGTACATCATTATATACTTAGTTAAGCTCCAGAGGTGATTTCTTCCCAGAGAGCCATCAGTGACTGAAGGTCTGAGAAGCCCTGGAGGCAGCTTGGCTTCAAGCTCCAAGTTCAAGTCCCTGGTTCCACCCTCACTGGTGGCTGGAGACACGTGGGTCATCAGAAGGCCAGGACTCTGGTCCTGGTTTCAGCACATGATCTTCTTTCTGGTCACATAATCTGCTTCGCCCCTAGTTGCTTTATGTGATTTTATGGGAGCTTTATGTAACTACTGGATAATGGGACAACTACTTTCCATACAGAGTTGTCCGTGAATTCAACAAGACCATGAGTCCATCTACAAAGATCTTTACACATTTTAGTAAAGAAAATAAAGTTTTTAACTTCTCACATTCTTCCCCTTTGCTGACAGGAGCAGCTATCACAAAACCAATTGAAAATAGATATTAATGCTAATCATCCTGGGGATGGGGCATCCAGGGGCCTGCAGGCACTGGTGGCACACTTTATGTGGCTATCGTCACACAGGGAGTATTGATAAAAGGGAGGGAAACACAGACATAGTTCAGGGCCAGGGCTGGTCAGAGCCAGCTCAGCTACCACCCCTAGGCCTGCTGGGCTGGGGGGAGGGAGCATTTTCCAGGTCTGAGAGCCCTGGTGGGGCTGTGTAGAGGGCCCCTGATGGGTGCTGAGGCCTTGGGTGGAAGGATGTAGCCAGCCCATGGAGACTACTCAGGGCTTGTGCCCTCCTTGCTCCATCCTCTCCAGGGGTCCCATGGGAGGAAGCAGACGACTAGGAAGCCTTTGGTGCAGTCCGTGCAGTTGAACCTCTGCAAGTCTGGAGAAGGCTCCAGAGAGATCTGGAAGGGCAAGCAGAAGATACCCAGCACAAACTGATAAGAAATCACCAACCATTTCTTTATTTTTTCTTAAGTTGATACATTTGCTTTTATGCAAAGTTGAGCAACAATTTCCAGTCCTGTTTTTATTTTTAGCAGATTCCACTTTTTCTTCCCACCTCCCTTCCACTTCTGTGCATGCCTCCTGTGCAGGTGACCTACAGAGGAGCTGATCCAAGTGCATTGTGCAATGTGCTTTCAAAGATGTTAACCCCACCCTGGCTTGTCGAGAGAATTTCTATTCATTGAATCCCAACACTAATACTTGCTAACACTACAGAGTGCTCGCTATGGAGCAGGCAATTTACATGCATTAAGTCTCTAATCTCCACAAAACCCCTAACGAGGTAAAAACTACTCTTACCATTTTAGAATTGAGGAAAATGAGGCACAGAGAGATTGAATACATTCCTTAAATTCTCATAGCCAATAAGTGGCAGAACTGAGCTACAAATCCAGCCACCTAGATCCAAAATCCACTCTCGTAACTGTAGGAGATCAGAATTTGCCACCCCAAAATGTGTCTCTTTGGCTTGATTATTTTTAAGAACAAAAGACTCAGGAAGAAACTTTGACCTTCCCCCAACTGCCTAAAAGAAGTTAAGATAGAAGGCCTGTTCCAGGAAGGCACTATCACCATAGATAACTACAGTATAATATAAACTAGGGTGATAGACAAGGAGGAACCTAGCAAGGCTCATTTGATCAAAGTCCTCTCCATGTCCCATTGTCTCTGCAAGGCATGGCAAACATTTGTTTACCAAACATTTGCTTTTCCTTCTCCATGTGAATTGCCTTCCCCCCCTTTGAAATCCAAAACCACCACCCCCAACATCCTCCTTTGTCTTTAGCTGAAGATGGTACTTAAGGTGGTGACCATTTTGATGAGTCACTCAGTTTTCCTGGGTTTCTCCCATGTATACGTGTTACTAAACTTTGTTTGATTTTCTCCTGTTTTTCTGTCTCATGTCAATTTAATTCTTAGACCAGCCAGAAGAACCTAGAGGTAGAGGAATATTCTTCCTCCCCTACATAACCACTACATTTATACTGCCTCGTAATCATATTGAAAAGGTCTAGAAGACCTTGATATTTAAAGAAATCCTGCAACTAATCTTCTTCCTGAAGTAAAAAAATCCATTTTAGTGAAAAGGATCACTCATTCAGTAATTTGTAAGTTTGACATTTGCATGTTGTATTTGCTGAGTACCCATGTGTTAGCTTCCAAATCCTATCTTTATAGAAACAAAGTTGAGCATGATTGACTTAAGCAAGTGATTACACATTTTTTGTCAGTTCCTATACACTGAACACGAGGAATGGTGTGGCAGATGTTATTTTTCCACAGACGGCCTCAGCACAATCTTCACTCCCACATGTTCTTCTGCATTGTGCCTTGGCACTCATCCATCAGTAAGCATTCTATTTCTCCAATTCTGTGAATCTGGGCAAGCCCTAGGACTGCCTTGACCAAGAGAATGCAGCACAAGTGGCCTTGTGCCAGTTCTGAGCACAGCCTTTAAATGGCCGGGAAACTTCTGTTTCCTGCCTCTTGAAGCCTATACCTTCATGTAACAGGAAGGCGGCCACACGGCAGGACCCTCAGGTGCCAGACGCATGAATGAAATCATTTTAAACACCCAGGTCGGTGAAGCCTCTGATGACACTATCCCCAGCTGCCATGTGCCTACAACTGCATGAGACACCCAAGGAGAACCACCCAGCTGAGCCCAGCCCAGGACTGAGCCCAGAAGGACTGTGAAACAGAATAACAAATTATTGTTTTCAGCCACTAAATTGTGGGATTATTTGCTGCATAGAAATAAATCATGGAAACAACAAATTTATCTATTTAATGTATTTTCTTTTCAGAAAAGCGAAAGGATGAGAGGGCCCTGAGCTGGAAATAAGAGAACTACATTGTTTGCCTATACTCCCTGGTAGAAAAGCAGTTTAACCCGGGAGCCTAGCGTCTATAGGAGATTTCAGGAGCATCCAGCTCCAGAGGACTAGCAAGCCTTTATGATTAGATAGTCACTTTTTTTTTTTTTGGACTCCTTTTACCCATTTTGCCCACCCCCACCCCTAGCTCTGGCAACCACAAATCTGTTCTCTGTATTTATGAGTTCTGGGTTCTTTTGGTTAGAATCCTCATATAAGTGAGATCATATGATATTTTTCTTTCTTTGTCTGACTTATTTCACTTAGGATAATGCACTCGAGGTCCATCTAAGTTGTCATGAATGGGTTTCCTTTTTTTTTTTCTTTTTTTGGTGAGGAAGATTGGCCCTGAGCTAACATCTGTGTGACTCTTCCTCTATTCTATATGTGGGACTCCGCCACAGCATGGCTTGATAAGCGGTGTGCGATTCCATGCCCAGGATCTGAACCCACAAACCCCGGGCCACCAAAGCAGAGTGTGTGAACTTAACCATTAAGCCACTGGGCTGGCCCCAGCATTTCTTTCTTTTTTATGGCTGAATAATATTCCATTGTATATGTATATCACAACTTCTTTATCCACTCATCCATTGATGGACACTTAGGTTGTTTCCATTTTTTCGGCTATTGTAAATAAGGCTGCAATGAACATGGGGATGCAGATACCGTTCTGAGTTAGTGTTTCCATTTCCTTCAGATAAATACCTAGAAGTGAGGTTGCTGGATCATATGGCAGTTCTATTTTTAATTTTTTGAGGAACCTCTGTACTGTTTTCCATAGTGGCTGTATCAATTTACATTCCCACCAGCAGTGTACAAGGTTTCCCTTTTCTCCACTTCCTTATCAACACTTGCTATTTCTTGTCTTTTTGATAATAGCCATTCTAACAGGTCTTAGATTGTGATTTTGATTTGCATTTCCCTGATGGCTGGTAATGTGGAGCACCTTTTCATTTACCTGTCGGCCATCTATATGTCTTCTTTAGAAAAATGTCTATTCAGATCCTTTGCCCATTTTCTAACTGGATTATTTGGTTTTGTTTTGCTATTGAGTTGTATGAGTTCTTTATATATTTCAGATATTAACCCTTTATCAGATATATGATTTGCAAAAATATTTTCTTCCATTCCATAGGTTGCCTTTTCATTTTGTTGATGGTCTCCTTTGCTATACAGAAGCTTTTTAGTTTGATGTCGTCCCACTTGTTATTTTTGTTTTGTTGCCATTAGGTAGTTCTTAAGATACAGTAATTCTATTTGCAGATCTTGGTACTTCTGGAAAATCCATAGAGATAGGCAGAAGGGCAGCCTTTTCTTATTTCTGAGACTGTTGTACCTCTGTATCCCACTTGTTCTGGCTATTACCACAAGTCTTTCTTCCAGTTTTGAAAGCACCAGCGGCTGCCAGCTACATCACAGTCTGAGGAACCATCTAGGGATGGCGGCCAGGCTTTGGGTGAGAAGAGCTGTCTATCTCAGGGTGCCAGCTTTGCCTCACATCATTTCCACCCTGCATAACTGAAGCGAAAGTCCCCAGCCTCCTCTATGGCTGCCAGGCTTGTCAGCACCTTTCCAAGAGGTCAGGATGCCGCTTGGCCATTCCTGGGAGGCAGCCTGCCTCTGCCCGGGCAGCTGAGAGCTCACTCTGCCCCTGCCTGCTCCCCTGCCCGCTGCAAGGCTCCTCCCATGGGCTTCAGGACATAGGACTGGGGCCTTTGTTTCATGTTAAGCTACTGAACTGAAATGACTACTAATAAACTTCAATTAAAACAAAATAAAACATGCAAGTTCTTTATGTTAGCCATATTTCAGACAGTGACTTATAAAGGCCTCTGCCAACACCGTTAAGACATCTACTGAACTGGTGCCAGAATGGTTTTTTTCCACATTATAAACTAATAACATGCTTTCAAATACTGGCCTCCTCCTCCTATTTCAATCCTTGTAAAATTCCACGGGTATATTTGAAAGTAATATGAAGTTAGCTTTCAATTATTCATTCATTCTATTGAAAGCTCTTCAGAAGGAAGGGGGGAAAATTATGAAATAAAAGTACTTTTTGGCAACCTGATGTATAGCTAAATTCTCTTTCTGCTACTTCAATCCCCAGATTCTTACCACTTTTACTCTCCCTCTGATCACTGTTACTGCAGCCTTTGGAATACTTACCTGAAACTGAAGCACCATAAAACCCAAAAGGTGTCAGTTCAAATAGACTCAATATAGCATCCAACAAAGTGACCGGCCAGTGTAGCCTCTGAAGAGAAGGCGAAGTCAAGGAGATGGTTGGGAAGACAGAGAGTGGGCTCAGGGGCATTTGTTAGCAGGAGGCATTTACTCATAACCCCCCTTGCTGTTCTTCATCCCTGTGTTCACTAGCTTTCTTAAACACAACGGTTTCCAGAGATGTGTGTCATGAGCAAAGTCAGCGATTCTTTGCTGTGTTGAGTTACGCCATGAAGGGATAGACCATGTGTTAAAAACAGGAAATTCGTGTTCACACAGGGCTGCAGGTGATGGTGATTTCAGATACTCCCATTTAGACCAACAGCTGCAGTTTTCACGTGTAGAGTCTTTCACGGCTGCCTATAACTTGATGGATAACTATAACACAAACACATTTATCCAAATTAAATGTCCAAAAGGAAACAACACACATAATTTATAAACTCGTCAAGTCTCAAACAAAACCCTGGCAAAAAAAAAAGAAAAAAGCTCCTTCGTCATATTCTCTTCTTTATCTTTATTTCCAAAATATTTGCCAACATTTATCCCCAAACAAGGTGCTTCTCTTTCAGCTTTACATAAAAGGACAAAAGGAAGAAAACAGAATGGAAGTGAGTTAATTCTTCTGGTTCACAAACACCAACGTAATGAGAAATGATAAATCGATTGCATTTGCACACAACTTGAGAAATCTGAAGTCTTTGGCATTCTCATATCAGGTAACCCGCTGATGACAGCTCAACTCAGACTAAAGGAGCGTTTAGAATACAGAGAGGAAGGTTTATACAAGAAAGAAATGATCTTTCTCCAGAGGCACACAGTCTAACGAGGAAATCTTGACCAACACACTGGAACCCCTCTAAAAAGGAGCACTTGCATAAACCTGGACTCTGTGCTAAGAGGTTAGGAAAGTCCTCTTATTGAGGAGTCTGTGCTTCAGTGAGAGAGGCAGAAGCACGCTGGCCCCCAGCAGGGAAGGCTCAGCAGGAGTTGTCTTAAGCAGCTTCGTCATCTGACTCAGCTCCAGGGCCCATTTTCCTTTTCATCCTGAGGTTCTTCAATTTCGAGAAAGTCGGCTTCTCTTCTTTATCATAACTGCAAAGTGCATTAGACATTGGAAAACACAGTCCTGCAACGAAGGTGGGTTATGTGATTTTTATCCCTAAAAAAACACCAAGAAACATATTGCCCATTTGGGGCCATGCGAGACAGTGAGCTCGTCATACAGAGGTCTGGGCATCCAGCTCGTTGCCGGGGAAGGGCTCTGAGCCATCCCACGGAGATGCGGCAAACTTTTCTAAGACCCTGAAAAGGAAGGCTGTCAACAGTTCTATCTTCTCCTGAGTAATCCTGAAGCCATTTCTGATTTGCACGCTCTATCTGCTCATAGAGAACTATATCTGAAAACACCATATCCTGACTATATGTGCTCTGACAGGTGTGGAGTGGACCCTGAGTGGAGGGACTCCCCCCGCAGCCCTGGGCCCGGGACCAACCGTGTGTCCATGCTAGTGCGGCATGCACCTTCCAAACCTCCACAAATCCCTGTAGTCCCAGCAAGTGAGGAAGACCTGCCTGGAGGGCGTGGAGACATAAGAACTCTTCCAATTGTTCCCACCCCCAACTCTTCCTCACACCTGCCATCCTGGCCATCCTGGCTCAAGGTCTTAGGGAATCCTCACGTTTGAGTGAACCTGAAGCATGGGTTCAGGTTCTGGAGGAATGCTGGAGAAAAATGGCATCCACGCCAAGACAAGGGACAGCCAGCTGGAAGACAGAAACCATTTCTGTCCTCTACACACTGTATTCCCAGGGCTGGGCCTGGGGTCCCGCACAGAGGAACTTTCTGGTAAACACGTCTTGGTTGACCAAATGCCATCTTTCACCGTAGTGCTCCTCTGGATTACAGTAAAAATGAGTGACCCACATTACAATGCAGCACCTGTGTGGGCTCCTCTTAAAGAGCATAATAGATCACCATCTCTCCATGAGGGTCTAGAAAAGGCCCGGCCTGTAGACAAAGAGATGCATTGGACAGCCTCAATAGTGTCTTCCAAATTCTGGAATCCTATCAAATGGCTATATCAATTAGGATGCATCAACATTCAATGAATAAGACGCTGTAACTCAACCAAATGCATTTCTCTTCCTTTGAATCAATCCACCTCCTGTCTGCCATGTCAGTTTGAATTAAGACAATAAAAATGGTTTGTCAGAATAAAGCTATTAAAAATTAGCCCATCCTTTTGTAAACTATGGATTACTTTACCAGCAAACAAAAAGAACCTTAAGGAAAAACAGTTATCAATGAATACTGCAAAGGCCAACTGTAGGCTGAGGATATATTTAATAATGAAGTGTTTCTCTAGACATGGGAAAATGTAAATATAACTCTTTCAAAGTGAATTGGCCATTTGTCTCTGGGATGATTGGGGGCAGCATGTGTAACTGCACCTCCCCTTCCTTTTTCCACAGAGGAAAGGCCACTGTGATAACCAAGGCTTTCCCGTCCTGAGGGGTCCGGGGAACCTTCTCCTTTGACCTTCTTTTCATGTAAACAAAACGTAAGAAGAAAAAAATCTCAGCTGTTCTCCTTCATGCCCTTACCAATACAATAAAAACGTCCCTGTTAGGTAGTCAACTGTCCTCATCACCAAGAGACTGTCACCTTCCAATAGCCTCAAACTGCTCCCAATTTTATTCAGCACCACTTTGTCTAGCACCTAAGTCCATAGTTTCTGACCTCTTTGTTCACAATTAGAGGTTATCCTTTTGTTTTCTCCAAAGAATGATATATTGTTCAACCAAAGCAATCAATCCTAGTGTTAGATTTAGGTTGACAATTCAAAGATGTTGAATATGCCAATTGTCTGAGCCCTTGACATTGTGGTGTTCAGCATCCCAGGACTAACTTTGGATCATTGGAAATTGGCCACCACAGCATACATCTGAACTCATTAAAAATAGCCTAGCTACCTCTATGCACATTTCAACTTACCGTGGCAGCAACAGAAACGTGCTTCCAGTTTCAAAACTGGCTTGCTCCTCTGGATTGCTGTAATGGAGTAGAATTTCATGATATGCAATTTTTGAGATTCTCCGTAAGATTTTTAAAAAGGATTTGTCACTTTAGAATTAATAGTAAAATAATAATTTTAAAAAGATTATTAATATAGAACTGTCTTTTCTCTAAGCATAAGCAAGCTATGCTGTATATTGTAGATCAATACAAAACAATTGACACTGTTTTCAGAATACTCCCTGGGCCTCCACTCCACTTAAATGTGGAGCATTTAATTAAATAAATCCAATTAATCATTTGCAAGCTAATGTGGGAAAAGGAAACAGCTAACAATCTCCCAATTGCTCAGAAAAGCAAAGCATTTCAAACAAGCATATTTTACAAGTTTCACATGTACCCCTAATTATGTCTTTAAATGAATTCCTTTAGCTTTCTACCCATTCTTAAAAGTCTACTGCCAAACTCTTATATAAATACATCTACAAAATCTTTTTCTTCCCACATACAGGAAAGATGAGAGATGGATTTGGCTGGCACTGAAGGTCGCTTCACCAGGGGCTTTTATATCTGAAATAAACTGTGACATATTTGGATCACACTGCCATTATCAGAAAAATGGCTAATTGGTAGAAGTCAAAGTCAATCCCAACAGTCAGGTTTAAAAAGACACAGTAGCGCTTACCTGAAGGGGAACAAAGATAAACACAGGCACCTATACTTTCAAGTGAGCAGCCTTCCCTAACATGCTTTTGTTTTCATAAATTTACCCCTGCAGACATAATGAAACCTGGTAACCAACCCTGTGTTCACTCAAAAGTGCAATTAAAAGGAACCCACAAAGGTCACTTGGCCGTGGGGCCTCCCACATCAGTCCCCATCCTGAGCCATTGACTAATTGCACCCTTTGTCCAGGTCTCTTAATGATGATTTTGTCAAGTTGCCAATCACACAGGATCCTTATTCTTTCCACCTAGTGCTGCCTCCAACAACCTCAAGGCAGGAAATCTGGAGCCCAAAGCCAGTTCTTCAGGGAACGTACATTTTTATTTAAAAAACAAAAAATTAAAGCCATTGAAAGGCACTTAACGGCAAATCCAAAACTGCCTTCAAGCTCATGCGCTACCGCCCGTAATTAAAGAGACTCTTGATTACAGATCGGTGGGGGTGAACTGGTAGCTGGGTTTTACCGGACACAACAGTGCCCACTCTGATGGGCCGGCTGGCCAGCGTTCCAGTCCATTGGGGCTGCTTTCCCACATCAAACCGTGTCGTAATGTGGCTCTTCTGCAGATCCAAAACTCACTGAGATGGGAAGGCTCAGAGCTGTGGCTGCTTTCACAGAAAATGATTGCTGTCTCGGACACAAGAGGAGGACAGAAAAAAGCAACTGTGGACTTTATTAGAAGGAAAGAGACTAAATGGAACCAACGTTCTCTGGAGCTCAGAGCGGTCTCCATTATTCAGGGTGATCCTTTACCTTCTGCACCCCTCCTTCATGTTGACCCCAAACCAACCCACAGATGGAGCCAAGGGCTCGGAAAGAGGAGAAGGATCTGGGTGGTATGTGGGGTGACACTTCGGAGAACTAGGAAACAAGATCTGCACCTTATTGAGTTACTCCTCTAATCTATACTCACTGGCTGAGAGGTCATGACGATTCTTTTCCCTCTTGAGAGAAAAGTGCAAAGCAATTGGCCACTAGAAGGAAAATTGAGATTTTTCTGAAAGATTATCAACAAACTCAGAGTCACAAAGATCAAATGAAGAATGCTTACCAGGCATTCTCTTTCCCAATCTCACTCCAAAACCTCTACTACTCCCGTCCACCAATCAAAATGAAGAAACCAAATGAACTTCTAAACTGTGTTTGAATCTGGAGTGTGTGATTTTCTGTTCTAATTTCCATTATAGGAGAAAAAAAGGCTCCTTTTAAATACTATGTAGACATTGGGAAATCCCCTTCTTCCTAATCAAAAACTTAAGGTGTGTTACCCTCTGTATTCTCTTCTCCGTGTTGGGCTACTCAATCTTCCTTCCAGCCACCGTCCAAGTTCAAAGCATTAATTTCCTTGAGGCTACCTCAATAAACAATTAATTCATCTATAGATACTCTTCTAAAAAATGTCTTCAAGACATTTAAATTGATAGGGTGTCTGACCACTAAGAAGACTGACGGTTCCCCTCTGTTGTCCTAACTGTGGTTTATAGTCTTAGCAACTAAAGTCCAACCATTTACAGTTACTCTATGAAGTCCTAGAAATGTGACCTTTCTGCACAGACTCTTAGGTCAGGGATTAGGTCAGGGATGAGAGAGACGTGGGTCTTCTGCTGATATCATCTCTGGGATGTGTCCCATAAGATCCCCACTGTGAATCCTTCACAGGCTTTCCTCCGTTCCAAGATAAACCTCAATGAGATGGAAACCCAGCAGGTGGGCCTGGAGAAATTGTTCAAAGTTAAATAACATGTGCAGGCATAAGCTTTCGAGTGAATGAATCTTTGCAATTCTTACTTGCCAGCTTGCAGTTTCCTGAATGATTTCTTTTCACAAGCTGGTGATGGGACCTGGGAATTCCATCACTGCTGGCAGACAGAGAGGCAGTTTGGCTCCAGGCCTGACTTTGGAGTCTGCTTGGAAAGCTGAGACAGCCAATATGCACTGCCTGGACTTGCAGAGCTCTATACAGAGGTTCCCTCTCCTACCTCCCATCTCTACCCTGCAGCCACACTCCACCACCACCACTGCACAATTCACATTCAGGGTGGCATTTTTAAGTACAGAAAGCTGAAGAAAAATACTAGTTTAAGATGTGCATTGTAAAAAAAAATGGAGGTGGATAGGTAGAGTGGGAAATACTTTCAACTCAAGCACCTGGGTTCAGGTATCTCTACATACCCAGCACCACCTTTGTGGTGTGACAGGGCCAAGGAAGTGAGAGTAATTCAAAGGTGGAAAAGAGGGAGAGCCTTGAGAAGCACAGCTCCAAGGCTTCTGCTGCTTTCCATTATGACCAAGACTTTTCTATCATGACCGCTTGCAACAAGTGGTTCTCTCCTCAAAAGGAGTTATTTGATAAGCAGGTGCATGCTCTTCCCAGCTTGAGAGCACCACCAAATGTGGAGCAAATGGGAGGTAACTAAATAGCCCTCACATTCCTGTCATACTCCCATCTATATGAGCCAACATGAAGCAGCCCAGGAACAAGACTCTGGGCAAAAGAACACGTCCATCACGGTCCCTTCATCTCAGTAGCAGCTCTGAAACCCCACAGCAAAGAGCCAAGTACTGGAGACACCAGACAATATCAGATGTAGGAGGCAAAACCCAGCAAACCTCCTTTTACATGGGAGAGAGTGTTGAAACGAGAAGGGACAGAAAAGAGAGAAAGCAGGGTCTTATTAGACATGAAAAGGTCAGTTAGAAGATGTTTTGAGCTCGGCTTGACTCAAAAGTTTCTGGTGAAAGAGCCACAAAATAATTAAAAGACTGCTGGATTAGCAAAGGGGATCATGATGGCGGGGGGCGGGGAGGGGAATCCCTCTCATAGGGAAAAAGAAGTCACTAAAGGATATTTCAGGAGCAGCCCTGTCAGAAAGAACAGCAAACCACAGTTCAGCCTTCTCATTTCTACACGGGACATCTGGTCACCTTGCGCAAAAGTTCAACATCTGGGCACTGGCCCCCTGCTCTGTAAAACATGATCTTTCTTCAATATTTACAGCCCAGAAATATTAAACTTAAATAAATAAAATGCCTAACCTTTAACTCCTAGCTCAAACTTTAAAGGAGTTTTCCTTGGCTGATGTGTTGCCAAAGATACTCCCATTTTAAACTTCAGAACAACAGGAGGTCAGGAGGTGCCAGCAGATAGAAGGGACCCCACATACTCGCCCTCCCTGGCTGTGACGTGAACATTCTAGGCTCTTCTCTATGTTCCACCCTGCCAGAATAAAGTTAGGATCCTACACATATTCAAGCATCCAAAATCAATATTTGATGTTAACATTTGGATGCTTTCCAGAAAAGGAAATTGTTGGAAGAAAGCAAAAATCATCAAAAGTAATGGTCTAGTACATTTTCCCCACTTACAACAATGTCTTCACATAATTCTGCATGTAACACTATGTGTTACTTTAACTATGATCAACTCCAGCTATCAGATCCAATACACATCAACAAATACTCTAAAGGAGGTCTTAAAACAAGAGAAAATTGCATCATTTTCTTATTCCGTGTGTTTCAAAACTAAATATCTGTCTGGCAACATGGAAATTTCTCTAATCAAGTAGCAGTCAATCTGTTTAACAGAATCCCTAACTAGTTATCCTTGAACTCTGGAGAATATTAGCTCATCAAAAGTGAAAGAAAACAATCACAAAAAAGTACCCACCTAAACAGTATTTTACTGACCAATTAAAACCATCAGAAGTGACATCAAAAATAAAAATGTCACCCACTCCTTTGCCAATAAGCAGAAGGAAATATTAATGCAATCTCATAAATAACTCCTTACCACTCACCACGGGTGAGTAATTAGGACTGGTAATAGAAAAACATGGTCATTTTATAAATTTTACTCTTAATTTGTGTCTAGGTTAGGCAGCAAGTTTGGGAGGAGGCAAATGCAGAATGAGCAAGTCAGAAACTACATGGGTAAGAAGTCAATAAAACTGTTGCACTAGAATTTAAAACTCTTAACAATCTCAATTTTTGCATGCCACTACAAGGACTGAAGAAATTAGACGTTGTTAAAAAGTGCGTGCCCAAAACATCACAAGGCTGGATCAAAATACTTTATTACTAATGGAGAAATGCAGATGAGCTCTAAAGGCTGGCGGGTCTCAGCCAGCTCCTCAAAGCCGTGCTGGGTGAATCTGGGGCTGGACCGTCTGTGCCAAAGTAAACACTCTCACGAAAGTCACCATGTGGAAACCAACTGGTGTGGGGAGAACGAGGTGCCGAGAGAGAGCTGAGGAAGCCCCGTGGCAGGAGGCAGAAAGGATTTAAACGCACTAAACAGATGGAAGTCGCAATAAACAAGAGGCAAGAGCTAAAGACATTCACTTCCACCCAGAGACAGCAGTCGAAGAGCAAGGAAATTACAGGCAATTCCCATGTCTCTCTACCCATAACCTAATTTCAGCTTGTGGTTGAACTGCAAAACATGTCAAAGCAGAACAGAAAGAGCTAGAAGCGATTCTATGACTCTTCTCCCCCTAAGGGGGAAAAAAACACACTCCCCTTTAAGTACTCAGGCTCTGGGTATTTAAAAATCTCCATTCTGCCACTGAGTCTAAGCTGTTATAAGTACCTGCCTCACCACCTGAAGCAATGCCCTGCTATGAAAGTGTACAAGGACACAGAGGCAGGTTTCAAGAACTTTTTCCCCATCACAGGAAAACAGCATCATTTGGTGAGCAAAGTGATACTCTGGGAGATCCAGACCCTGTGGCTCTAATGAGACCAGGAGATTCTGTGTTTTCAAAGATGTCCCCCCTGGGCGCTGCCTATGTAACAATAAAAGCAGCAGAAGAGAAGTGTACTCTAACAAACAGACTGGGAACTGGAGTGCACCAAACATTGAGTAGCTAGGTTGGCTCATTGGTTTAATTGATTGATTTAATTCGGTTCTGTGGTCTCATCTGGAAACAACCTGGGTTTGCTCATTTTCCTAATAGAGATCGCAGCTCTGATCCACATCCCAGGAAGTGCCTCAGCATCAAAGAAATGCTGCTCATCTCGGGATCCGGTGGCCTAGCACCAGGCTTCATGAAAATCATAGAAACAGGACGCAACTCCCAGCAAACGCAGCAGGATTTGTTTAGGCCACTGGCGGTTTAATGTACTCTAACTTTAGAGATTACGTCCCAGATTTCTTTTTTTTAACAACTTTATTGAGGTATAAGTTACATACCATAAAATTTACTCATTGTAGGTGCACAATTCAATGATCTTTAGTAGACATACAGAGTTGGGTGACCATCTCCACAATCCAGTTTTAGAACACTTCCATCATCCCCAAAAGACCTGCCTGCCCATTTGCTGTCCCTCCCACTTTCCATCCCCAGCCCCAGGCAACCACTAATCTGCTTTCTGTCCTTATAGGTTTATTTTCCTAGACATTTCATATAAAGGGAATCATATGATATGTGGTCTTTTGTGACTGGCTCCTTTCACTGAGCATACTGTTTTGAAGTTCACACATATTACAGCATATATCAAGAGTTCATTCATTTTACTGCTACCACACTACTGCACTACCACAACAGTGGTCCGTTGTATGGCTATACCACATTCTGTTTATCCACTCATCTGTTTCAGCTTATTAAACTATAAATCCAGCTAAGTGACAAGGCTTATTGGCCTAATCTTAGAAATAAAATAAGAAAGCCTGCCATATTTCTAAAATATTCTAGAATTTCTAAAATCTCTGTAAGGTGTGAAAATATGTAAGGAGGATACAATACCTTCCCTGGAATTTTTTTTTGGCGGGGGCAGGGGAAGGAGGGGTGCTGTTTCAAATAAGTAAATGACATCCCTGAATTTCAATTTTTTATGTTTTAATATACATAAAGTGTTTTAATACACTTAAAGTGTTTTTATGCTAATTTCCAAGTCAAGCAAGGTCATCAATTCACTTAATAGGCATTTACTTACTGTGCAAATAGCCCTGTATTAGGATACATGAAGTACATAATCCTTGGTTTACAAAGACATTTATATTTCAAGACTATGCTAATAAATCAGTTTGGGGGTATTTGAAACATTTTTCTCCACATAAAGAATATAAACAGTGTTTCACTTCCACAGTTAACCCCAAAAAAGTCTTGTTTAAGCCACAGTCCCTTATCTAGGATACTATATTGCAGTCTATACTATTTATATACTATACAAAGGCATTTATTGGTTTATTCACTCATCACATATGGACTGAGAGCAGCAAGTGACCAGGCACTGTCTAGGCACAGGAGATAACAGCAAAGAACAGCACCACCGTCTGACTCCTTAGCTTACATCCTCTGTGATGAAAGACTAAGAAATGAATATAGCGTGGTGGAGTGGTGCAAAATGCCACGAAGAGAAAAAGAGGCAGTTGAGGGAAGAGAGAGGACAGAGGGAGGGAATGCCGGTTTAGATAGTGTGATTTGGAGAGGCCTTTCTGAAGAGGGGACACTTGAGCAAAAGCTGTCAAAGCAGCAAGATCTGGAAGCAGTGAGCCAGCTCAGAAAGCGGAGGGCAAGCGTTCCGAGCAGAAGAAGAGAACTCGCAAAGGCTGGAAAGGAGGCTGGAGGAGCTGGAGTCACGGGGGAGGGACAGTGACAGGGCCAAGTCAAGCCAGGGAGCCATGATCACACACGACTCTCCCTATTTCCCAGCCTTGGGCGCACATCTCCTTGCAGCTGAACCGATTCAGTCCCCACTGCAGGTCCCAGGCCCACGGACCATCTGCACCTAACACAGCAGCGATCTGACCAGCCTCGGACCCACACTCGGTAGGAAGCTAGTCCTCCTTGCTTGGTTCTATCACTGCATCCAAACACAGAACTTGTTGCCCCAACCTGTTCTCCATGTCATAACGTAGCCTAGTAATGTGTTTTGTGTTATCATTCCTGGGGCCCTACTTTGGTAACCAAACATCCTAGCCCCCCTTGTAGCAAAGTCCTACAGCGCCTGCTGTCTCCGCCTTCCCTTGCATCTTGAGGACCTAACTCTGTAAGGACCCACAGACCCGATGCAGACGTGGGATTGTGACCCACCACAGACACTTGGCCATCTCCAAGTCCATCCACGTACTCCGCCCGCACACTCTGCACGGCCTGCACAGGACCTCTATCTGACACCGTGAGTCACACGGGGACAGTTAATGCCACTGTTGACTGCTGCTGCCTACACCACCCTTCTCCAGCTGCCCAACTCTGGCCAGCAATCTGTCCACCACCACTGACATCTCTCCAGCACAGCAGGCAGGCCTGTCCCCTCGGGACCACTCCAATGCCAGTGAGTGTTTCATCCAAGGATGAGGCCTCTACCGACTGCCGTGCCCAATTAGTCAGGCAGCTCTATTAAATTGTGGGCTTCTGGTAATTATCCTACCCAGCACTCCTAGAATTAACTCTCAAGTCTGCAGCTAGAGCATAGAGGAATTTACGTAACAGACGTCTCAGAAGCAAATCCTTATTTAGTTCATACTTATATGTCAGCTGGTATGAACAGTGGCTTAATTACAATATCTGCTGGACAAAGGAAGTTGAACATCCAAGCAATTATCTTTGCTTTATGTTACCAGTTACAAAAAATGTTCTCAGCTTTACAATCGGTAAAGTTTTACAGCAGATCTAAATCTCGGTCCTGTAAAAGGAATCACAGGTGCCAGCTGTGATTCTAAAATCCATTTGATGCAGGATGCCCAACCATCAATGTCCTTGGCCACTGATGTGCTGCTCTCTTGCCACAGCATGCGTGCGTGGTCCTGGCAGCCGGGCAGCTGCATTCTTGCTGGCTGGCTGAGAACAGCATTGGAAGCCCTCTCTGAGATGTGTCACATGTCCAGTTTTTTTTACAGGAATAGAAGTTTTTTCCAGGGATTTTATTTGGAATCAGTTTGTGAAGAACACATCTCTTCTGGGAAGTTTCAGCCAAGCACTGGCCATTTTACGATTTTGCAGACCACTCACGGCAAACTGCTTAGTGGAATTTTTCTTATTACTTTTTTTTGACTCTGCTTTTCTTTGCATAGGCACATCATCTATCATTGCCAAATGTTGGGTGAAGTTGAACTGACTGAAAGAGGCTCTATTTCCTGTGAACAATTTCTCCTTGCTCAATTCTGATTGTCACTTGCCTAGAACTTATTTAATTTCACATCTCAGCAAATACAGTATTATTTCTCCAGTAGAGCTGGCTTCTGATAGCATCACTTTCCCGGTTATTTATCATACATATCTGTAATTGAATTACCTATTGCAGTAATGTGATCTACTCTCAAATGTACATAAAAAGGCAACATAAAATAAAATTGTTCCAGTGTATACTTCCTCATCATTCTACATGAACTCTAGGTTAACCAGTTCCACAGAGATACAGTGACAAATAATGAATGAAAGATGGCACGATAAAAGATTAGTGAGTTCATGGCCTCCTAGAAATAACAGAAATTCACTCCCTAAAACATTTATTCTTTTTTAAAATATAGTGTTTTTCAATATTAATCAGGAAACCAATTATACTATACACGTGAAAAAGAATAAAGAATGGAATGATTTTATTTTTTCCAAATTCAACAGGACTATGCCAATATATTTTAAAACTTAGGAAAGGAAAATAAAATGTGCTCATCTTTGCTCTTGTCAAACAACCATTAATCTTGGACAAAAAAAAAGGTAAAGAAAAAGAAGACAACAGAAAATCCTTTGGGAAAATTTTCTGTCTTCTTGAGCCCACTGATGGGTTAATCCTATTTTAAATGTCATGCCACAGGTGAAATATAACTTGTCTTTGAAGTTGCCTGGCTTCAAAGTACTCCATAAAATTATGAGCCAGGTTTCCTTAGTTCTAGAACCTTTTAGATGGCAAAGATTGTGTCAATACCAGTATGTTATAATAAATTACTCCTTATACACTACCTTCCCTTGGATCAAGTTTCCATTTGCTTTGTTCTGTTTGGCTTAAATTCTGAATCAAAACAAGTTTTGAATAGATTCATTGCAAGTAAAAAGTTTATCTATGTATATTCTAGTTTACTTTAATTTTTTTTTTCTTCTTTTCTTGCTGTTAGAAATTGATTCCATATATCTGGATAACCCCTACGTGACAAATTCACCAAAGAAAAAAACAATATATTTATCAAGCATACCGAAAGCTGTCTCTTCAAACTGCTTTCCAATGAGCTACTCTTCACCTGTTGAATTTATCTTTATGATGCTACCCATTTGTGCAGATATTAGAGACAGAAGATTGCCCCCTATCTATGGCAGATCATTTCTACAAGGCAACAAACAGAGTGATAAAACCCAGTAATTTTCAACAAAATTTCTGCATCTCAATTTAAAAAGGTTGCATAAAAGGGAACCTATGTGAAAATGTCTATGTTGTCAACAACAGTACACAAAGATGGTATAAACAAAGCACTTATATATACTCATCTTAGGACTCAAGAAAATAGTTCACTTTCTCTTATAAATTTGCAAATAGATGCAGGTGGGCAGAAATGTACAAGGTTCTACATTATACCCTTTGCATTCTGGTGTAACTCAATTTGTTAGACACAGTAATTTACATTTTAAAAATTATTTAACACTAAACATAAAAATTTGTCACCTTAGTGTTATAATTATACCCTAAGCAATTTGTCTGGGTAACTATAGCAACAATTTTAGAAGCATTTTTAAATACAAATTTGGTATAATTTTAGAATAAAGAATTATAGAGGATTTACTGCAGGATGTGGGACTACTTTTTCCAAATACTCCTACATACACTACTACAAAAATGGATTCCTTGACTTGGATATACTATAACCTAATTAATTTGTTCTATCTTGCAAACTACATCATTTGTAATCCAAACCTTTTCTTTGGGATTAGTGTCTAATCTTAGTTAACCCTTGAGTTCATGATTACTTGTTTACATAATGGAATGCCTTTATAAACCTTTGGCTGGACATTTAGCAAAGTTCTGTTTCCCCCTCCCCCACTTTCCCGTATTTGTACCAGAAGCAAAATCTCAATTTCCATGACTTTATAATGAAAAAAAAGAAAAGGACATTTGGATTCATTAAAAATAATCACTAAATTGATAAAAACTATGCAGTGATTCAGTTAAACAGCTCTGTCTAACATCATTAGCATTTGACATAGTCCCAAGGAGCGGCATCTGTTATTTTGAGCAATTGGTACACAACACAGAGAAAAGTTTATTCGTTTTAACATTTGTCCCTGAGAAGACTCTGAAGCAAGATTTCTTACTGCAAAGCCAGGGATGGGGCTTCAGAAGGTCCATGAACCCTCCGAAACTGAAGCAAAAGTTTGCACGAATGTGCATATACTCATTATGGTCCTGTAGCCAACAACTTGTAACAGCCACCGCACTATACATTTCTGGTTCATACTATCCAGACGTGGTGAAGAAATCATTTTAAAAGGAACCGGCAGTGAAGAACACTGGTCTATTTTTACCAAATTTTGAACATCTCAGAAACTTCTCTTAGACAGAGACAAGCTTTACCACCCAAGAGACCAAAGTCTTTGCTCGCAGCAGGGATCTCGCAGCTGTTTGCCATTAAAACAACCAAATAAGTTAGTGCAATTCATAAAAGGCATAAAATGATTAGCTTCATCCATCTTCTTCCTGTTAAGAAAAGTACTTAAAGTCTAAAAGCACATACAAGCAGATACCAGTTCATCACCTGTGGTTCCACGAGTATGCAAATAACTAGCGTGACCATGCGACACCTCATCTTGGATGAGCTGCTATTTCATGGCAAAGTTTTTACAAGAAAGAAACTCAAGGAAAAAGAAATCTGTTTCAAGTGGCCCAAACACATTTCAGACTGCTTTTTCATTTAAAACAAACATGAACAAACATCTTTTGGGGTAAACATTCCATATTTCCTTTGGGGTAAACACAGGCATAGATAAGAAAAGTCATTTAAGTGATACACAACTCAAGTTATTCTCTGCTTTAACTGAAATTGTGAACTGGTCACTCAGAATAGTGCATGATAAACTTTACTCTCTCTTCAATAATGAAACTGGCATTAATTAGCAATTAATTTCCCAATCCTAATTAGGTGTTAAAAATCTTCCCTAGTAAAATCTGTTTTCGTCTTTCTGTGTCTCCTTAGGAAAGACTAACTCTGTAATTAAGAACATATCTGCTGTTTCCAAACTTGGCCGTTATGACAGAGCCCTTCTGGATAAGCTAACTGTGACATACAATTGTTTTTCTTAAAAACAAGATACAACAATCATTTGTAACTCCTGGCGTTGTAACTAACGTAATTCTGAGGAGCAGAACTTTGTCAGTATTAAACATACCTCACATTATCCTCACTCAATTTCGATTTCTTTTTGAGTAAATACAATAGTCACAAGGAGGAAGACAGAGGCACAGACAGGAAGAGTTTGCTGGGATACGTTTGTCTCTGGAAGGAACCTTTCTATTTGGAGGACTTGTGTTGGCAAACACCTTTCCTGTCCCTCTAGCAAGGCTGACAGCTTCCACTGGTCAACAGATCAGCCCCCCCCCTTCACCCCAATAAAATTATCGCAAGATCTGCCTGGTCCTGCTGTTTGCTAACTAGGACCCCCACCGACTCACCCAGGAGAGAATAATTGCTCCTAGCATCCTCTCTCCCTCTTCCAGCGCTCGCTCTCAGCGCCCCCTGCCGGGGGTCCCCGGGACGCAGCAGGCACAGGAAAGTTAAAACCCAACTCGCAGCAGCCGCATCCAGGTACAAAGCGAGGAAAGGGCGAGGAGGTAAACGCGCTTCCCGCCAAAGCCCCGGGAATCGGGATCTGACAGTGCTGGGCCAGGCATCGGGCGCCGCGGGGAGCGACCCCGGGGAGATCACTCCAAGATACGCGGCGGTTCCCAGCGTATCCTGGAAGGACCAGTTCCCTCTGGGGCCCAGAATCTACCTCCGGTCCCGAAACCCAGAGCCAGGGGATGCGAAATCCGTGGAGCGGCGGAGAGATGCCCGCGGAAAGGAACTCGCCTGGCTGCAGCCCACCAGGCAGGCGGTTCCCCGGGCCTCTGCATCCCCGGCCGCGGCGTTCAGGGCGGCCCCCAGCCTGTCTCCCTCATTAACCAGAGCGCTTGGCGGAGTTGAGCCCAAGTCCCACTACCTCCCGGTTTCTCACGAGAGCCACAAAACAAAACCCCTGTAACTCGAACAGAAAAACCTGCCCCAGCCCGCGGAGCGGCGAGATTGCATCTGCGAAGCGGCGGCTACAGGACTGCGAAGCCCGGACCCCCCGGACCCTCCGCCTTTCACCCCCGACGATGCGAGCCGGGACGCGCGCCGGGTGCGTGCACAGACCTCCACTGCGCACCTTCAGGAGGTGTTGGCTAGGGGTCCCGACTCTCCCACCGCCCGGTCGCCCACTGGGTTGCTTCCGCTCCTTACCTCTGCACGCTCAGACCTCGGCAAAGGCAGGGACACAAACTTCCAGCCCGTGCATTAGCTCAAGTGTGGGCGCCCCCGCACTGATAGTGGTCCTAATCCTGTACGCGCAACCACAGGCTGTCCCCCGCCCACTGCCTGGAGATCGACCCTGCCCGAGATCGACACGACCCACCCGCCGACCACTGCCGCCCCCGGGTCCCCGCCAGCAACGCGGCACGGCCCGGGCTGCGGCCACGGCCACGCGGGGACGGGGCGGGGAGTCGCTCACCAGGTGCAAGGCGCGCTCCTCGTGCCAGTCATCCAGTGCCTGGGGCCCCGGAGCGGCTCTGAGTGTCCTCTTCAGCGCCCAGCAAGAGAAGTCGAGGCAGCAGCCGCCGCCGCCCCCTGCCACTTCCCCAGAGCCACCCCCCCCCCCCGCTCCCTGCGCTCTGGGCTAGGAGCGCCGGCTTGAGCGCCAGGCACACTGTCCCCGGGCGCGCGGCCGGGCCGGAGGTGAGCAGGTTCGCGCCCAGCGGGGGCGACAGGCGAAGAGGCAAAGTTGGGTGCCCGAGCCAGCTCCGCAGGGGAGCTACGGGTAGGAGAAGGAGCCCCCGGGATGGGGCACACGGGCTGGGCCGCCCTCGTGGAGGGTGAGGGCCGCCGCCGAGCAGGGGCCGCGGCGGGCCAGGGGCTGCGGAGCCCACCCGCGGGGGGAGGGCAGCGCGCAGGAGCGAGCGCAGAGAGAGCAGCCGCCGCCGGCGCCGCCTTCCCGGCGAGTAGAGCCGCGCGGGGAGCGCGGGCGGGGAGCGCGGACCCGGAGCGCGGGGCCGCCTCGCCCCGCCCCCGCCCCGCCCCGGCCACGCCCCCGCCGCCGCGCCTCCTCCTCCCCCTCCCAGCCCGGGTGAAACCCGAGCGCCCCGCCCCGCGCCTGACCTCCCTGGGCCTCCCCCGCCACCGCCCCTTCCCGAGACGGGACCCCCCCCCCCCTCGGCGCCCAGGACTTCCCTCTGCACCCCAGGAGCCCCACTCCTGCCTCCCTAGTGCGAGTGCGCCCGAGCGGTGACTTTCGGGGACTTCCTTCCCCCCGCCTCGCGGTGACCTTCTGTGGCTCCCCCCGCCCCCCTGTCCTGCCGCTCAGACGTGGCTGCTGGGGGGAGGGGGGGAGAGGGGCGGTATAAAGGGCCGGAGGCAGCGCGGGCCGAGATCGAGACGTGGCGCGCCCACTCTGCCGGCGTCGGCTCCAGGTACGTGCGCGTCTCCCGGCTAATCCAGCCATGTGGAGAGGGGTGGGCAGGGGCCGCCGGGTCTTCCCGGACTCCGAGTTTGTGATTTTGTCCTTTTCGTGTGACATCCTCATGCGTGCTCTGAGCTGGAAACTCTTTAAAGACGGAGCGAGTTAGTTGCTGCGGGTTCTTGGAGGAGTGATTTAGGGGTGCGCCTCCTGGACTTCTAGTCGATTTCGGCGGAGTTAACTTAGAGAAATGAACAAATCCGACGAACCAGAGAGGCAGGTCAGGGGATCCCCAAGTAGCCACACTGAGCGTTAAGAGAGCAGCCCCTGGATGGACAGAGTCGACTCATCCAATTCTGGGGCAGATGTTACTTGTTGCACTTCTGCCGGATCTTTCGGCTTTATCGAGCAAGTACTCAGGTGAAAAAAGATTCATAATTGGAAAGCAAAGTACCTTTCAAGACTCCTAGAATTTGATACTTTGTTGCAAAACTTCCGTTCAGAATCCTGAAGGGCCGCGCGTGACCTTTTCCTCCTGGATGGGGGTGGGGGACAGTCTCCCTGGGCCCTTTTTCCTCCATCTCGGCCTCAGAGGGTGGCTTTAAAGTTTCCCTTGCATAAGGAAACGCATGAAGGCCCCCACCACTGCCCTCCCTTGCTGCAGTGACATAGGATGCCCTATGGGCCACATTCACACAACCACTCCAAGCCTGTGGCGGGTTCTTGGGATTCGCGAGGCTGGGAATGGCCCAGTGTGCTCCTAACTGTGCCATTGAGTTCATCCTTAAAACTAAGAACCCATGGCTGGGTGGACGGTGTCATGGCTCACACAGTAGCCACGCAGATCTAAGAGAAGGACAATTAAATACAAATTGACATTGGTTTGTCTTTATTTTCTAGAAATATTCTTTAGTAAAAGAATTAAATGAAAGCAATTCTGAAATTTTCCATGAAAGCTGAGCCCAGCCCAAAACCTCCAGACTCTCCCTCAGTCTGTCACTCGCGCTGGTGATAGAGCTGCTGCCGGTACTCAAGGCCTCACTCGGATTTCCTTTAAGACATCCGGGAGGAAATGTCACTGGCTGGGCGGGCCTCTCTGAGAAGCGTTCTTCCCTGGATTGTGGTGAGGGCACTCAGCCTGGTGCTGGGCAGCTGCCTGGTTCCTGGGGCTTTAATGAAAAGCTTACCACTTCTCAGTTCTGTGCTTGGCACATGGGACACTAGCTCCATTCCTGACATTCCGATTCTCTTGCCTACGTGGCACAGAAGTCTGAGAGGGCTCCCTGGAAGGAGGAGGCTGGCCAAGGTCTAGCCCAGCTGCTCTGCTCCTAGGAGGCAGGGAGAAGGGAGGATGCTGCCTTCCACTTGAATCTTGCAGCCCTTGGGTGGATGGGTGGACCTGTGGAGCCTCCAGCCACTAGGGCAAAGGGAGACAGAAATTACCAAATGTGTTTAGTGAATGCTTGTCCTCGCCCCACAGCATTGCAGTTAAAGGCGTGTACACTTAAAAAAAAAAAAAAAAAAAAATTCTTGGCATGTAGAGAGCTAAGCAGCGGGAAGAAAATAGCTTTCTACAACATAACCCAGGAAGGCTGATAACAACATTTAACTCGGTAAATTACGTAACTTTATGTGTGTGGGGGGGTCAATGTTACAGGCTACACGGAAGCATTGTTAAAATATGTGTGTTTACTGATAATGAATTACAAACAAATTAATCATAAGCATAAAGAGGGGGGAGAAATCAAATTGTAATTTAAAGTGCATCCTTAGTTTAAAGTGAAATGGGCCTAAATTGATGTTGTGATTTCATTTTGTGACCTGGGGAAAGTTCCTTACCTTTTCTGAGCTACAGTCTCTTCATCTGGAGCTTATGCAAACCTGCTGGCAGGTATGTCCTTTGTAAGCATTTAAGGAGAAAGGAGATGATGTCAGTGACATTCTCTCCCACTGCCCAGCATCGAAGGAGGCTCTCTACAAATAAAATTTTTTAAAGAAGCCACAAGTGTTTCCTTTTTCCAAATGAAATGTCTTGGGTTTTTTTCTTTGAAAAGTCTTTGCTCACTAAAGCACTTCCTACATTAAGCTGCTTCTCATCACATTGTGAAACTAGAGGTGATCATTTCAAAACAATACAGTTTCGTTGTCTTCTTTTAAAAATAAAATTATAGCTCTCCCTGAACTGTTTTAGGTGAGCCAGGCACATAGTATAAAAGAGTGAGAGAACCAACCAAATGCTTGGTGAAAATGATGAATTCTGGGGCGCTGATTCATGTGACTTGAAAAACGCCATCCATTTCCTGATTCACCTCAGTTTCTAAGTGGAAATATGAAAGATCTCTATGTCTCTGAAATTATTAACTGATTGTCTTGTCTTTACCTCCCTCCCTTGTGCTGTGAATTTCAGCCACATCGCTACACTGTCACCTTGGATGAAAGGAGCAGGAAGGGGGCAGACGAGAACATCACCTAGAAGAGATGACGATGCTGCTGTGGGTTGGGAGTGACCTTAAAGGGAGACCTTGACTTCTGTGATCTTTACAATGCGATAAGATTGTATTAATATCATGAAAAACTTCAGTCCAGAACTGCTACCTCTGGATGCTTACATCCTAACTGGATTTTCCTACCGATGAGCCAGGGGACATCATCACCCACAAGTGTTCTCTTTTTATTCCTGTTTTCCTTCTTTTAGATCCATGGCATTTAAGAACTGGAAAAATGGCTAGATCATCTGATCAAGCCCATCAGTCTTTTTCTTAACATGGCCAAACATTGGTAAGAAGATGGGCAGTTTTTTATCTCACTAAGATTGCCTAGTGCTGTGTTTTGTTCCTGTATTGTAGGTGTTTGGAAGACCCGTGATGATGGCTACAGGTAATGCTGTGATGCTCCCCGAAGTTTTGACAGGTGAAGAATCACTAAGTGGGGAGAGTTCAGGGAGCCATCAGCCCCTACTCAAGTCCCTTGAGCTTCTTTAGGATTCTTTTTACCCCCAAGAAACACTCTCTCCCTCTTTAAGCAGCTGCTTAAAGTGGGTAGCAGCCCACTCCCCTAGCAGAGGTCAGCAGGCCAGTTTTATTCAAAAAGAGCAGCCCAGAAAGTAAGACGGAATCGGAAGGAAATAGTTATGGCATATCTGAGAATGAGCATAAATGGGCATGGTACAAAGTGCGAGTTCCTAGACCCTAAACCGAAGGACCAGGTCAACCACGTGAGCACCCACTCTCCAGTCTCTGCCAGTCTGTTTCACTGGACACTCCATCACATCCCCTCCTCTGAAGTCTGAGTTTCCACCCAAGTCCATCCAGGGCTGCCTTGAGCTTCCCACGTCTGGTCAGAGGAACATGCTTTGCCGTTACCAGTTGTTCCATGGAGGTTGACACAGAGCAACCTGGCCCTCACCCAACCCAGGTGAGGCTCTGCTCACCTCGGGGCTCTCCGAACCCACTCCACAGGTGAAAGCCACCTTCCCCTACCTCACAGCCATGTTCAAGGGAGCAGCTTCTTAAAGTCTACTGACTAGGAGCCACAGCTAGAACTCAAGGATACAACCAGAACGTATATTCAACAAAAAGTGCTCACTTATTTTTTCTTAGAAAACTTTAATAATTCTTCTCACTTTCAGTAAGGGCCTATTAATAAAAGACATTGTATTTTACTTCAGCTGTGTTCCAGAAGACCAAAGTATTCCAGAAATCTAGAATTATTTGGCCTTGTTTTTATGGTTAAATTTCTAGATATATTTTTCTAGCAACCCAATTTCCTTAAAATAAAATCAGTGTGCTCAAAACACTTCAAGTTATCTTTTTGTAAGTATGGTATGGGGAGAGGAAAAAAATGCTAGGTTTAAAAGATTTTTGGAATACCTAGAGAAAATACAGATGGTTTGTGACACGGAGCTAAAGCATCCGTATGGTTTCCTGAGTGTTATTTTCTCACATTGAGCCTTGTATATATCTTGAGCGTCTGTAAGCAAAGAAGGCTGTACTTTTAAAAAAAGATATGTTTGATGCTTATTAATCAATGTCTTCTATATTCCTGTCTTTAGAAATAGAGCTTTGGGGGAAGTAAGTACCTTAGGAAATATGTGTTCAAAAATAATGTTCCTCGACATAGATTTAGAGATACAAATTAATCTATCTTGGTTTATTCCATCATTTACCAGCGAGATTAACTCATAATGACCTTAAGTTTGCTGAAAAGAGTATCTACTAAGTGAAGTTAAACCAATAGGCAAAGTGTCTCCCGGAGCAAATCAGTGGGAAGATGAGCTGTCAGGCATCCCAGGGCCCATCTGTCAAATCTCATTTCAGACCCTCCTTTCCATTCCCATTGTTGTCGCCTTAATTCAGAATGTCAAATTCTCTCACCCAAAATGCCAACACCTCCTTTAACTGGTTTCCCTCTGCCCCCAGTCTATAGCATCCCACCACAGTGACCATCCCCGAACAGTGCCCTCCATCATCCTGATAACACAGACCTCCTGATTTTATTGGAATTACAGTCAACTTGGCTTTAAAAAAAAAACTTTCTTGCAGGTAGGTGACACCATGGAACTTAGCTGTGACAAATAAGGTGTAAGTTGGTGGGATTCCAAGAAAGGCTTCCTAGAACCGATTAACTGGGCATGATCTTTCCTGCCCTTCCCTCCCACTTCCTGATTCCTGCTGGGACTTGATTGTGATGGTCGAAATTCCAGCCTCCATCCTGGACTGTAAGGTAACCTTGAAGATATAAGCCATGAACCAAGGACACTAGAGCTGAAAAAAAGAGGCTGAATCCCTGGTGACCCTAAGGAGCCCCCATGTCAGCCCTGGATTGCCACCCCCAGACACCATAACATGAGCAAGAACTTTCCCTTTTGTCTTGTCCATCATTGTTTCTCTTTTGAGTGTAGCAGGAGAATGCGATTCCTAACTGACAGGGCATATAGGCTCTTCCAGATCCAGCATCGCTGCAGCTTCATCTGTCCACGTGACCACTCATTCAGCCTTCCCTCTTTCCCCCCCTCCCACTCTGCCGCTCTGCTTTCCCGCCTTCAGCCACGTTTGTTGCATAGCACGTGCCTGGCGATCACTGCACATTAAGAAGAGAATGAGAGCAACACAGATCCCATCCCTGCCCTTTTAGGAATTATCGTCTACTGGGGAAGGTAGGTATCAGTGACTGATCCCACCACTATGTAATCATAAGCTCTGATAAATGCTAGGAAAGACAAGTTCAGAGATGTCTGGTTTCATCTGGGGAGCCAGGACCAGCATAATTGAAAAGGTGGCATTGGCGCTGACATTTGAAGGATGAGTAGTGACTAAGAAGTAGATGGGGGAAGAGAATGAGATTCCAGGGAAGAGTGGAAATATTGATTAACTTTAGAAGTTAAACACTTACTAAAATATCAAGGATAGTAATAGTAATTGCAAAAGACTAGCAATAAGTGCAATCTTCTAAAATAGTTACGAGGAAATAGACAACTTGACCAATCCAGTTGAAGGGTGGATAAGAAAAGAAGACAGAAATAGAAAGAAAAAAAATTGTAGAAAGAGAAGGACTAGTAGACATTAAGGAAATATGTAAAAATCTAATTATATCAGAAAGCACAATAACAATGGGAAAAAAATGTACCAGGCAAATATCAATCAAAGCTAGTTTATAAATACTAATATCAGAAAAACAGATTTTAAAATGAATCTTTTGTGGTAAAAATATTCACTATCTAAAAAAGATTAAGTCATTAGGAAATACAAATGTATATGCAACTAACAAAATAGTTTCAAAATATAAAAAGTAAAAATCAACAGAATTATAAGGAAAATTGACAAATCCACAATCATTGATAGAGCACATTTCTCTCACTAATTGTAGATCCGCAAGAAAAAAATAGTATGAATTTAGATATCCTGAGAAAAGCAATTAGCAAGGTTATTCCAATGGACATATCAAACGCTCTTGCAAGATTTACAAAAATTAAGCAAGTCTGGGGCCACAAAACAAGCCTCAATGAATTCTGAATAATCAGTACCATGCCGTTAAGTTAACAAATTAATAATTGTAAAGAAAACATTTTGAAAACTTCACATTTGTCAATTGTAAGCCACATTTCTAATAACACGTGACAAAGAAGTAATGGAAATCAGAAAATTTCATGTGTTGTATAAAAATACAGCATATAAAACTTACGTAATGTAGCTAAAGTAGTATTTACAGAGAAATTTAGCCTTAAGTCCTTATATTAGGAAAAAAGGACTGAAATTAACATGCTAAATGTCCAACTCAAAAAGTCTGAAAAGGGGGTCCCAGCCTGGTGGCATAGTGGTAAAGTTTGCGCACTCCCCTTCAGTGGCCCGGGGTTCTCAGGTTCGGATCCCGAGTGCGGACTGACGCACCACTCATCACGCCATGCTGTGGTGGCATCCCATATACAAAATATAGGAAGATGGTCACAGATGTTAGCTCAGAGCTAATCTTCCTCAGCAAAAAGAGGAGGATTGGCAATGGATGTTAGCTCAGAGCCTTCCTCACAAAAAAAAAAATTCTGCAAAGGAACAGAGCAAGGGGAAATACCATATATAGATTATATAAATAAAATAAAATTATATAAAATATATATAAAGTAAAATA
Organism: Ceratotherium simum simum; assembly: GCF_057802395.1. NCBI lineage: Eukaryota > Metazoa > Chordata > Mammalia > Perissodactyla > Rhinocerotidae > Ceratotherium > Ceratotherium simum. Next base: position 8,123,494 of record NC_141917.1, read on the forward strand.
AAATTATATTAATAAAATAGACCAACCTTTGGCAAGATAAATAACTCACTAGAAAAATTTTGCTTCAGAAAACTAACTAAAGAAGAAATGAAAATCCAAATACACTTATAACCATTAAAGAAACTAAATCAGTAAGTACTGAAGTGAAACAGGCAAGAGGCCTTCCTTTCTAGGAAGATTCTACCAAATATTCGAGGCAAAGTAAATCCCTATTTTATTAAAGTTATTCTAGTGAATAGAAAAATCATAGGCCAAACTCCCAAAAATTCAAGGATGTTTTATCATTAGAAAATATGCTAATATAAATCACCTCATCTACAGACTAAAGAAGAAAAACCATATGAGCCTTTCGACAGCTACATAATATGCTTTGATAAAATTCAACATGTATTTCTCATTTTAAAAAAATCCTCTTAGCTATTAGACAGGTAATGGAAGGGAATTTACCTAATTTGATAGACTATCTACAAAAAAAAAAAAATCAACAAAAAACTTGACTTTTAATCGTGAAAAGTAGGAGAC